>NC_039367.1:110704352-111075294 GCF_003573695.1 Papaver somniferum
AAGGATCAATCAACTACAATCAACAACCAAAAGTTGGATTAGAGAAGTTGATGATCATAACGCACAACCTGTATTATTTCAATTATATAAAATATAATGCGGAAAAGAAATAACACAGACACCAGAAATTTTGTTAACGAGGAAAACGCAAATGCAGAAAAACCCCGGGACCTAGTCCAGATTGAATACACACTTTATTAAGCCGCTACAGAAACTAGCCTAATGCAAACTAACTTCGGACTGGACTATAGTTGAACCCCAATCAGTCTTCCACCGATCCAAGTTACAGTTGTACTCCTACGCCTCTTATCCCAGCAGGATACTGCGCACTTGATTCCCTTAGCTGATCTCACCCACAACCAAGAGTTGTTGCAACCCAAAATCGTAGACTTGATAATAAACAAATCTGTCTCACACAGAAAAGTCTATCAAAGGATAAATCTGTCTCCCACAGATAAACCCTAGTTTTGTTCCGTCTTTTGATAAATCAAGGTGAACAGGAACCAATTGATAATCCGGTCTTATATTCCCGATGAAAAGCCTAGATTAATCAATCACCTCTCTACAATCCTTCCTGACTACACAAGCGGATTGTCGAGGAATCACAAACAGTGAGACGAAGATGTTTCTGACTTCTTTATCTTGCCTATCGGAGAACTATCACGATCTCAAGTCAATCAATCGATTGTACTCGTACGATAGAATATGCAAGATCAGATCACACAACTACGATAAAGTAGTATCGGTCTGGCTTCACAATCCCAATGAAGTCTTTAAGTCGTTAACCTGATTTTAGAGAAGAAAATAAAAGGTTAATGGAGATCGACTCTAGCGGGCGCACTAGTAGCACACAGACGTGTGGGGATTAGTTTTGCACAATGCTAGATGTCTCCTTTATATAGCCTTCAAATTAGGGTTTTTCCTTAGTTACAAAGCAATCCATATTCACCGTTAGATGAAAACCTTATTTAGATTCAAACTAATATTTCTCAACCGTTAGATCGAAAAACCTAGCTTGTCACACACATTTTGGTAAACGTTTACTGGGTTCGTGAATACCATGCCCAAATGTGCACGTGTATGTTGGTTCAACATAGTAACCCAAAAAGGTCAACCATATGAGCATTTCATATTAACCTTGTTCTTCTCCACCATAACTAGTTCAATTGACTCAAATGAACTTATTAAAGAGTTGTTCAATTTCTATGAGATCTTATGTAACTACATAAGACACATCTTTAGATCATAACCTCTTAAGTTCACAAACAAGTTCGCGGACTTAAGTTCATCGGTTGAGTTTTCCAAAATCAGAAGGAATTCTCGGAAAGAGAATTTCCGCCAGTTCGCGGACTGCGTTCGGACTGAGTTCGCGGACTTAGCACACAAACGAGTTTTGGAAAATTCAGCAGAAATTCACGGTCGAGAACTTCCGTCAGTTCGCGGACTGAGTCTGCGGACTGGGTTCGCGGACTTGGCAAGCCAATTCCACAATCCTCCCGATTTCTCTTGATCAACAAAGTTCGAAAACTTCGGTTCAAGGATTACATGGTTATGTAATATAAACTCTTTTTTCAGTCATTGAGACATTCTCAGAGGACGCCATGTAGCCGTTATTCACAGACCGATTCACGTCATATCAATTCTCAAAGTGATTGATACTTTTCATGACTTTCGTCACTAGGTGAAGATAAAATTGATCAAAGCGAAATGTTTTACCAACACATGATTTCGAGATATAGATAGGTGAGATATACTCGGCTCGAAATATCAAATGTGTATGATCTAGTCTATATAGCATACGACTTTTATCTCATAAGAAGTAGGAGATAAAAGAGATAGACTTTTGAGTGATAGATAAGTTCAAGTCTCCACATACCTTTTTGTTGATGAAGTTCCACGATTCCTTGTATAGATCTTCGTCGTTGTATGATGAATCTCCATGAAGTCCTTGAGCTCAACTACACTTTTTTATCCTAGTCTGACACTTAGCTATGTGGGCTAGAAATCAAGACTTATACTTTTGATCACTAACATTGACAAACATACTTGAGATTGCAACGCATGCGAGGTTGACCGAGCTATGCTCTAACAATCTCCCCCTTTGTCAATTTTAGTGACAAAACTATTAATACATATGGATTATGGAATACAAAAAAGATAAACTTTAGTGGCTCTTATTCCATAGTCTAATCTTCAATGTTCCTTGAAATCTTCGTCCTTCCAAGTACTCAAATGATCCCAAAGGTTGTAAGTTTAGCACCATCGTTGTTGAAGAGCCGTAGCTATAACAATGAGAGAAATCGAGATTCTCGATCATTATTATACAGTGTCATAGTATTATTATATAACATCAAAGTCCAATTGTATCACGACTTTAACAATAATACTACGATGATATGTATCACTCCCCCTTAGTCAATACTCCATCTCGATCATGGAAACCACTCCCCCTTACACAATGATCCGAAAACCATATGTATTTGTAGTGTGAACTACAATATTTCTCCCCCTTTTTGTCAATAAAATTGCAAAGGTACAAGAATGGGATCATAATGAAATTTCCACAAGAGACATTTCATGACCAAAAGAAAAATACATACCAACTTAATTTAGATGCAATCTAATAGACGAAGCTAACATCATTCATCAAGGAGTTTTAAGATACAAGATAACCCCTATAAAATTCCACAGCCGCACTCCCTGCAAGATATTACCATCAAGCACAAGTTCAAAATAACTCTCCCTCATATGATGTCATTCCCGAGAGAACAACAAGAGCGACCTTAATTTCGAAAGACAAGAAGGATTTTTTAATGGACACCAAAAACCATAGGAATGATTTTCTATATCCAAATCTCAACCAAATTAATCACATAAACCCATGATTAATTCAATTAGAATACGCAACTAAATCAAACCACAAAAGTGATCAATTTAATTGAAAGTGCTCAACATAAGTAAACTCACGGAGCTACGACTAATCACACGAAGATGACTAACTTAACCGTTCAAATACTCAACATAAGGAAAACCTTACGGAATATATGACTACATTAACCAAAGAACATGATAGTATAGACTTTCATATACTCAACACAAGAACTTGTGGAATATATGAAAACTCAACTAGATTAATTACAAGAGAACCTATAATTAATCTAAGTGGAATACAAACAACCAAACTAATCACCGAAGTAATCAATTTAATTATTTTGGGCTCAACATAAGAGAACTTATGGAACCCCAACTAAGTTCATCATAGAATATGACAACCTTAAACGTACATGTACTCAACATAAGAAAGAATACTTATGGAGTACTAACTAAATAACCAAACTAGTTGATTAATTTAGTTCCTAATGCTCGACATATAGCATCTTATGGAACAACCAACAAAGCCAAGGTAAATCGACTTAGTTGTAAGGTGCTCAACATAAGACACACAATGCATCCTTCACGGTAAAACATAATAAAATGGATCAATGAAGATCAATACCGTGGATAACATACAAGGATCTATTATATTTTCCATCATAATGACATAATAGACTTTATCCTTGTTGAACAAAAGATTTTATCCTATTTTCCATCAAATACATGATTACATAGGCTTAACTTTTGTATATGTCAAAAGTCCATCCGTCCTTTCCTCAATAAGAATACTGATTCATGAACGACTTTACTTTTGACAAAATATGGGACCTTCAAGTTCATGGACGCAAACAATACATATCCCATAAAAATATTACAATATCACAAACCATTAAAATACTGCAATAAACATCATCCTCCAAATATTTTTAGAATTTAATACCAATAAACCTAAAAAATAACATAAGAAGATGAAAACAAAAATAGCTATGTGTAGTCAGAATCATCGCCATTCAAAGCACTAGTTATTCTTCCAACTAATCCAAAAAGAAGACATCCTAGGCATTCATGAACTTTTCCAAAGTTTCTTCAGAGAACTCCTTCTCATTATTGAAGAGTTCATTAACAAAGCGATCATTCAACTCCTCCAAGCCTTTTGAAAACACTGTCAATTTACTGAGTTCTTTTTCTAGTTTTCGCATAGTGTTTGTAGATTGAGACAACATTCGTTCATAGTGAATAATATCATCTAAGGATGCAGAAATCCAAGATTTTAAGTTGTTTCTTTCGTTGATGAAATCTTTTACCAGGTTCCTGAAATTTTCATTACTTTGATACGACGACAAGAACCAGTTTAAGGAAGAATTTTTACCATTAATTGTAGCCTTCACTTTCTTCAACCCTGTGGAGGAAATTCCAGTACACTGTCATACGTTAGCTTCCAGCATTGTATTCCTGCTTTTGTTGCATCTAGTAACATGTGCCATTGAATAGAATCTTTTTTTTTTTGAAATACACCGTTCGTAAACCACAGAAACCCTGGACAAACAAAAGCTTTTGTATTTTTAGAGATATATATAGGTAAAAACAAAAATAACCAAAAATACACTCCTTGAGCCAAAAGATGCAAATCCCCATTTTCTCAAGACAATCATGGGGATGTGAATGTCTAGGGTTATGTAGAAACGATGGGATTAAAAAGCTCCCCTTGTTTATCCCATAGTGTCCTTTTAAGGTAAGACACTTGAGCAGAGATTCTTCTTCTTTTGTTCCCCGAAGCACTTGTCACGTAGGACCTGCAACAATTATAAGTATATTGAATAGCTAAAAAGAAATCCATAGGAAAAATCATTTCTTTAGGCTCAACAACTTCAACACGTGAGTGTCCTTGAGAAATGAGCCTGAGATTATCTCTGAAGGTATTTAAACATTCTCCCTCATTCCTGGATACCCATTTAGAACCTTCATAATAGACATTGGACTTGCATGGTACAAGGTTCCAAACAACTTGTCTATGAAGTTGATCTAACTCATCAATCATTGATTTTTTCCAAGAGGAGTTTCTCAGAGTTATATCAATATTTCCTGGTTCTGAATGAGATGAATAGCAACCCATCGGAAGATCTCCTTATGTCTTGGTTGTAGAGTTTTTCCATGTTTGGAGGCGATAGAGGACACACACAATGAGGAATCGCCTAACACATGTAGGAAGGGGGCACAATGACTGTCACTACACCATTGAAGAGAAGAAGTAGGACAAGAAGTAAGATTTCCTATACCATCAGTACTTTTCTGTATAGAATTTCCTGATAGTATTGTACGTCCCTTTTGAGTAATGCATGGTTGCACAACATTCTTGCAAGGATTACTTTCAGTCTTCAGACTCTTTAAAGATGACGTACAGGGTCGAATAGGATGATCAGATGAGTATCCATAAAGGCCAGACACTTGGCATTTGTATGAGTGGTTCCTAGTCACATCAGATTTCTCAACGAACGATCGTTGAACATTATCTGAAGAGTGACAATCTTTTAGAAATGAACAACTGGATTCTCTTAGATTCAACGAGAGATTTTTACTAGATATCAAATCCTTAAGAGTTGCAATTTCTGCAACAAGACCAGAATAGATCCGGGTTTGTTCTTCCAATCTCTTCTGAAGATTAACCAGTCTATCATACCTTTTCCTACGGTTGTTTTTTAGACCTGGTGAGGCGTCAAACGAGACTTTACGGTCCATATAATCAGATCGCCACAAACACAGACTTTTGAGGTCTTTAACGTGTTTGCCTGCTCTGATACCAATTGAAAAAGAGGGTGTCTAACAACACCACCCAATATTTCGATTAGCAATCTGTATAGACTAACTCCGAAACACTTTGCTAGAGAATCAACTAGACAGTCAGACTCAATCTAGATAGAAAGTATCTCAAGGAGTTATTATCTCAATCTCTAGATTTGATCTTTACTCAAGCAAATAGAAATATGCGAGTCTTTATCAAAGAGAGATAACTTGGACGATACCAAAGACCAATGTCCAAGGATCAATCAACTACAATCAACAACCAAAGGTTGTATTAGAGAAGTTGATGATCACGAACGCACAACTTGTATTATTTCAATTATATAAAATATAATGTGGAAAAGAAATAACAAAGACACCAGAAGTTTTGTTAACGAGGAAACCGCAAATGCAGAAAAACCCCGGGACCTAGTCCAGATTGAATACACATTGTATTAAGCCGCTACAGACACTAGCCTACTGCAAACTAACTTCGGACTGGACTATAGTTTAACCCCTATCAATCTCCCACTGATACAAGGTACAGTTGTACTCCTACGCCTCTGATCCCAGCAGAATACTGCGCACTTGATTCCCTTAGCTGATCTCACCCACAACCAAGAGTTGATGTAACCCAAAATCACAGACTTGATAATAAACAGATCTATCTCACACAAAAAAGTCTATAAAAGGATAAATATGTCTCCCACTGATAAACGCTAACTTTTGTTCCGTCTTTAGATATAAAATCAAGGTAACAGAAACCAATTGATAATCCGGTCTTATATTCCCAAATAACATCCTAGATTAATCAATCACCTCTCTACAATCCTTCCTGACTACACAAGCGGATTGTCGAGGAATCACAAACAGTGAGACGAAGATGTTTGTGACTTCTTTATCTTGCCTATCGGAGAACTCTCACGATCTCAAGCCAATCAATCGATTGTACTCGTACGATAGAAGATGCAAGATCAGATCACACAACTACGATAAAGTAGTATCGGTCTGGCTTCACAATCCCAGTGAAGTCTTTAAGTCGTTAACCTGATTTTAGAGAAGAAAATCAAAGGTTAATGGAGATCGGCTCTAGCGGGCGCACTAGTAGCACACAGACGTGTGAGGATTAGTTTTGCACAATGTTAGATGTATCCTTTATATAGCCTTCAAATCATGGTTTTTCCATAGTTACAAAGCAATCCATATTCACCGTTAGATAAATACCTGATTTAGATTCAAGCTAATATTTCTCAACCGTTAGATCGAAAACTTAGCTTGTCACACACACTTGGGTAGACGTTTACTGGGTTCGTGAAAACCATGCCCAAACGTGTACGTGTATGTTGGTTCAACATAGTAACGCAAGAGGTTAACCATATGAGCATTTCATATTAACCTTGTTATTCTTCACCATAACTAGTTCAATTGACTCAAATGAACTAGTTACAGAGTTGTTCAACTGCTATGAGATCTTATGTATTACACAAGACACAATTAAAACAAAGATGATTCGATTCGATTGAATCGGCTCATGAACATTATAGACACGGTTTGCATAAAGCATTCCTTAGTAATTTAATGTTTTATGTTCAGAGCACAACTTTAGATCATAACCTCTTAAGCTCACAAACAAGTTCGCGGACTTAAGCTAATCGGTTGAGTTTTCCGAACTCCGCAGAAATTCTCGGAAAGAGAACTTCCACCAGTTCGCGGACTGGGTTCGTGGACTGAGTTCGCGGACTAAGCACACAAACGAGTATTTGGAAAATCCCAGCAGAAATTCTCGGTCGAGAACTTCCGACAGTTCGCGGACTGAGTCTGCGTACTAGGTTCGCGGACTTGGCAAGCCAATTCCACAATCCTCCCGATTTCTCTTGATCAACAAAGTTCGAAAACTTCGGTTCAAGGAGTACATGGTTATGTAATCTAAACTCTCATTTCAATCATTGAGACATTCTCAGAGGACGCTATGTAGCCGTTTTTCACAGACCGATTGACGTCAGAGAAATTCTCAAAGTGATTGACACTTTTCATGACTTTCGTCACTAGGTGAATATAAACTTGATCAAAGCAAAACTCTTTACCAACACACGATTTCGAGATAAAAGATAAGCAATGAATGCTCAGCTCGAAATGTCAAATGTGTATGATCTAGTCTATATAGCATACGACTTTTGTCTCATAAGAAATAGGAGATAGAATAGATAGACTTTTGAGTGATAGATAAGTTCAAGTCTCCACATACATTTTTGTTGATGAAGTTCCACGGTTCCTTGTATAGATCTTCGTCGTTGTATGATAAATCGCCAAGAAGTCCTTGAGCTCAACTACACTTTTCTATCCTAGTCCGAGACTTTGCTATGTAGGCTAGAAATCAAGACTTATAGTTTTGATCACTAACATTGACCAACATGCTTGAGATAGCAACGCATGCGAGGTTGACCGAGCTATGATCTAACATGAAGTATCCCCTGAAGAAGACGTTGGAGCATCTTTTGGAGAGGATGTTGAAGAAGTTCATGGATTTAATCCCGGTGTTGATGTCGACAATTAGGTTTTTCACTTTGTGATGATTTTTTTTTTGTAGATGATTATCTTTTTCATAGCTCGTAGATGCTTCTTTGATATTTATTAGTTTTGCTTCATATGGCTGTAGCCAGAACTTTTTTGAATAATAATTCCTCGATCACATTGCTCCCATGATTATTATGTTTCCAGTTGGATGAATGAGTGAAAACTCCAATATTAAAGAATCTGAATTCCTCGAAAGATCTCATAATATTTCGAAATCGTTGGTGTAACACTCTTCTTTGGTAGGGTTTCGGTAGAATCTCTGTACGCAATATTCATTCTTCGAATATCATGGTTAGCACCATGATTCTAGAATTCAAATTGTTCCCAATTTATTGAGGAAATGTGGCAGACAGAAAGATGGTACATGAGTGGCGATGGTCGATAGGAATGGGAGAACAATGCTTTCTCTTTGTGAGAATATATACCACTTCCACAATGATATCTAACACGTTTAACCCTAATAACAACAACTCAAAGTTAAGGAAACAACAATAGTGGTTGCGGATTCGGCGGCGAACCTATAACTTTCCGTTCGATATTCCCCTTGCAGATCACATGTATTGTTTGGTTGGTTCAATACATCATCCAAGTATGCGGAGTTGTATGCCCAAACGTGTAGAAGAAGCATGGACACATCGCCACAACCAAGAAATCTAAAAGTCGTGCTTTGTTATGTGATGAGGCTTTATCTCCAATTGATGACATGTGTAACGTGATTGGATGCACCTTTTCTAAAGAAGTGGTTGCGAACTGGGAGAATTATTGGAACACGTGTGCTACCTTCAGATTCATCGCTTCCTATTTCCGTGAAGGGATTTTCAGAATCCGAAAATTGCAGAATGAAATGGACGAAACTTCTTCCAGTGATCTCGTCAGTCAAAAGAGGTGGTTGTTGAGAGACTGTCTCAACGTTGAAGCAGGCTGCTCTTCGGGATACAAAAGGTGCTTTCTCTAAGAAGAATGTGATGCTGCTTGATGATTTCCCTTGAATATTTTTTTCTTTTTTTTTCCTTTACATATTCCCCCTCTTAGGTATTTTTTGAAAGATATAAAATGTTTCTTTCATGGTTTGATTTTTATGGTTTTGAACTAATGGGTAATGGTTTTGTGAGGTTTTGAGCTTAATTGAGATTTTTTTTTGAAATGATTCAGGATTAATTTTTTCGAAAGGAAATGATGCTTTGATTAACTGATAAATTGAAATCCTAATTATGAATGCAAGCAGTGCAATCATTTTGGAGGAATGACACGTATTGCATGAAAAAGGGAAATACTAGAGGAAATGCTAAAGGAAAAGGAGACATAACGTCTTAGGTATTGAAGGGTTTGAGCCACCTGGCGTGCATTACTACACCTTCTAGCTTGTCAGCATTGATGAGCTTGCAGTAGCCTCCTAAGATAACTTCTGCCACTAGGTACGGCTCATCTTTTCCTTCTGGGAAATCAGGTTCACTACTAATCGTCACTACCATATCTCCAACTTGAAAGGGATTTGGGTGTTGCATAGCTACTTGCTTCTTAGATCCATTACCTTTGATTGAGACATCTTCTAAACACTTGATAAAATATTTGAAAGGATCGGCATCTCATTCACATCTCCTAGTGAAAGTCGGGTTGATAATAGGATGAAGTCCCCAAGCCTTGACGGAAGGATGAGTAAATGGTTGTAAAAAAGGTTCTTCAATGAGACTTACGTGTGTCCGGAACCTGCAAACAAATGTTGTTGCACCCTCTCCAGTAGTTATGTCACATTTGCGAGTTGTCGATATGGCAACAAATAATCTTCAGGGTTGGACGTATTATTGGAGATCCTTTCAGGTACAGTCACTGGTAAAGGACATACTCCTAGCTTTTCTTTGTTGTTATGTATCCATGAGCGCCCCAGGATCATATCATAATTTGGGTACTCCTTAACAATATGAAACTTGGCGTGTGTTAAGGCATCTCTTATTTTGAATTCGAGATTAAAGTACCCGTAGGCATCTTTGGACTCTCCTTATGAGTTTTTTATTACAGTTGGGCAGTAAATAACTTCTTTCTTAGCAATTCCCGCGGCCTTCAGAGTCTTCATAGTGACGATGTTAAAGTCAGAGGCTGCATCAATCAGAGCGCTGTCGAACTCAACGCCTTTGAGGTGAGTGGCGGTTAAGAGTCCCCAGTTGCATTTACCAGCCGTGTCTTCTAGAATAGGTTTGAATTTATGAGCAGCTTCCCCAACTGAAAAACAACCGCTTTCCTAACACAACACGGTTGAGGGCTGCAAATATATCTTGGTGTTGCGCCTTGGATAAATATATAATCTCACATACATGCTCCATCATAGATTGCACAGTTTTGTGAATGGAGTCCCCGGAAAGCATGCAGCTTCTGATAGGAAGAGGATCCCTGTGAACTCCTTCAGTGCCTAATTTAAGTTCTCCTGTATCTCAAAATGCGTGGGTCTAACAACCACACCCAACAATTCGTTTGGCAATCTGAGAGGACTTACTCCAATACACTTTCTAGAGAATCAACTAGACAGTCAGACTCAATCTAGAATAAAGTATATCAAAGAGTTTAATATCTCTAACTCTTAATTCAATCTGCCATCACCAAATAGAAATCTGCGAGCCCGATTGAATATAATAGGAATTACTTGAACGGTACCAAAGACCAATGTTCAAGTGTCAATCAATGTAAACCAACAACAAAAGGTTGCATATTATAATTGATTGATCTTAACGCACAACCTGTGATATTTCAATTATATAACAAAATATAATGCGGAAGAAATAACACAGACACCAGAATTTTGTTAACGAGGAAACCGCAAATGTAGAAAAACCCCGGGACCTAGTCCAGATTGAACACCGCACTGTATTAAGCCGCTACAGACACTAGCCTACTACCAATTAACTTCGGACTGGACTGTATTTGAACCCTAATCAATCTCACACTGATTCAAGGTACAGTTGCGCTCCTTACCGTCTCTGATCCCAGCAGGATACTACGCACTATATTTCCTTAGATGATCTCACCTACAACTAAGAGTTGCTACGACCCAAAGTCGAAGACTTGATAGACAAATCTGTCTCACACAGAAAAGTCTATAAGATTGAATAAATATGTCTCCCACAGAAATACCCAAGAGTTTTTGTTATTTCTTTCGATAAATCAAGGTGAACAGGAACCAATAGATAACCCGGACTTATATTCCCGAAGAATAGCCTAGAATTATCAATCACCTCACAATAAACTTAATTGACTAGCGAAACAAGTTATTGTGGAATCACAAACGATGAGAGGAAGTTTGTTTGTGATTACTTTTATAGCTTGCCTATCAGAGAAATCTCGATCCAATTATTTCAATTGCACTCAACACGATAGAAACAGCAAGATAAGATCACGCAACTAGATAATAGTTGGGTACGGCTTCACAATCCCAATGAAGTCTTCAAGTCGTTAACCTACAGGGTCTCGAGAAGAAACCTAAGGTTAAAGGAGAATCGACTCTAGTTATGCAACTAGTAACACACAGGAGGTGTGGGGATTAGGTTTCCCAGTTGCTAGAGTTCTCCTTTATATAGTTTTCAAATGAGGGTTTGCAATCCAAGTTACCTTGGTAACAAAGCATTCAATATTCACCGTTAGATGAAAAACCTGATTCAACCAAGCTAATATCTTTCAACCGTTAGATCGAACTTAGCTTGTTACACACAAATGAAATGTACCCTCATTTAGGTTTATGTAACCGTACCTAAACGTGTACACCAGGTTGGTTCACAAATAGTTAACCGAGGTTAGCCATATGATTACTCTCATATCAACCTTATTCATCTTAATTATAACTAGTTAAAATGACTCAAATGAAACTAGTTAAAGAGTTGTTCAATTGCATAGAAAAATACAATCGAAACCAAATCGGTTTGATTCACTTGAATCAATCATGAACATTATAGACACGGTTTGCAAAGATTGCATTCCTTATGATTTAAATGTTTATGTCCATGAACTGACCGATTTGACAAAATAACCAGTTTAACTATGCGTAAGGGTATGCGTACTTAAGCAACCAAATTTTTGAGTTTATTAAGTTTCCAAACTCAACAGAAATTTTCGGTTCAAAAACTTCTGCCAGTATACGTATGGGTACGCATGCTTAAGGTGACTAGTTTAGGAGTTTGTAATTCCCAAACTCAGCAGATATTTTCGGTTCGAAAACTTCCACCAGTATGCGTACGGGTACGCATACTTATCTTGTCTCCTTCACCAATTTCGTATACACAGATATGCATACTCTTGGTTCCCGGTTTATGGATTTATACAGTAATGTGAGAACACACTATATATGGTTATATACAAAGATGGTTACATCCTCAACTCTTTTTTTCATTCATTGAAACATTCTTCTATAATGACAATAGATGTTTTCACACACTATTAGCATCAAAGCAATTTTCAAGATATTGAAATAATCATTATCGAAACATTCCAAGCCTACATCAAATGATTGTATCACACAAACCATGTAAGATGTTACTCGGCAATTTTTTTCATGATATAAGATGAACTTGGTCGAAGCGAAAGCTTACCAACACATATTTCGAGAAATATGTAAGTGAGATATACTCAGCTCGAAATCTCAAATGTGTATAGAGAAAACTATATCGTAAGACGACTTATGTCTCAATATAGGAGATAGTAGAAATAGACCTTCCAAGTGATAGATGAGTTCAAGTCTCCACATACCTTTTGTCGAAGAAGTTCCACAAGCTCCCCTTAGTAGTTCTTCATATTCAAGAGATGAACGCCGAGAGATCTAAGCTCAACTATATTATCTATATCCTAGTCCGAGACATCTATAAATAGAATAGAAATCAAGACTTATAGTTTTGATCACTAACATTGACAAACATACTTGAGATAGAGACGCATGCGAGTTTGACAGAGCAATGCTCTAACAATCTCCCCCTTTGTCAATTTTAGTGTCAAAACTATCAATATATATGGATTACAAAATAGATAAAAATTGTAGCTTTCCATCCACATGCTTGATCTCCTTGACATCTTCAACGCGACTCGAAATCTTCGTCACTTCCAAGTACTCCATGATCCTAAAGGTTATAAGTTCAACATCATAGTTGTTGAAGATAGCTGTAACAATGAGAAAACAAAATGCTCTCAATCATTGTTATACAGTGTCATAGTATTATTACACAGCATCAAAGTCCAATTGTATCACAACTTGGACGACAATACTATGGTGATATTCATCACTCCCCCTTAGTCAATACTTTATGTCAACATGAAAACCACTCCCCCTTACATAATGATTTGTAAACCATATGTATTTGTAGTATCACACTACACATTAATTCTCCCCCTTTTTGTCAATATAAATTGGCAAAGGTACAAAAACTAGTGGGATCCTCATGAAATTTCCACGAAGATACTTTATGACTAAAAAAGAATACCATACCATCTTATTTAGATGCCATCATAAAGCCGGAGCTAAATGCATTCATCAAGGAGTTAATAAAGATACAAGATAACCCCTAATATTCCACAGACGCACTCCCCACAAAGATTTGGCAATTAAGCACAAGTTCAATATGAACTCTTCCCCGTAAAATGCCATCCCCGAAGGAACAACAAACGCGACCTTACTTTCACAAGAAAAGAAGGATTTATTTTGGACAAAATCAAATCACGTGAAAACACATGGATTTGAATCCAAATAATTCAATTGAAATAACCACAAGAAAACCCATGGTTAGTTCAATCAAAAAATAAAACCAAATTAATCATAAGAAAACCCATGATTAATTTAATTGAAATACACAACCAAATTAGCACAAAAGTGATCAATTCAATTTGTCATGCTCGACATAAGAGAACTTACGGAGCAACAACTAAAATAACCAAAAGAGAAAGATCAATTTAGTTGGTCATGCTCAAACATAAGAGAACTTACGGAGTAACGCAGTATATGCACAAAAATGTGGATCGTAGATCGACCAATACTGCGGAATAGACAAGGATTCATCCTATTTTCCATCACTATTTACACAATGACATACAATAGGCTTAATCCTTCTACGCAAAAGTTTTATCCTTTCTTCCATCAAATAATGACATAAAAGGCTTTAACTTTTGTAATGTAAAAGGTTCTTTCTATCTTCCATCAATACATTCTTACCGACATAATAGAGATAACTTTTGAACAAGTATGGGATAGTCACAGGTTCACGGACGTAAACAACATATCCCATATCAGTTTGCAATATATCAAATCATAAAGATTGAAATTGCAAAAATCATCTTCCAAAAACTTAGAATTTAAATAAATAAATCTAAAAACATCAAAGATGAAAATCGTTGGACATAGCTATGTGTACTCACAATAATGGCTATTCCAAACCCTAGTTATTCTTCTAAAAACATAAAGAGAAGATTTACTAGACAAATAAGCTCAGACGAGATTAGCAATCATGGAACGCGCAAGGGCAAGTTCATCAGTTGCTTTCTTTTGCTTCTCCTTCAAAAACACTAGATTCTTTAATGCAATCTCGAGATGTTCACGCACGACCTCAAAATCTTGAAGAAGATTTCCAACTAATTGGACAGAAATCTGGATTGGAAGATCTTTTTCATGATCAATTGCTTTATAGCAAATAACAGGAATGGGATCATCATCAAGTTCAAATGTTACTTCATCAAAGTTGTCTTCCTTTTTGCTTCCTTCCATCGTGCACTTGCTCAATCAATCCCAGAAAAGCTCTTGGTGTTACCGAACTAGTATATGTATATCAAGGACTTGATACATATTTAAAGGAAAAAAAATCCACAAGAGAAACCAGGGTTTCTTGTAAACATTTGGTAACGGGCAAGTGTGCACAGATACAAGATTAAGACCTAACCCGAGGTCTATTAACGGATGGAGCAAAAAGGTTGAGAAGATGACATGAGTCATTGATACAAGGTGACTCGACTGTTATTCTAGGAAGATAAACTAATGTATCATAAGAAGGTAAAAGGTAAACAATTTTAAAAAAAAAAACATTTTGGAGCAAACTACAGGAAAAGAGAACATTGTCATCACAATACAACACATACCATTTGTCAAGAAAAAGATCTTTGTTGAGGGTTATGTGTATCTTCTCATTGGTCCATAGAGAGGATACACATAAAAGATTAGTCAAATTGTAATATTGATGAACATGAAGTTCATCAGTGGTGTTGACACACTCCTTTTTACTCCCCCCCCCCATACTAGAATTATTAGGAGAATGACAAGAGTTACCTGGATCAGTTGTTTTCCTTGCCTTCTTGATCTTGCGCTTGAGACCGTTGATACTGGTCTTGAGTTCCGAGACACGATTATTGATGTGAATGTAATCAGGAATACCAGCAAGATCATTATTGAGGGAAAGAGAGAAGTTTGAAGAATTTTTCTTTCTTCGGCACCTTTTTCTTCTTACAGGTCTTTCAGAATTATCAGTCATCCACACAACATTGTTCCTTTTACAGTTGTAAGTAGAAGAAATGTTGTGGTCATCATCAGAAAAAGCCTCTATGCAGCCTTTTTCATGATTGTGGAATAAGTTTTTAACTGGACACTGAGGAACAGGTTTAACGACTTCTTTCAACATCCAAATAAGAATGTTTTGAATTTTTTCATTACGTATACGAAGTTGACATCTTCTTTCAACATGACCTTTCTTTCTGCAATAATAGCAGTTGACAGGAGCGTTTTTATTTTTCTTCAACTGAGTCATTCTTGTAGGCTCACGAACTTTACTATCAGATACATCTAAGGTAGTAGAAGGATTTTTTGGTTTAACAAAACTTATCTTACCTGTACCTGGAGCTTCTATACCTTTATATCCCAGACCACGTGTATCACGATGTTCTTTGCAATCTCCAAGCATAGAAGATAGTTTTGTAGAGCTAGAATTGAATTTTTTTCAAATTCTCTTCTAATTCCTTGATCCTTTTAAGAGCCGTACTAAGATCAGTCTCCAATTGTTTTTCCCGTGTGAGAAAAGCCTTTTCTCTGACGTTGAAACATTCTTGTTGAGAGACATACATTGCATCGATTTCTGCAAGAATTTATTTCAACACAACGACATTCCGACGAAGATCATCACATTCAGACATTTTTGAACATATATCTTCATTACGATCTTTAAGAGTAGCTATTTACCAAAAAAAATATCTTTAAGAGTAGCTTGGAAAAGGATATCATAACCCTTAAAGAGTTTTCTCAATTTTCTATTTTCAACGCAGAGAGGAGTTAGAAATTCAGCTAAGCAGGATGTTGACTTCTTTTTCTTTAGAAGACGATCAAAGAGAAGGATGTACTGTGACACTTCTTCTTCAACATGTTATCCTTCTTCTAAATCACTCCCATCAGAGAGATCATCTAATTGTTCATCAAGACGAGATTCCCAGTTAAGAGTCGGTTTAGATGATGAAGAAGATGTAACTGATTTCTCAAGAGTATCAGGATCTTTAGCCAAGTTTCCTGAACTGGTGATGCGTGTTTAGAGATGATATTGTCCATCATCAGATCGCTACAAACACAGACTTATTAGGTCTTTAATGTGTTTGCATGCTCTGATACCAATTGAAAATGCGGGGGTCTAACAACCACACCCAACAATTCGTTAGGCAATATGAGAGGACTTACTCCAATACACTTTCTAGAGAACCAACTAGACAGTCATACTCAATCTAGAATAAAGTATATCAAAGAGTTTAATATCTCTGACTCTTAATTCAATCTGCAATCAGCAAATAGAAATCTGCGAGCCCGATTGAATATAAGAGGAATTACTTGAACGGTACCAAAGACCTATGTTCAAGTGTCAATCAATGTAAATCAATAACCAAAGGTTGCATATTCTAATTGATTGATATTAACGCACAACCGGTGATATTTCAATTCTATAACAAAATATAATGCGGAAAAAAAATAACACAGACACCAGAATTTTGTTAACGAGGAAACCACAAATTTAGAAAAAACCCGGGACCTAGTCCAGATTGAACACCGCATTGTATTAAGCCGCTACAAACACTAGCCTACTACCAATTAACTTCAGACTGGACTGTATTTGAACCCTAATCAATCTCACAATGATTCAAGGTACAGTTGCGCTACTTACGTCTCTGATCCCAGCAGGATACTACACACTTTATTCCCTTAGCTGATCTCACCCACAACTAAGAGATGCTACGACCCAAAGTCGAAGACTTGATAGACAATTCTGTCTCACGCAGAAAAGTCTATAGGATTGAATAAATCTGTCTCCCACAGAAATACCCCAGAGTTTTTGTTCCGTCTTTTGATAAATCAAGGTGAACAGGAACCAATTGATAACCCGGACTTATATTTCCGAAGAACAACCTAGAATTATCAATCACATCACAATAAACTTAATCGACTAGCAAAACAAGTTATTGTGGAATCACAAACGATGAGACGAAGTTTGTTTGTGATTACTTTTATATCTTTCCTATCGGAGAAATCTCGAGCCAATTATTTTAATTGCACTCAACACGATAGAAACAACAAGATCAGATCACGCAACTACAAAGATAATACTTGGGTCTTGCTTCACAATCCCAATGAAGTCTTCAAGTCGTTAACCTACAGGGTCTCGAGAAGAAACCTATGGTTAAAGGAGAATCGACTCTAGTTATGCAACTAGTAACACACAGGAGGTGTGGGGATTAGGTTTCCCAGTTGCTAGAGTTCTCCTTTATATATTTTTCAAATCAGGGTTTGCAATCCAAATTACCTTGGTAACAAAGCATTCAATATTAACCATTAGATGAAAAACCTGATTCAACCAACCTAATATCTTTCAACCATTAGATCGAACTTAGCTTGTTACACACAAATGAAATGTACCCTCATTTAGGTTTATGTAATCGTACCTAAACGTGTATACCAGGTTGGTCACAAATAGTTAACCGAGGTTAGCCATATGATTACTCTCATATCAACCTTATTCATCTTAACTATAACTAGTTCAAATGACTCAAATTAAACTAGTTAAAGAGTTATTCAATGGTATAGAAAACACAATCGAAACCAAATCGGTTTGATTCACTTGAATCAATCATGAACATTATAGCCGCGGTTTGCAAAGATTGCATTCCTTATGATTTAAATGTTTAAGTCCATGAACTGACCGATTTGACAAAGTAACCAGCTTAAGTATGCGTACTTACGCAACCGGATTTTTGAGTTTGTTAAGTTTCCAAACTCAGAATAAATTTTCGATTCAAAAACTTCCGCCAGTATGCGTACGGGTACGCATACTTAAGGTGACTAGTTTAGGAGTTTGTAATTCCCATACTCAGCAGATATTTTTGGTTCGAAAACTTCTGCCAGTATGCGTACGGGTACGTATACTTATCTTGTCTCCTTCACCAGTTTTGTATACACACATATGCATACTCTTGGTTCCCGGTTTATGGATCTATACACTAAAGTGCGAACTCACTATGTATGCTTATATCCAAAGATGGTTACATTCTCAACTCTTTATTTCAATCATTGAAACATTCTTCTATAATGACAACAGCCGTTTTCACACACTATTAGCATCAAAACAATTTTCAAGATATTGAAATAATCATTATCGAACCATTCCAAGCCTACATCAAATGATTCTATCACACAAACCATGTAAGATGTTACTCGGAAATTTTCTCTTGATATAGGATGAACTTGGTCGAAGCGAAAGCTTACTGTTTGTACCATATAGTCTGTATATGGGATCAAGTGCCTCAGCCCAATAATTATACCTAGTATTGGGCCATTGGGTAATAAAATATGGAAGGATGATTATATCCCAGTAAACAATTATCCTTCTACAATAAAACACCAGGTACATATTCAAACATGGAGGTTACTGGCCCCCAGAAAAAGGAGGGATCAGTTAAAGACCAGGTACATTCAAAATCCGGAGGTTGATGATCCCCAGAAAAAGGAGGGATTGGTTAAATACCGAGTATATTCAAACCATGGAGTCCAAGAGCATAGCTCAGTGGTATCCTATCAACTCCAGTAAGGAGGAAGTCAGGGGTTCGATCCCCACCGTAGTAGAGGTTTGTATTTAAATTAGTTGTATAGAGGGGTTTTGGCGGGGTTGGGTCTAGCAATGGGGCTAGTCCAACTAGATGGATTTGGGTAGGGGCCTGGGTCCGTATTTAGCCTATAAAATATATATATATATATTCAAACCCTGGAGGTTACAGATCCTCAGACAAAGGGGGAAAAACAGAAGAAGACCAGGTATAACCTGGAGGATGTAGATCCTAAAAATAAGGAAATTGGTTTTGACCAGGATGAACCTGGAGTGCATTTTGTCCAGATACATAACCAAAATGTATCTAGAAGAAAACTGGGTTGGATACAATTCTTCCAAAACCTATAAATAGAGGTGGAATATCAACCGTAAAGTTACACATTTTTAATCCTTCTCTCTCCATAAAACCTGCTTAGAGATCTTGCTCATTGAGGCATCAGAGTGTCTTTTGCAGGTACCCTCCCACTTTCACCTATCAACATTTATTGAAGATAAGGAGCAGATTCAACAAGTAGCAGAACCTCTTCATCTACCTAGAGTGTATCACGAGGAATATTGTGGAGTTATCTAACGGCTTAAATTTCATCTTTACACACGAATCTCGAGGATTGTTGCAGAAAAACTTTTTCTACAACATCTTCTGGCTCCCATCGTGGGGCAGAGAAGGAATCATCAAAAAAATCAAGATCCAGAGCTACATCACAAGCAAGTCGGAGTGATGGAACATTTATGCAGATGCAAGAGTAAGAAGAATTCAGAACAATGTTGATCACCCACTCCGAGAAGAAGTTGAAACTTCACCAAACACGACAATATCGGGACGTCATTCTACATGAACTTATACCCACGGGATAAGTAAAAGAAATCGCGGGGTACGTATTGCAACCCCTCTTTTAAGTAGAGATGCTAATCTGAACGAAATATATTTAGATCAGCATCAAAAAAATATGTTAAAATCGCGTCCAAACTCCCTTGAAAATAGAGGCTTTCATTTAGCCTCGCGTATTGTGCAAGTAGGGAGAACCAGAGTAACACCCACAAATATGGGTCTGCTCGAAATATTGCAAGAGTTAGAGAAGGAAAAAAGTCAAACATACTACTGGAGACCTTAGTGGATAAGAGACTGCAAATGGGTATTACCTAATACTCTGAAAGTATCGTTCCACCTCGGCATGCACGACTTTCACATGAGGGTTGGAGGGAACAACATGTGCGGAGTGGTCACGATAGGAGACGAAGATCGTATGAAAGGAAAGGCATTGAATCAGATAATGTCGCAAGGGAAGATCGACGACCGAATGACCGCTATGAAAGCCATCACATCGTTGAGGAATCAGAATGACAATCAAGATCTACCCAACGACAATAAATAAGCAAGAACGGGAGGAATACCTCAGCGAGTAAAAGCGAAATGAGTACCTCGACGAACGAAAGCGAAAGGAGAATTACGTCAAAAACCAACGCTCAAACAAGCAAAAACTAGAGAAGGCAAAAGCAACACAAAACAAAAATTGTTGTTCCTCCTTGTCGCCTGCAGATAGGAGCCAATCACCTCAGATGGCTTACATGGGAATAATTTTCGATGTATTCCGCCACAGATGCAATCTTGTTGTTACGCATTAAAAAAAAATACATGCATGCATCACACACTTGTGAGGATCGCGGTTGTCAACAATGACACGCCTAGTGACATGAACATCAACTATCGGTGTCAGTTGCAATACAATCAAAATATTCATTATCTTTTAACCTAGCATCACAAATATTCATCGCTCAAGTTGTATACTCGTACACAATCAGCGAAAAGCATCACCAACATATCATTATGCCAATTTTCGCGTTACTTGGTCGCCCCGTAACCGAGATTTCCTAGATGCTCCCTTGGTCAATCAATCTAACTCAAGACTTCCCCAACGATGCAACTCATGGACCCAACATTCCTCGTTGATCCAACTAGTGGTCCAGCTCGCAATCCAAACGACGATCTGTTCTTTTGGATCGTTCCAAGTTCAAACTTGCACGAGTTTAAAACAGTTTGACTTACACACCATTGCAAATTTTACTCACAATAGTCGGACAACTGGGGGCATCTGGGGAAGCACTGTACCTGGTAGATAAGCTAGTAGGAGGGAAGTTTTATTAAGCGAGCAGTAGAAAAATGAAACCCAAAACTTGGAACTCCAGCAACTTGAATCAATAGTTGACAATTGACTTCGGGATGCATTTTTTCGATGTTTGACCCATTCGCGCCTCATAAGGTAAGCCTAAACGATTTCTCAATTTGCTTATATTATTCGCATTTCCTAGTCATACAACAAATGCACAATTCATATACAAATGCACAATTCATAAACAAATGCATAATCCACACACCTAGATACTATACAAAGTTGTTTAGCAATAACTCTCGCATATCTAGGATCGATCACAAAATTCAGGCATACTAGTCAAAGATGTTAAACAATAACACTCGCGTTGCTAGCACCGATCTCAACTTGGCTTTGATTAGAGGAATAAAAAATACTCCTTGCACGGTCTTAGTCAATACTTACGTGAATTCGTGAGCAAGCTAAACCGGTTTAGCGCAGGCTCAAGAATAGTAAGGACCTTGTTCCATGGGCAATGGGACCCCATCTCAGGGCAGTGAGAACCAAACAAACTTGGCTTTGATTAGAGGAAATATTTAGAAAAATATTCCTTGCACGGTCTTAGTCAATACTTGCGCAAATTTACGAGCAAACTAAACCTAAATATGTTTAGCGCAAGCTCAAGAATAGCAAGGACATTGTTCCATGGGCAATGGAACCCCATTCTCAGGAAATGAGAGTTCGTTATACGACTAAAAGAAAAACATTTTCTAAAGAAGTTTTGTTGGATCGGAAGTTAGAGATACGTAAAAAAAAAAAAAACAAACTTTGATGGAGTTGAAAAAAATATGCATGAAAAAACGTTGTTAGAACGGGAGATAAAAAAAATAGACATTTGCAAAAGGAATCTTTATTGGTGCGGGAGCAAAAGAAGAAAAAAAAATCAAATAAATTTCCGAAGAAGCTTTGATGGAGTTAAAAAAAATGAAAAAGTAATATCAATGAAGAAACTTTGCTAGAGCGGCAGCTAGAAAAAAAATATACATTTGTGAAAGGAAGCTTAATTGGAAAGGGAGCAAAAGGAAAAAAACAAAAAAAAAACAAAAAAAAATCAAAAAAAATCAAAAAATTGGCGAAGAAGCTTTGATGGAGTCGAAATAAAAAATATTCATAAAGAAGCTTTGTTGGAGCTAGAGCGAAAGAGGAAAAAAAAATGTTTGCATGAAGAGGCTTTGTTGGGAATGGAGGAAAAGTGCGAGGCGATAAAAATAAAAAGTCAGCTATATAATAGAAAGATCTCAAATGAATAAGTTTCATATTTAACTCATGCTTCCTTTAATGGGTATAGTGGAGCATTACTTAAAGAAGCATTGAAGAACATCACTTATAAATCTCTTAATGAATGAGTAGTCGTGATATTTTACAACCATTTAAAAGGCGTTGATAACATAGCAGCATTATCATCATCACTGGAACATCAGCTGGAGTATATTCATAAAGCATTATACCAATGCAAGCACAAGGATATATACTTCTCAGAAGAAATATGCTAGCTTTTTCCAAACAGTGAAACTATATCGCAAACACAATACGGGCAGAAAACCTTCCATCATGCAGGCATCTACTACCTCACATCACAAGTGGATACTTAATAAATATTGCTCTCATCGCAAGCACAAAATCTCACCAAGTCTTGCGCTAATGCAACCACGAACTCTTGTCTCAAAAACGAGACCAACACCAGTTGTTGATCCAAAAGAGTCATATATTTTCAAAGAGATGTGCCGACATGTTTTACCATTCGATGCAGTAGCCTTGCCACATTACAAAGAAAATACCTTATCGTAATGCTACAAAAATACTTGTTTCATCAGCAAGTACAATCATCAAGATTCCTTCATATTAAACTCAGAAAAATCATCCCACAACACCAGCACCAAGTGCAACCTTGTTAGCAAGCAGACTACCATGTAACTTCAGCTAGTAGCTTGGGGGCGTCTGAGTAAAATGTCGGAGTTGTTGACCAAAGGGACTTTTTTCTTAACCCATCAACAATTTGAGGATTAAGAGGGGGCGATGTTTGTACCATATAGTCTATATATGGGCTCAAGTGCCTCAGCCCAATAATTCTACCTAGCATTTTGCCATGGTTAATAAAATATGGAAGGATGATTATAGCCCATTCAACAATTATCCTTCTACAACAAAACACCAGGTACATATTTAAACATGGAGGTTACTGGCCCCCAGAAAAAGGAGGGATCAGTTAAAGACCAGGTACATTCAAAACCTGGAGGCTGTTGATCCCCAGAAAAAGGAGGCATTGGTTAAATAACAAGTATATTCAAACCCTGGAGGTTACAGATCCTCAGACAAAGGAGGAAAAACAGAAGAAGACCAGGTATAACCTGGAGGTTGTAAATCCTAAAAATAAGGAAATTGGTTTTGACCAGGATGAACCTGGAGTGCATTTTGTCCAGATACATAACCAAAATGTATCTAGACGAAAACTGGGTTGGATACGATTCTTCCAAAACCTATAAATAGAGGTGGAATATCGACCGTAAAAGTACACATTTCTAATCCTTCTCTCTCTATAAAACCTACTTAGAGCTCTTAATCATTGAGGCATCGGAGTGTCTTTTGCAGGTACCCTCCCACTTTCACCTATCAAAATTTATTGAAGATAAGGAGCAGATTCAACAAGTAGCAGAACCTCTTCATATACCTAGAGTGTATCACGAGGAATACTGTTGAGTTATCTAACGTCTTAAATTTCATCTTCACACACGAATCTCTAGGATTGTTGCAGAAACACTTTTGCTACAACACTTACCAACACATATTTCGAGAAATATGTAAGCGACATATACTCAGATCGAATCTCAAATGTGTATAGAGAAAACTATATCGTAACACGACTTATGTCTCAATATAGGAGATAGTATAAATAGACTTTCCAAGTGATAGATGAGTTCAAGTCTCCACATACCTTTTGTCGAAGAAGTTCCACAAGCTCCCCTTAGTAGTTCTTCGTCTTCAATAGATGAACGCCAAGAGATCTAATCTCAACTACACTATTTATATCCTAGTCCGAGATATCTATAAATAGGCTGGAAATCATGACTTATAGTTTTGATCACTAACATTGACAAACATTCTTGAGATAGAAACGCATGCAAGTTCGACCGAGCAATGCTCTAACAGCATCCACCTTTTCTTTGAAGATGCGCTTCAATTTTTCGTAGTCACTGGTTGGGTGATTGACAAACCTATGGTAACGACAATATTTGGGATCTGCCATTTCTTTTTCAGTTGGTGGACGTCTGAGAGGAGGTAACTTGATGGCAGCATCTTGAATCCATGATTCTAAGAGTTCAATTACCTCTTCAATTGGAAACGCGAATTTTGGAACAACCTCTCCAGTTTCTTGTTGTTGTGCATGCGTCTTGGTCGCAGCCTTCCGGGGTTGAGCTGTCTGCTGCGCTGGTGCCACACGTTTGGGTTGTTGTTCCACAGCTGGAGCTTTTCTCTTTCCTCCTTCACCCACCACGCTTATAGAGGGTTGAGTGTTGTATTGTTTATTGATGAGACGTATGTTTCCTTGAGTCTCATGTGCATCTTCATTCCTGGCGGGTTGGTTCTTTCCATCAAGGCTGGCCCTGTTGTAGCCGACCGCTTAGTAGCTTCATGGAGTTCAGAGAATGTTTGGAAGCGCAGGTTCTCTAGTAAAGCGCGATAAACGGGTACCATGCGGTTAATGCATAACTCTGTCATGTGGTTACCTTGTAAGAAGGGTGTACTTAACTTAATGTTGGGTGCCCTTATAATTACTACCTTATCTTTATTCTATCTGCTAGGATCCAGACACGCGTCGAGTTGGGATTACTCCTTGCTTATTAGGGCTTAGCCTATTAATGTGTTAGAAACGGCCGTTTTGTAAGGAGATAATTATTCTTATTCAAGAACTTAAGTTCTCAGGCTGATTTTTGAATCAGAGTTACTATTTCCGGTCATTTGATTGTTTCAATTTGTTCGTTATAGAACAATTGGCATCAGAGACGTACGATCCTGTCACCATGGGAGGACAAGGAGCTCAAAATAATAAGGATTTACAGGATACTCAGAAGAAACAACAAACCCAGATTGATAAAACTAATCAAGATGTGTTGGACATGAAGGAACAGCTGAATCAAATTCTTCTGCAATTACAGAATCTAAATAACAAAGATAGTAATCAAGGGGAATCGTTTGTTGTACCAGCGGAGGGAAGTACTGTACCAGCTGTTAATCAACTCACTGAGAATCAAAGTTTCATCAATTACAATCGATTTCCTAAGCTAGACTTTCCTAGATTCGATGGTACTAATCCTAAAGGGTGGATTCAAAAGTGTGAAAGATTTTTTCTCCTTCACAATATCAGAGAGGAGACTCAGAAAGTGCAGATGGCAGCGATGCACATGGATGGCAAAGCTGAGAGGTGGATTTCTAATTTACAAACTCATAGATCTATCTTGTGTAGGTTTGAATTAGCAGAACATGCATATTTTCGTTTTGAAAACCCATCTAATGACAACATCATGGGTATGTTTAATAAATTAGCTCACACAACTACAGTAGATGAGTTTTTTGGATGAGTTTGAGGTTGCTAGATCTTTAATGATGATCATACACCCTGAATTTCCTGAAAGCTATTATGTGATGAGTTTCATTGGAGATCTTAAGGAGGAAATCAAACATAATGTCTTAATGTTCAACCCCACTACCATCATGAGAGCTTTTGCTCTAGCAAGATTGCAGGAACAATCCTTACTTAACCAACAAAAACATTCAAAACCCACACCAAAATTTTTCTCCAACTCTTTTTTCATGGGTAAGCAGAATTACCAGTCTAGTTTTCCACCAAAGCCCTTATCCATCCCTCCTTCAATTCCCAAACCACCACTTCCACCTCTTATTCCTAAGACAAGCCCCACCACCCTCCCATTAAAAGACTTACCCCTGAAAAACTCAAAATCAGAAAAGCTCAAGGACTTTGCTATAATTGTGATGAGGTGTATAGACAGGGTCATGTCTGTAAGAAACAACAACTTTTTTGGATAGTTGCAGAGGAAGGAGTTGATGAATCATCCACATAAGAGGATATTTCACAGGAAGAAGAGCCTGCCTCTCCAGTGGACAATGATATTTAGATTTCTCTACATGTCCTTACTGGTACTCACTCTAGTGAAACAATTAGAATACTTGATATGCTTAACAAACATTCTATTTTTATTCTCATAGACACTGGTAGTACCCACAGCTTTATTGACTCTTCTTTGGCTCAGAAATCAAACTGCAATGTACAACCTACTTCTCAGATGGCTGTCACTGTGGCTAATGGTGAAAAAACAGTCAGTTCAGGCATTTGCAAGTCATTAAACTGGTTCATGCAGGGTCATTCATTCTCTGCAGATTTGAGGTTACTACCTTTGGGTGGCTGTGATATAATTATGGGTGTTGACTGGCTCAGACTTATGGGTAATGTGCTCTTCAATTTTACTACTTTGACAGTCTCCTTCATATATCAGGACACTGAAATTACTCTTACTGGCATTTCTAATGCTCCACTACTTAAGCCCATCAGTAACAAGGAGGTCCATAAGTTCTTTCAAAAAAATCCACATGGACTTTGTGCACAGTTATCCTCCATTTCTGATGTACCCTCTCCCTCACCACCTCCACCTGAAGTTACAACTTTATTGCAAGACTTTCAAGATGTTTTTGAAGAACCTTCAACACTTCCACCTCATAGGAGTCTTGACCACACAATTCCTCTCAAACCCAATTCCACTCCAGTTAACCAAAGGCCTTACAAGTGCCCTTATGTTCAAAAATCTGTTATTGAGGACTTGATCCAAGACATGTTACATCAAGGAATCATTCAGCCAAGCCACAGTTCATTTGCCTCTCCCATTTTATTGGTTAAGAAAAAGGACAACTGCTGGAGATTTTGTGTTGACTATAGAAGATTAAATGATATCACCATTAAGGATAAGTTCCCCATTCCTATAATTGATGAACTTTTGGATGAGATACATGGTGCGGAAGTCTTCACAAAGATTGATCTCAGGTCAGGGTACCACCATATCAGACTTTTTCCACCTGATATACCAAAAACAGCTTTTAGATCTCATTTAGGCCATTATGAATTTTTGGTCATGCCATTTGGCCTCACCAGTGCCTCTGCCACCTTTCAATCCCTAATGAATGATATCTTCAAACCCTTTTTGAGAAAATTTGTTTTTGTCTTCTTTGATGACATTCTTGTTTATAGCCTTGACATGGCAACTCACCTTGAACACCGTCAACAAGTTCTTTCTGTGTTGAAACAACATCAGCTACATGCCAAACTCTCAAAGTGCTACTTTGCCCAAACTGAACTGGAGTATTTGGGCCACATCATCACAGCTCAAGGGGTTGTGGATGATCCTTCCAAGATACATTGTATGACTTCTTGTCCAATTCCTAAAACCATCAAGGAGCTGAGAGGATTTCTGGGTCTCACTGGCTACTACAGAAATTTTGTTAAAGGCTATGGAACTATCAGCAAGCCCTTAACTGAATTGTTGAAGAAAAATGCTTTTGTATGGTCTGCAACTGCCACTAATGCTTTCAATCAACTCAAACTGGCAATGACTACTACTCCTGTCTTAGCACTTCCATATTTTTCAAAAAAGTTCATCTTGGAAACAGATGCTTGTGATACTGGCATTGGTGTTGCTTTAATGCACGAGGGTAGACCCATTGCTTTCCACAGCAAGCCATTGGGCCCTAAAGCTATGGGATTATCCACTTATGAGAAAGAATTAATGGCAGTAGGATCAGCTGTCAAAAAATGGAGGTACTACCTACAAGGGCATCATTTCACAATCAAGACTGATCATGAAAGCATCAAGTTCTTCTTAGAACAAAAGATTACTACAGGGTTGCAACAAAAGTGGCTGATGAAGTTATTGGGCTTTAATTATGACATCCAATACAAAAGGGGGTTGACAATAAAGTTGTTGATGCCTTGTCAAGGAGACCACACCCTACTAATTCCTTACAAGCTATCACTCTTTCCAAGCCTGTTTGGATGCAGGACATTGCCAATAGCTATGAAAATGATCCAAAAGCTCAACAGTTGATTTCTCAACTGCACGTTTCTCCTTCTGCAACACCAAATTTTTCATACCAACAAGAGATTCTCAGGTATAAATACAGACTATATATTGGCACTGGTAACAATGTAAGGTCTTCCATATTATCTTCATTACATTCCTCAGCCATTGGTGGCCATTCTGGTATTCAAGCAACTTATAACAGAGCCAAACTTCATTTTTATTGGCCAAAGATGTAGCAAGACATCATCTCTATGGTAACCTCTTGTGATGTTTGTCAGAGGAATAAGCATGAAAACACTTTCCTTGCTGGTCTTCTACAGCCACTTCCTATCCCTGATCAAGCCTGGCAACATATCTCCATGGATTTCATTGAGGGCCTTCCCAAGAGTGAGCACAAAGATGTTATCTTAGTGGTGGTTGATAGGTTAACAAAATACAGTCATTTCATTGGACTTCAACACCCTTATACTGCAGTTACTGTAGCTAAAGCTTTCTTACATCACATTTTCAAGTTGCATGGTTTACCCTCCTCCATCACCTCTGACAGGGGACAAGGTCTTCACAAGTAATTTCTGGCAAGATCTTTTTTATCACCTAGGGACCAGCCTCAAACTTAGTACTGCATATCATCCTCAGACTGATGGTCAGACAGAGAGAGTTAATGCATGCTTAGAAAACTATTTGAGGTGCATGACTGGATTTCAACCTAAGAAATTGTTCAGCTGGCTGGCACTTGCTGAGTGGTGGTACAATACTAGTTATCATACTAGTATTAAAATGTCTCCTTTCAAGGCATTGAATGGTTATGATGCACTACACTTAGCTTTCCCAACTACTGTCACTACTTATGTAGCTATAGTTGAGGAGTATCTTACTCACAGGAATGCGATGCTTGACATACTCAAGGAATCCCTGTCTACTGCTCAAGCTAGAATGAAGTTCTTTGCAGATCAGAAAAGAACTGAAAGATCCTTTACAGTGGGTGACATGGTCTACCTCAAGCTCCAACCCTTCATACAAGCATATGTTTTCTTGAGGAAGAATTTCAAACTATCAGCTAAGTACTATGGCCCCTTTCCCATTCTTTCCAAAGTTGGTAACTCAGCTTATAAACTGCAACTCCCACCACAAGCTAGAATGCATCCTGTTTTTCATGTCTCCCAGCTCAAACTGAAGATTGGTTCTGCTCATGTTCCATCTCCCACACTACCACTAGTGGACCATGCAGGCCAAGTCATCATCACTCCTATTTTATTTTTGGACTACAGAACTATTAAAAGAGGAGATCACACTATTCAGCAAGCTCTCATTCACTAGTCCAATGCCGCTGCTGCAGAAGCTACATGGGAGGATACTGCTACAATTCAAGATCACTTTCCTGCTTTTGTCCTTGAGGACAAGGACAATTTGAAGGGGTAGACAGTGTCATGTGGTTACCTTGTAAGAAGGGTGTACTTAACTTAATGTTGGGTGCCCTTATAATTACTACCTTATCTTTATTCTAGCCGCTAGGATCCAGACACGTGTCGAGTTGGGATTACTCCTTGCTTATTAGGGCTTAGCCTATTAATGTGTTAGAAGCGGCCTTTTTGTAAGGAGATAATTATTGTTATTTAAGAACTTAAGTTCTCAGGTTGATTTTCGAATTAGAGTTACTATTTCCGGTCATTTGATTGTTTCAATTTGTTCATTATAGAACGAACTCCACCAACTGTTGCTCGGTCATATTTGGATCGTGACAATCCAATGCATGAATTCTGAATCTCTTGACATAATAATTTGGATGCTCATTGTTTCGCTGACACATTCTTCCCAAGTCTGACAGAGTGATTTGCTCAGACACGAAAAAATATTTCTTGTAGAAGGAAGTAACCATTTCACACCAATTGGCTATGATGTTTGGTGCAATGTTGTTGTACCAGGTGTATGCTCTCCCAGTAAGTGATTTTAAGAACTCTTTCAGGCGAAGGACATGATTGTATTCATACTCTCCTAACGATTCCAGAAAACAAGAGATGTGTTCACGAGCGTTACTAGTACCGTCATAAAAGGAAAATTGAGGAGAAGAATATTCTCTCGGGAGAGGAACTCTTTGCACATCAGGAAGATAAGTAGGTTGATGTTGATGCATGACCGTCAGGTTTTTTCTGCCTCGATTTTGGAGAAGTCGTTCCAGATCCTCACGTGTGTTAAAATTGGATTGTTGATTCCTTTCTGATGGACGTTCAGGAGCAACGCGAGCCTCTTCATCTATAAAGGCAGCCCGGTCGAGGTGATTGCGCCAAGATTTATGAAAGCGTTCCTTGTCTGATCCACTTGAGGCTGACGTGGCTCTGTGGTAGCCGCTCTGTTAGTGTCTTGAGGAAAATGAGCACTTCTTTCTGAGTTGTAGCCATGTATGTTTGAGCTTTAGCAAGGACTTCTTGTCTCTCCATTAAATCGACAATGGTAATGGGAGGTTGGCTTCCTAGGGATCCTCCAGCCTCTCGCCCCAACGAATAAGTAGTAGCAGCTCTGGTGGTGATTGGAGGTGTCACGCTCGAAGAAACATTGGGAAGGGAAGCAGAGGCCCTGGATCTAGTGACAGGAGGCTTAACACCCAAGGAGGTGTTACCAGTGCCAACGATATTTTTTGTAGAAGATGTAACACCATGGGATCCATTGATAGCGCCGATGGGTAGTACATTGTTGTCAGCGGCAGGAATGGTGGCGCTAGGAGTATTGTCAGAGCCAGTAACATCAGGATTGGTTACTGATCCAGACCTAAGATCCACCATTTTGAAATTGAGAAAATCGAAAATGAAATTGGGAAATGATTTTTTGCAACCAAGAGAATAATCCCCCACTGTGCCGCCGGTAAACAAATCTAAACCCTAAACAAATGTATTGTACAAGAGTACTTTATATTCGAGAGATCAATCTGTACAATTCTGGCCAAAACCAAGAAATTGTCGTTCCAGTCTTACTTCGGTCACAAATTGAAGGAGAAGGGTTGATCTTAGGGAGGAAAGCGAAGAAGGTGTTGAGATCAGAATGATGAATTATGAAGGTGTGATTGTTTAGTGACTTGTATCAGAATGTGGAACTTGCTTGCGGAATGTAAGCTATAAGTTCTTGGTGTTTTCTAGATACTTGTGTTAATAACACTGTTGTTGGTTGAAATAGGTTGAAAACCTATTTATACAAGTCAGAGTTGAACGCACCCTGATCTCATAGGAAGTGGAAGTAGTTGAGTGATGGAGAAGTGGGGATCATGTAGAATAATGAAAACCACGTCCATATTATGATGGGAAGACTGGTTGGTTTTATTCCCACCACTTCTCTACTATCACTAACTGTTCTCCTTTACTGACACTTTCTCGTAATGGGCGTGTTGCACGCCGCACGCTGCAAACCGCCAGACCAATACCCTGATGAACATCCCCCAGTTTGGGACATATTTAGTGTCTTGAGTATTTTGTAGAAAACAATATGTAGCAAGTTGCAGAGTGGGTCTTTCTTGCAAGACCTAATTATTTCGACCAATCACGCGCAAGCTAGGCGGCGGGAGGTCATACGTTACAAGTCAAGTTGTGAGACTTGCCGCAAGAAATAACATGTAATGATATTAGGTTAAATAATTAAGTTATTTATGGAATCGATATTTATAAAATATTGTTCGTAATCGATGCATATAAAGCATCGCTTTTAAGCAAGCATCTCAAAATAATCGATGCTAATGAATCATCCTTATATAGAGCGTGTCTTGGTTGGTCGCAGAACTTAATGTCATAAAAGAAGCGCAACAAACCATCTTTGAGCAGCTGCCAGGGGCCGCTCGGGCAGTTCAAGGGAGATTCGATTGTCCCTCATGGAAGAGGGGCAGTCGGTGATCACTACGACACCTTATTGGTCTCCCAGAATTAGATCTCAATTTGGCTGGCCAAGTTGGGTGGCTGAGATGATTTGTGGCAGTTATTGGCTGTCGTTGAATTTATTTAAGACCCTTGTAGGCAGCGTGACTAGCCTACTTTGAGCAGCTGTCAGGAGCTATTCGAGCGGGTTTAGGATGGGCTGATCGGTTCCTATAGGAGGGGGCGTCCGATGATTACAATGACACCTCATTGGCTACCTAAATTCGGATCTGGTCCGGTCGATTTGGCTACCCAAGTTGGACGGCCGACATCGTTTTGCGACAGTAATGTGTTGTCGTTAACATAAATTAGGTTTTTTAAGCGCGCAGCCAACCTACTTTGAGCGATCGGTTTGAGGATTTGCTTGCAAGATGGGAAGGCTCTGATTGGCTGAGGTATGATTGGGCTCGCCGTTGTGTACTACGGAGCTTGTCCAGTCGTGTCAGGAGGCGGCTAAGCTTGATAAATCAGCCGGCCAAATCGTGCGGCCGTGATCGTTTTAAAACTAACATGGGCGGCCTATATTTGATTTCCTTAGGAATTAAGTGTGTCGACCAGCCAACTTTCACCTTTAATTAAAAGTGTAGGTTGTGCATTTAGAACGATTTGATTGGTCGGTGGGATGGCCAGCAGGAAGAATTATGGGCGCGTGGCTGGTCGGCCATGGGAAACGCCTACGAGGGAAAACCGGCCGGCCAAGCGGCGTGGCCGCGCCCCCTTTTGCTGCTTCCTTTATTTGCCGCAGTTTCCCTTTATTTCTTGTTTTCCAATTTTTGGTAGGATTTTTCTCCTACTAGTTCAATGATGGACCAATCTCCTAGTTTGCGTAGGTTTAGCCTCGACCATTAGGGACCGAGATATTGCGCAGACCACAAAAATGTAGTTTTTGCAAATTGATAAAATTAGGTTAGAAATTTTGAATTTTACGAGCTGATAAAAAATCAATCGATTTTGGTAAATTTTGCACATTGACACAAAAATCACTAATTTTTATTTCAGAGGGCAGCGCAACTTGCGTGCTTCTGATTGAGTATTTCCATGCACATCTTAATCCTGAAACTTCGGGAAATTCATGCTACTTAGCTGCGAGCGAACATTAATTGTCATGTCATGTCAATATTAAGAGTTCAGCTGGGGAACATAGCATAGGAAAAATACTCAGCGAGCCATGCATCAGTGAATAATGCAAGCAGGAAATTAATAAAATTTACAGAATACCTGGGATTTTTGCAACTAACACTATTCTGAATAAATTTCATATAAGTATACTGAATTGCTCAATACATATGTAAGCAAAGAGGCATAGGCACTCATCACCTTTAAATGGCTCCATTTCTTTGCAGAAAAAAAAGGCTCATAAATATAGGGTTTTACGGTTTTAACCCTGAACTAAAAACCACCATCAACAACCGGGAGGAACTCTGAATCAAGGTTCAAACCCATCCATCCAGTTGGTTGCAGAATTGGAGGAGATGAAGAGGAGTCAGATGGCATACGCAGACGCTGCGGCGCTACTCGTGGGGGAGAATCAAGAACTTAAGGATAAAAAATTGCTATTGATGCAGAGGCAGCGAACCCACATGATGAGGAAAATTCCAAAGAACCAGAGCCAAATCGAGACTGAAGGATGATCGAGGCCAACCTCAACAATGCCGAACCGTTGCACCATCGTATTGCAGGAAGGAACATACAATCTGATCCCGATTATATACAAGGAGATTCATATTACTTCAATAGCGAATCCCGAAGACCAGGGGGAGCGGCGATATGGGACGAGCATTTCCTTGCTATATAGAATCTTCATAACGAAATGATGATAGAAATCAAGCAGTTGAAAGCAAAGCAAGGAGGAGGAAGATTGGAGGAAGTAATGAGATAAGCCATTACCACGTCATTAACAACACGTTTAGCAAGAGCGATCATCCCCTCAAAGTGCCCGATCCCTGTATTCGAATGCTACGATGGCTCTAACGATCCTGCGGCTCATCTTCGTTATTACAACCGAACAATGGCCCGTTGGGAAAGAGATGATATAGTTTTTTGTAGATATTTTCCTTCATGTCTGAAGGGATCGGCATTGTCATGGTCGACAGCTTACCTCCTAACTCAATCGATTCTTACAGCCGGCTCACCGAGGTGTTTTTAGAGACCTACATGTATAACAAGACTGTTAACGCGGGTATGGATAAGCTATTTCACTAGCGGTCGGGTCAAAGGAAACCATAAGGGAATATACAGACATGTGACACAAGATTTGTAAGGCAATAGGGAACGCCAGCCCGGTAGTAAGCATCAACTGCTACTAGTGGGGTTTGGATAGAATGAGCCCTTTATTTTCGAGATTCACGGGAGTAATCCCACAACCGAAGGGGATGTCCCCTAATCATTGAAAAACACGCAATATTGGAAAAAATCTAGCGAGAGAATCCAAGAGCGCAAATGTAAAAATCCCATCGAGAAAATTCAGCGGAACAAGCCAGCGGGTCAAAGAGGACGAACTCTACCGAACACTTCAACGAAGATAAGCGAGGACGAAGAGAAGACTTCCGGCGCAGCGATCAAAAATTTGAAGATCAATTATTTACGAAGCTTAACACGAGCTACGTCCATATCTTAAGAGAAATTAAAGGTAAGACTATTTTCGAATGACCACGGTCAAAGGGAAATCAACCACCAAGATCTGAGAAGTCAAGAGACTATTGCGAGTACCACTGCTTCAACGGGCATCATAAGGAAAAATGCAAGAATTTGAAGATAATGATTCAGAAACTTATTGACGCTGGAGAGATCAAGGAGTACGTCCAAAAGCCAGGTCTATAGGAAAAAGACCGTCGAAACAACCAAGTCCATTTTCCTGAGAATGACCGAACCATTAACACCATTTCTTGCTCCGAACCTACCGGACCATCATTAACAGGGCAGATTGGAAAAAGATTAAGGAAACTGTTTGAGTATTACTGTGAGTTATACAAGATCGATGGGAAAGAAGTCGATGAGTACGAAGAGTGGATGAGCGCGCCGCTAACATTTTCCGCTGATGATGTAGAAGAGGATATGGAAGATCATAACGACCCTTTGGTACCCACTTTACCCGTCTCTGGGTGGAACATAAAGAAGATCTTGATCGATGGAGGAAGTTCAGTCAACGTACTATTTTATGATACCTTCAAGCGGATGAAGTTAAATGACGAACAACTGATGTCTTCATACTATACCATATACGGATTCAACGGAGCAGCTATGAAGCCTCTGGGGGACATCGTTCTTGAAGTCAAGGCAGGGCCAATGAAAGTAAGCACAAGATTCAGCGTAGTTGATGCACCGTCGTCTTACAACGCCATCATTGGACGGCGATGGGTACATAAAATCAAGGGAGTAGCGGCAACATACCACCAATATCTAAGGTTCCCAAGTCCCAAAGAAGAAATAACAATCAAAGAAGATCAAGTCACTGCTCGAGAATGCCAGGCCCAAAAAACCAACTAAACATCGAACGAGAAGAAGAACGAAACACCCGAAGAGGCAAGAATAAAGCAGAAGCTAAGGGGAAAGAAATTAATCAATATCTCGAGGATATCTCTGGAAAAAGCTTGACAAGGGGTAACACAGCCATGAATGCCGAAGCTAGCACTTCAGGGATGAAGGATGGCGGAGAACCCACCAAATATCAATTAAAGAACGTTCCTCACCTACGCGATCCCAAGCCTACATTTACATCGGTCGAGCCCACCAAAGAAGTAAATATAGGAACCGAAGAAGAACCGAAGATGATAAAAATTGGGACGTTACTAGATCAGGACCGAGAAGAAGAATTAATCAAGCTACTCAAAGAATATTTGGACATTTTTGCATGGAAACTAGGAGATATGCCAGGGATCGATCCTAAAATCATAAAGCACGAGCTTCGGATAAAACCAGGCACGAACCTGTTCAGGCAGAGGTTGCGCAAAGTGGCCCCAGAGTACCATCAAGCCGTAGAAAAGGAACTTAACAAGCTCATGGAAGCGGGATTCATAAAGGAAATCAGATACCCTATGTGGATCTCAAATATGGTCATTGTCTCCATGAAGAACGGCGGAGTAAGGATATACATCGATTTCACCAATCTTAATAAAGCATGCTCGAAGGATAGTTACCCGCTCCCAAGTATCGATCAGTTGGTAGAAGCAGTAGAGGGTCACGAAGAGCTGTCATTCATGGATGGTTATTCAGGATATAACCAGATAGCCCTGGCAGAAGAAGATCAACAACACACCACATTTTTCACTCCACACGGACTTTATTGCTACACCCGCATGCCTTTCGGACTAAGGAACGTAGGGGCAATATACCAAAGGATGGTTGATGCAATTTTCAAACCATCGATAGGATGCACTTTAGAGGTTTGTGTTGATGATATGCTCGTCAAAAGAAAATTGCGCGAGGATCACCATCGCGACTTAAGAGAAATCTGTGAGGCAATGAGAAAGTACAATATGAAGGTGAATCCGGAAAAATGCACCTTCGGTGTCACATCAGGAAAGTTCCTCGGATATCTGGTAACGAAGAGAGGTATGAAGTTGATCTTGCTAAGATCCAGGCTATCGTGGAAATGCCATCACCAAGGAACTTGAAGGAGGTACAAAAGCTCAACGGATGCATAGCAGCCCTGGGTAGATTCATCGCAAGATCATTGGACAAATGCAAACATTTATTTAACATTCTGTAGAAGAAGAATAAATTTGCATAGACTACTGAATGGGATGAAGCTTTTCAAAAGATCAAAGAATACTTGGCAGTGATTTCAATCCTCCAGAAACCAGAACCTGATGAGGTGTGTGCATTATACGTAGCTTCAACCGAAGATGCAGTAAGCACTGTATTGGTCAGAACGAACACGAAGGTAGAACAACCTGTGTATTACATCAGCAAAACCCTCAACCTAGCAGAAATAAATTACATGAAGATTGAGCAACTCATCCAGTCATTGGTATTTGCAACGTAGAAGTTGAGAACCTACTTTATGACCTGTTACGTTCGTGTTCCGAGCAAACCACCGTTATAATTTGTCCTCAAGAACGCAGGAAAATTTGGAAGAACAGCCAAATAGAACGCACAGTTAAAGCAATTTAACATCATACATGAGATCCAAACTTCTCATAAATTGCAAGTCTTGGAAGATTTCTTAGCAGGCTTACCTTTGAATAATGACGAAGAGGTAAAAGTCTTACCCAGAAAAAAGGAAGATGAAGAGGATCCCACGGATGTGCTAGCACCGACAAACCAATGAAGATGGGAAGTCTTCGTCGACGGATCAAGCAATAAGGATGGTGCAGGGACCGGGATTGTCATCACAACTCCTACAGGAGACAAAATGGTGCACGCATTGAGGCTAGAATTTAAAGAGCATACCAACAACGTTGTAGAATATGAGGACGTCATACACTCCCTCTACTTAATACTGGAGCTAGGGATAATTGATGTTCGTCTGACGAGTGATTCACATCTAGTCATTTGGCAAATAGAGTTGGAATATAACACCTATGATGAAACTCTATCAGCTTACATGACTCTGGTTAAAAACCTAGCGTCAGATACCGAAAATCAAGTTCAGACATCTATGCAGAAAATACAACAGACATGTTGATTCTTTAGCATGTATATCATCAATGTTAAAAGACGAGAACGTTACGACCATCAAGGTAGGAAGGGTGTACCAACCTTCGGTCAAACCGCAGCAAGTCCTCACTACAACATATTACGAAGATGATGTAGGGGAAAATATCGTCGAAGACTTCGCCGAAGACGATATCTTAACAAGGGAAAACGAGGATGAAGATTTTGGAAACGAAGAAGATTGGAGAACCGAAGTCCACCTTTTCCTCGAAGAAGGGGCACTTCCCTCAGATATCAAGCTAGAAAGGAAAATATAATCAAAAGAAGGAAGGTACCAACTTCGCGGGGGAGTCTTGTACAAGAAATCATTCCTTGGACCTCTACTGCGCTGCCTATCCAGAGAGGAGGGTCACCGTATCTTGAAGGACATACATTATGGAGACGCTGGAAACTACAACGACATGAGATCGTTAGCAGGCAAAGCCAAGATGCAAGGATACTACTGGCTGCAGATGATACAGGACGCTGTAACAGATATGCGAAGAATTTCAACGCTTTGCTAAAATAATCCATGCACCAGCGATAGAATTAAATTCAGTTGGAAGCCCTTGGCCATTTGCAAAATGGGAAGTTGATATCGTCGGAACACTAGTCGAAGGGACGGGGAAGAGGCGATTCTTAATAGTAGCCACATACTACTTCAGCAAATGGGTAGAAGCTAAAGCTCTGGCAAGAATCAGAAGCGTGGACGTGTTCACATTTATTTTTCAAAATATCATATGCAGGTTCGGCATACCTGCAGAAATTGTTTCCGACAACGGCAAGTATCTACAAGGAAAGAACATTGACATGCTCTTCGATACTTTCAGAATAAGAAAATATAAATCCACTCCATCTATCCCCAGAGTAATGGACAAGCCGAAGCTACTAACATGACCATCGCCCTTATCCTCAAGAAAACGCTGGATGAACACAAAAGCCGATGGTGCGAACAGTTGCACAACACTCTATGGGCATACAGAACTACACGTAGATCGACAACAGGAGAATCTTCATTCCTACTCACCTACGGGTCAGAAGCAGTAATCCCAACATAGATAATCATGCCAACGGAAAAGACCGAAGCGTGGGAGAAGAACCTGACGACAGACATGATGTTAGAGAGGCTCGATGACCTGGACGAAAGAAGAGAAACTGCTCTACAAAGAATGGAAAATTACCAACGAAGACTAGCAAGGGAATATAACAAAAAGGTTAAACTTAGGAATTTTGTAGAAGGAAAGTATGTGCTACGAACTATACCGCAATATCAACGGGAAAAGAAATGGGGAAAATTTTCACCAACATGGGGAGGACCATATGTCATACACGATGTGACAGGGAAGGGATCTTACTACCTGCGCAATTTAAAAGGAGAAATCCTAAGGAACCCATGGAATGCAAAATACCTCAAGCACTACTATCCATGAAGCAACGCAGTCCTGCATCTGTGTGAAGAGTACCAGAAGAAGAAGGGAGCGTACCCACTCGACATGTTTTTATCTCTGGCTGGGGAATAGCAAACCCCGCTAAATCAATCGAACAGAATCTTTTTCCACAAGCTTCGGTATTTCGCAACATATGGGCATCTATTTACGATCCCTTGCATATACAATCATACTGGGGAAAGCACTTGCATGCAATCTCTCGGGACTCCCCTGTCAGTGTCTACGAGTGTATGACCAAGGGGAAGGCTTCCAGTAAAAAGAGATACCCAACATGACACAAACCGGTGATTCGGCGGAACGGGTGCATATACATATTCCTAAAAGCACCACGTCTCCGAGGACACCATACAACTCCCACCGTTCGATAATCCTCTGTCCCAGGATTAGCCGACGGGGTGCTAGGTCCAAAAATAATAAGAAAGGTACTAACCTTCATTATTAACACAAACACTTTTAACATACATCTATTTAAAAAAAACATGGGATATAACTGTGCAGGAAAATCAACCCTATAAATACCGAACGTTGATCCATTTCATAAAAATTGATTACAAGTTTTGGGGTAATAAGAAAGAAAGTACAAAAATAAGCAAAAAATGACTCAAAGCTGCATAATCACCAGTGATCAAATATCACATGTTGTCCACGAAGACATGGAATCCCTTACTCCTTCACCGAAGGTCTTGTCTCAGGATGAGCATCAAGCCGCTCCTTTTGAGACGAAGGGACGCTACCCTGGGACGATGGTTCAGATGTGGTAACGAAAGGTTCAGGAACGGGACGACGCTTGTATTTCTTGACGATGCCTTCCTTCAAGATACCTTGCTCTATCTGAGCCAAGGTTTTGTTCACTTCCAAAGCTAACTGACGACGAGCCTCAATGGTAATAGCAGCAACTTTGAGCTCAGATTTCGTCAACAACGACTTCAAACGTTCCACTTCCTTTGTAGATTCCTTCATAGTTGCATCTAGAGTCTCGGCCAACCCCTTGTAATAGCTGGTTCGCTCTTGTTGCTTGAATAACTCATATTGAGACTTTTCAAATTTTTCATTTGCAAGGCGAAGCTGTTCCTCGAGCTCTACAAAGACAAAGCAAACTATCATATAAGAAAAACAAGTAACTATTCAAGACCAAACAAACGTATACCTTCGACATCATCCGAAGCTATTTCAAACTCATTTACAACTGCGTCCTTGGCTTCGTCAAGAAAATCATATTCGCTAGAAAATTCCTTATAGTCGAGGCGAAAATTTTCGAGATCGAATTGGCACTGATCTAACTCTACCTGCTTCATTGAATACAAATGACGAAGGTGATTGACTCCATTGGTGATCCCCCGATCCACTTTGTGAGTCTATACATGTTAATCTCAAGATCCTTTTGTGATTCAACTAAAGGTGCAACAACATCACGAGAAGTGGATAAGGTCCGACTCAGAGCATGTGCCTCGACCCTTGCATCATCCCGCTCATGAACTAGCCGTGTATATAATCCCGAACCTCAGGATCGTGAGATGAGCGGGCTTCACGAAGATCTACTTCTAAATCCACCACTTTGGCTTCTAATCGAGAAACTGCATCACGAGCCTCATAAAGGGACTGACGTGTCCATTGTATTGTACCTCCGAACTAACAGCGAGCGGAGGAAACAGAGTTATGCATTTCAATCATCTGTTCTCGTTGTATTTGATAACCCGCTATTAACTGATTATGTTGATCAGCACGAGAATTCCATCTATCGGATACTTCTATTACTTTTGACACCAACTCCTTAATACGAGAAGCCTGCCTAGTCCTCTCATTCCGAATCCATACTAACACTTTGGCACCACCCGCTGAGAACAGGGGAGGCTAACTCAGAAAGAACACTAAAAAGGTAAAGGTATAAGGAAAGGAAAAGGGCAAACATTTGGACGAAGTACCCGCCGATGCAGCTTCGTTACGATAATTCTCTATATCTTCACGAAGAGAAGCCACCTCCTGACGAAGCCCATCCTCAGCGGTGCTGATTTTTTGCTTCCCCTTTAATTGCTCTTTCAACTCTAATATCTCTTTATCCTTCGCTTCAATCAATTCTTGAGAAGATTGGAGTTCACCGTCCCTCTGACGCAGCTTCGCGTCCAACTTGAGCGCCTTAGCTCTGCAAAATTGATAGAGAGTATGGTTACAATATTCGCTTCGGGCCAACTGAAACGAATAGGAGAATAAGAATCACTGAGGAAAAACCACTCTCTCAAAGAAAGCACAGTGGGGGAAACACATTACCTCGAGAATGCGTTGTTGAGGAAATCCATACTGATAACCGTCAGCAACGGCCATCATTTCAACAATAGTCGAAGGAGGAGTCAACAGGTTCAAAGGGAGAGAAGCACCAAGGTCACGCTGCCAGACTTCGTTCACTTTTTCACGAGATGATAACTCCATATGACGACGAGTAAATGCATTAGAGTCTCTCTCACCTTGTACAACAGGAGAAGGATGAGGGACATTCATAAGACCTTTCTTCTTCAACCAATCAAAAGTCTCATCATCGTCATTTCGCATCACCGTGCTAACAAAACCCTCCGAAGATGTACCAGCAGCAGTTTCCTTATCCTTCACCTCCTTTGCAGCCTGAAGCTCAGTATCCTCCCTGTCAGAACTATCTTCCTCTTCGATCAATTTCTTACCATGGTCTTCGGCTTCCACCTCCCAGTTATCACTGGGAGACAACAGAGAGAATTTTGAAGCTATACACATAAGTTCACCCAAATCATGTTAACCGCCAGCAGAATAAACTTTACCAAAAGAAAACTCTGAGTTCTCCACCGAGACATCCATCGGCTCAGGAATTGAGCCACCGCTAGATGGCCGCAGACCAATATTTTCAGTTTCTTGTCGAAGAGATGGTGTAAGTTCAGGATCAACCATAGGGTTACCAACTTGCTCTCCAAGATAAGTTTCTTCTTCGTTATCGATATGAGGATCGGGTGTGGTTTCAGTTCTTTCTTCAAAGACTTTTTCTTCTTCCTCTTCATCCAGCTCTTTTCTTCAATCACCGGACTAGTTACCTCAGGGTTTTATGTCTCTTCAAGTTATAATGTATAGGACTCAACAGGACTGATATTTTGTTTCTTCGAAGCCTACAAGTAACGTATGTCAATGTCGATTCAAGGGGCAGCATATATACACCATACTACATTAAAAATCATACCTTGACAGTAGGTTTACCCTTCGAATGAGCAACTTCATTACTTTCTTCATCACCATCATCCTAACACGTCAAGAGCATATGAGTAAAAACACTACGGCATAAAAGGAATAAAGCACAACAATATTTAAGACAACATACCAAGGATAGTAATCGCCATAGTGGGTTGGGGGATCGGCAAGAGGTTTGATTTGATCAGTTGGCTTCTACCCATGCTCACTAGGAATCCATCCAAAGTCCCAAGGACCAATAATTTCGATCGGAGTAGCATGTCACTCATGCTCATGATCACGACGAAGACGCTCTTTAAGAGGAGAAAGCTTCGGTTTTTCAGAAGATTCAGTGCCAGGGATATACAGCAGCTTTGTATCACTCACTTCACTCAAAAGGAGAACTTCACCACGAGGGGCAGCTATTGTACGAATCCCGACACTTCATCTCTTCCGGTTCCTACTATTGACATGATCTTCGAACGAAGCATTGAAATTCTTAGTGGTATACCAACTCCTCTGCTCAGGATCGGGTGTATAACATGTCATCATAGTCTCACCCTTACTCCGAAGCTAACACTCACGAAGGCATCGCCAGTAATTCCCGCTTATCTGAGCCACTTTGCGGCATTAAGCATGAGAAGTAGAGCCATCACCACGATGCGTCAGCACATCGTAATAAAACGAATCCCTCCACTTGTACAAAGGGAGCATCAAACCCGTCTCGAATGCACCAACATTAGTCAAGAGATGTTGAGAATCATATTTTTAGTTCTATATCATATCATAAGTGACATCATTTCCGCGGTTATAAAACGAACCTCAAAACTCTCAAGACCATGCTTCGCTGTAAAGGCTTCAAGATCAATATTCCGAAAAGAGATAAGAGCACGTTTTTTCTTCTGAGTAACTGAAGTAACCTGCACCGAAGGGGTAGCACCCGATGTTATTTTTCCTGATACTATTTTAGCCGAACGAGGTCTTCGGTGGAAGATTAAGAGGAGTTCGATCTGAATCCGAAGATTTTCTTTTCACCGACGGATTCCTTGACGAAGGAGGAGCTTGATCTGAAGAGTGATCCTTCGTCGAAGATTTCGATCTTGGGATATACAGTGCAATAGCACGAAGAGGCTGAGCCTCCACTAGTTCAGAACATTGCGAAGATGGTATGTCTGTGGGACGATCCACTACATATCGAGAACCCTTCTTAATAGCCCCCCCCCCCCCCTGAGCAAGAATCTTCGGGTCGTTCAAAAAAGAAGGCCCTTGAGGACGAAGATATGACCGAGAAGTGCCTTGAACATCACGCTGAGAAGATCTGGGCAGCGGAACTGTCGGAGGAGAAGTATCATGACTCCTGGATGGTGGAGACCTATAAGGGTTCTGTTGTGGAGATTTATAAGGAATAGATCTTCGTTCATCACCGGCCATAACGACCTAAAAGGGACATCGGAGAAAAACAAAGGTCAAAACTAGATCCATGGTCATTAAATCTCATTAAAAACATCATCAGATCATCAAAAACCCAGAATAATCAGGAAAAATCCCAATCAAAGTCTACAAACGGTTCCAGATTTCATGATGAAGAACATGGTCAAGTATATATACTTTCATATATCATGTTCTCCACCACGAAATCTAGAAGAAATAGCAACAGTAGCAGAGACGAATCAAGAAAACAGAATCATCAAAGCAATAACAAAATCAACATACCTGTAACAATCACCGAATCAGAAGACTGAAATGAGAAATGAATAACCAGTAAACACCATCCAAATCCCCCTAGACACAATGATACCACTAAGGAGACTGACGTCAGAACAAGTCAGGAGTAATATCTATGAGAATAAGTACCAGCGGAAATTAAGAACAAAAGAAGAGAAGAGTTAAATGTTTCTCAGAGAAGAAAAAAGAATAAGAACTGATGAGAGAATGAGAATAAAGTTACAGTAGAACCCCTATAATTTAATACGCGATAAATTAATAATCACGATAAATTAATAAATTTTGTCGGTCCCGAGTTGGGACCAACGTGCTAAATTAATAATTCGCTAGATTTATAAAATAATAACGTTTCTTAGCTTTCTATAGGTCCCTTCGAATATTTAAATTAATAAGTCTCCAATTCATATAAATTTAGTTTTACATTTACGCTAATTTGGTAAAGAATGATTTAATTGTGATTTGGTTTTTCTTAAAATTGATGTCACATTGAATTTCATCTTGGATTTTCTTAACGTTAGAAGAGTTTTTGGTGTTGTAGTTTCCTATGCAATAATAGCCTATTCAATATATTTGCAGCTTTGATAACTTATTTACGGGAAGCTGGCTCTGTAACTACACTTTCATCTCCAACTTTCACATCATCACTTTCGTCTTTTCCCACGACACTCTCAATTATTTCTTCGTCAGTCAACAAATCTAAAATAATATCCTTTTGAAAGAAGTTTAGATCCATTCCATTGTGATAATTCAATCCATTGATTAAATTTTGCAATTTTCTAGTCTCTTTATTATCTAACGCTTCACTTGGATTCTTTGATACGGTGTCATTCATTGGACGAATCTTACAATGACGATTTTTTTTCCAACGAAATAAGGTGTATTGGTTCATTGTGCTGATTATTTTTTTTAGAATTAACCAATATTTTGATAAACTGATTAATATATAATTTAATAATTATTAGTTTATGCGATTATTTTATATCGCGATAAATTGATAAATTTTTCCTGTCCCGACGCTATTATATTTTATAGGGGTTATGCTGTATTATGCTTATATCCTCTCTCATATTTATAGCCGCAATAAAAGGATAAGAAAACCGCCGCAAGAATCAAGGGGAAGTTATTGCAAGGAATGGGAAACGTGTAGAAAGAGAGAATTTTTCTCCGAACTTTGACCATTATCAAACTTAGAAGAAAATTGGCAAATTGTATACACATAATTCACATTGGCCACATGTTAAGAATAATACATGTGGACTTTACGAGATGAAGCATCAAAATTGCCACGTTACAGCACCTGGGAATGTAATTCTCCATATGCCACGCGTTCATCAGGAAGCAGATCCAACGATCAAGAAGTGGGGAGTACCAGACGGAAAGACTACTGCGTAGCGCAGAAGGAGATCAAGGAGGTTACTTTACCCCATCCCAAGATGAATTCAAAATGGACGAAGGAGATGAAGTTCACTGACACTGAAATGAAAACAGGTGCAACAGCTGTCTCGAGCGTGGGAAATACCCCAACCATCAGCATTAAATGCTACGAACATAGGATACGTGTCACCATATATGTGGTGGAAGGATAGGTGGATCATCGTCGCAACATATTACTGTTGAACATCATCGGGACAATACGAAGACCAGCTTTATTATCAGCACGCGAACCAAGGAAACAAGTGACAAGCATGTCAGTAAAAGGGACGCACACGAAGAACCTATAAATACCTCGTTCAACCAAGAGAGAGGGGTCTTCCAATTTAGGAGAGAACCATTAGTAGAGAGAGAAAGTGTAAAACATTAGGTATGAGAAATACCCTTTTACTTTACCCTCGTTTCTTTACTCAGGATCATTTGACTAAGCTTTGTAATACCTATCAATCCATAGTGAAAACCTCAACACCCCGTGGATGTAGGCCTTAATGTTGAACCACGTAAATCGTTATCTCATTTAAATTCTGCACTTATTATTTATCTTGTCTTGCGAATTTATTTATGATCGTTATCATGCATTCGAACTTAATATAAATAGAACGATGACGAGGTCTTATGCTAAGAGTTCTCCCTCTTGTTTTATTCTGAGTTTATCCATGTATTTCAAATATCGCACTCATCGTCATTGCGAACATTGGTTGTGAACACGAAGATGGCATCGTAACTTCTGTGTTCACACGGACAGAGGAGTTTCCATGAATTGGTGTGGTCGAGAACCAAAATTCAGGAACTTTAATATCTCACGGAGGCAAGAGCGTCCATGATTCTGATTGAGGAAAGGGCAAAAAAATATTAGACGGGAGGAGAAGTGTCTGAGATTTGTCCGGGTGAGATTTGAAGAGAATGTGAAGAAAATGCTTTTCAGTTTCAAGGAACTGACAAGCCATGGATATTGTGGGCTGGACTTCTACAGTTCTGACCGCGACCCATTGACTGTTTTGAGAAATTTTATTCACGACCACAATTTAGACGTGAACTCTGTTTGGGATTTTGGCGAGATGGGAGACATATTTGACATGGGAATCGGTACGAGCGCAACTACAATTTGGATACTTATAAAAAGAGATATTTTTATCACTTCTAGGAGATCTTTAACCAAATTCTCGAGAAAGAACACAAGAGGAGAAAAAGCTAGGGTTTGGAGATTTACCGCCACAATATTGGTTAATTTCTTTTACTCTATTTTTTGTATATCGTGGGTGTTTCCACATCCATGAGTAGCTAAACTTCTTGGTGACTGGGGATGAATTTTGAGTTTAAAATATGATATGTTAATCTGTTTTGATTTCTTCATATGATTATCATTTGTGTTTACTATTAAGAATGATTATGACTGATTTATAGATTGTTTAGGAGGCCTACTAAATTGATTTGTTAATTTAATCTATTATTATTAAGTATTAGGATATTCATAATTGATGAGTAATTCCTTACACAAGTAGAAACGTGAGACCTTACAAAGTATTCTGTAAAGATATCGTATGTAAAGACAATACCAGCAAGTAGACAGAGCGTACTGAGTTAAATACTAGGATCAAACCTAAATTCACAAACCCTAAAGTATTCAATTGAAGTACATCTTTTAAGCGTACCTCATGGTGGTTCAGGCGGATAGAATTCAAAGACTAAATGTACATGTTTTCCATTGATATAAGGAATTTGGGGATAACTAAGCGTACCTACTATCCCATGGTTGGTGATAATTTTTGATTTTACAAAATAAAAAGATGAGTATAATTTTTTGATGAATATTCAGTAACGAAGAAGGATTCCCTGATCATATTTTTCTTCGTTGCTTGCAACTTAATTACTTTGAATTGCTTTGATTTTACTTTAGAACTAAAACAAATCCCTATTGTGACGTTTTTCACAACTAAAACTCCCTACTCTTCGTGGAAACGAACTTGACTTCCATTATATTATATTATTAATTAATTGTATGAATTTAAGATCACTAATTTCATTGCACCTATGATACATATCATCATCTACAAAACATCCTTTACTAGTTGCACTCTCCTTTATTGCTACTGCTCTAGTTCCTACTTGTTACTCTCAAGCATCCAAATATCCTCATTCGAAAACTGCAATGAAAAATGAACACTTTGATTTCAAAATAGCTGGTACTTGGTCCATGGTACCACCTGGAGATGGTCAAAATATTATTGGATGTAAGTGGATTTTTAGGATAAAACAACACACTGATGGGTCTATAGACAAGTATAAAGCCAGAGTTGTGGCAAACGGGTTTCATAAACAAGAGGGTGTTGACTTCACTGAGACTTTCAGTCCAATAGTATTAGATTGGTTCTTTCTTTAGTTTTTCATCACAATTAGTCACTGTCTTAGATTGACATCAACAATGCCTTCCTTCATGGTGACTTGGAAGAAGAAGTTTATATGGCTCAGCCTTATGACTTCATTGATCCTGAGAAGCCATATTATGTATGAAAGATTCACAAGTCCATTAATGGACTCAATCAAGCACCAAGGGCTTGGCATGCTAAGATGACAGAAGCACTTACATGTTTGGGGTTTATAATTTCAAAGGCTGATTCATCTCTATTTGTTAAAAAAATTGGGTATAAAATTATTGTTCTTCTAGTATATATAGATGACATTATACTCACAAGATCTGACTCGGCTTACTGTGCTTCAGTTATTATAAATTTGGGCAAGAAGTTTCTAGTCAAGGATTTAGGGGCCTTATCTTACTTTCTAGGAATTGAAGTCAAGATAAACTCAAGCGACCTATTTCTTTCTCAGACTAAATATTGTCTTCATCTTCTCAATATGATGAATATGGTGGGTGTCAAGCCTTGTAACACTCCATTGCATGCAAATTTCAAGCTTAGCTCCATAAATGGCAAACTTCTCAAGGACCCTGCTGAGTACAGGTCCTTAGTTGGAGATCTGCAGAACCTCACATGGACAAGGAATGAAATCTCATTCTTAGGTAATCAAGTGTGTCAGCATATGAGTGCTCCTACTGCTACTCATTTTTCTGATGCCAAGAGAATCCTTAGATATCTCAAAGGAACTATACATCATGGCTTATTTTTTCAGAAAGGTTTACAAGTTCTTCATGGTTTTAGTGATTGATTAATGATTTTTCGTGGGTTATAGTAATGAGGTTCAAACTCTCGGACATGTGAAGATTAAATTTAAAGTTTTAATAAAATATATACAAAATTATTAACAATGGGTGCGAGAGGTAACCAAGACACTAGATTCCACTATTATGCAAAATTGAATGATAAATATTTCAAAACTCTATTCAATGCTTAAGTCCTCTTTTATCTTTAATTCACTATCAATCATACAGATTCTCAAACATTATTTGTAAACCTTAAGCATAGATTATCAAGAGATTAAACCAAGCATAACCTATCAAATTGAATAACAAATAATTAAGACAATCATTCAAACAATTTAAAACTCTGCAAAAGCAGCGATTAGGTGAATTATATAATTAAATGAAATAGTTACCCATTTATGTTGCGCGAATAGATTCCTCCATTTCCTTGGTTACGAGGGAATTAGCTCATCATAGTATAAATGCTCTCAAAATAATTTATTATGGCTCAAAAATGGTTTACAAATGATGAGAAGAAGAGAAAATGGTGTAAACAGATAATGTGCGACCCACAGGAAGCGTCACACACGAACGATACATATGAAATGTTGTAGTCTTTGGGAAACTACGACCCACACTCCACTGTCGCTGTCACTGTTGAAGAACGACAATCTCTTACAGTCCATTGTTCTTCGTGTTCATCTTCATGCAGCAGCAGAAACAGAGTTTTGTTAAACTCTGATTTCGTCTTCTCTAGCTCTCCCTAGCTCCAAAACTCTCGACACCTTTTACAAACTGTTTTGCCTTGTATTTATAGTGAATTGGATCCAAAAATCCGACCATTGATTGCATATATTCTCCATTTAATCCAAATATTCTCGGCTGCCAATAATAACGAAAATTTCCATTTTTAATCCATGCACGCGTTAACTTTGATCCTGCACGCTCCCAAATGTATTCTCCACGCCTCAACACTCTTCCAACGCTAGTAGGACTCTTCCATGCACACAAGAACTCCATTTTTTCTCGTGTTACAGTGCACGTGCTCTGTTTTGGGCTCAAGGATCATCACGCATTTTCCAGCCACTTCTGATCGAACCCACTTCCCATAATGTGTTCCTCATGCCATATCACATCTTCCTACCAAGTTTGAGCGATTTAATCTCCCTAAAACACCTTCATTTTGTTGATTGAAACTCTAACAGTTGAGAACTTCATTTCCCGCCAAATTTTTTTTTTGAATTTAAAGAGATGAAGTGCCCCTAATCGTCTGTGGAGTGTAAATAGCAAATGCCCAATTGAGGTTCCCCTTTGTAATTGGGTTGCCTCTTAACCAAAATGAGATTCCGAATAACAAATGTCCTCCGGGGATGCCCCGCATAATTTTTCGAGCAGATCTTTCCAAAAATGTTTATTTCCTAAAAATACATAAAAACACAATATTAGTACAAAAATAGAGTTCCAACAATACGGACATTGAGGATAAATTAGACACAAAAATGTGTCTATCAAATACCCCCAAACTTATTATTTGCTAGTCCTCGAGAAAATCTAATCTAGAAAGTAAAATGACTACACTTAGCACGTGCAGCAAGCCGTTAAACCACTAGGTGGCCCTAGTGGCGGAGTGTTGTCTCCGGAGGTTTTACCAGAGGTGTACCCACAAAACCTTTACTCCAGACCCTAGCTATCTACAACGAACCTTGGAAGGCACTAAAGAATCTCTTTGGTTGGCTTACAATCACTGACTACAAGAGGAAGTACCCTGATGCGAAATTCCAATTGTTGTACACGAGTTTACACTCAAGCATACTAAAATTCATATAAAGTGACAGAGCTCTACTCAGATAGTTGCACTATGGACATCATATTCGGAGTCAAACTAATCATATGGATAGAAAAAGGAGATGGAGATGAAAAATGTCGATGGTTTTGATGTTAACCAAATGATCGAAGTTTCACATATCTGTCTGAAGGCCACTGCCAGAATGAACCTATCCTAATGGACTGAGATACTGGTCTGACTAATATCAACACAACTGGCATATACAAGGGAACCAGTGGTCAATAACTTAAATCTAGATCAACAAACTGGCAAATACAAGGGAACCAGCAGTTGACTAAACAGAACAATAACCATTTTTTTTTAACTTAACGGCATGAATATATCTTTTTGATCCAAGCGCATGCTTCTTGTCAACAGATTACACGATAGTTCCCACGGGTCCTGCATTCCACGTTTGCTTAGGCGACGGAAACAGGGAGAACACATGCATATTGCTATCCAAGTGTTAATACTTATTCCGATTGGTCTAACTGGTCCGGTCTTTTTTTTTTTTAGTAACTCAGTCACTCTAATTCACCCTAGCAGTGGTAACAACTTGAATCGTGTGCCCCACCTAATCACTTAGAGAAACATAGTTTAAAATGAAAAAATAAAAAAAAGAAATGAAAAGGACTCAACGAGATATGGTGCAACTATCATGTTATTTCTAACACCTGAGCTCTGTGCTTTTATGAATAGACTCTTTCGATGTTTCCATCTAATCAGATTGGTTCCTCAACTCCTATAACCAAGATGTTCCCATCCACTTAGATTGGTTAGTGCAAACCTTAATAGGCATAAATTTCTAGGCTCTGGAGTTTACTAATTGCAACTAAAAAGTTTCTCCCATACCCCAAAACTTAAATCTAACATTGTCCTCAATGTTCTAAAGATGAAATTAAAAGCATGAACAAGGAGAAACGATTACTATTTCAAGCAAAAGAGTTAAGGAAGGATATTACCGTGTTGCATGAGATTGGGTTACCTCCCAAGAAGTGCTAAGTTTAAAGTCTTCAGCCAGACTTAGAAAAGGATTGGTCAACTCGAACCATAAAGTAACAGTCGAAATAACCGTGGGTCTTCAAAACCAAATAGAGCTGACCATAGGAAACTGCAGTGAACCAAGAAAATAGACAAGAAAAGCATGCCCTTACCTAGTTTCCTGAAAACTATCGCTAATTGCGGTTCAGGTTCAGGTTCTATGAAAGGGTCTAAATAGAATATTTTCATTGGCTGCGTTTCTTCATAGATGGGATCCGAATCACTAGGTCTTAGAGTCTGTAAAAACTCAAATACGAACTTAGAATCACGAAGTAATAACCTAACTAATTGCGGATCCTCTAAGTCAATCAGATATGACTTACATAGTTGACCACAGTGAAAGAGGTGGTATTCCTTAAGAAAATGTGTCGACCCTAATATCCTAAAGTGATTAGGTTTAGTCTCAAAACTTAATAACCGACACATCTTAAAATCAAGAGTTCCCACAATTGGTTGAAAAGTTTTTGGTGGGAAAACAAAGTCAATCTTGGTATCATAGCCTGGGTTAACCACATCAACCAGAGGATGGGTTTCTAACAACTGAGCTTCTTTCTGGACATCATTAGGTTCGGGAAAACGTGTATGAAGATAATCTTGTAAGATGGTTGAGGCACAAATGTCAATTCCTACAGGAGGGTACTTTCTAAGAGTTAAAGCACACGGAGAATGATAATCACCCCCAAACTTAGAGTTTTCTGTGTCTCTAGAAAGACTAGTCACAACTTCCCTAATTTCTAGGTCATCTGATTCATGGAAATGGTTAATAGATTCTTCTAAGTTGGGTTCATCCTCACTCATTTCTACGAGTTTATCATCTTTTAAGACTAGTGTTTCTAAATCGCTAGATTCTAAAACAGTATTCTCAGGGTAAACTCTTTCCTCTAAACCATCATCACAATCATATAAAGGATTATCAGAGAAAGGCTCATAAACCAAGGTTTTAATCATAGTTACCTCCTCCGATTCACTGATAGGCACATCAAATAATGGATTATCCAACATATTGCAGGCTAAAGGATCATGAACTACATCTTCTAAAACGGTGGTATCTCTAGTCAAATCCACATTCTTTTGAATAGGTGAATTATTATTAAAATTATTTGGATTTGTATTAGAAACAACACTATCATTATAAAGCTCAATCGGAGTAACAAATTCCTGATCACTATGCCTACATATTTCATGTTCTTCATCAATACTATCCTCATCATAATCATCACTATAATAACATGAAAATGATCGAACCTTATCAAAACAAGTAATGTTACCAATTCTAACCTCGTCCTCTAAATTAGGCAAATATTCACTATTGATATCAAGGGTAGAATTAGAAACCCTATTTTGGAAATTTAGATTATTTCGAGCAGTAGCCAACTGTTCATTTTCTGCCTCTAGACGTGCCTGAATTTCACCGAGCATAACACTTATACGTTCACCACTCTCGTTTATCATCTCAGAATATCGTGTACACTCTTCTTTTGAACTATTCATTGCAACTAAACATTTATACGTCCTTTCAATCCGTTGTTGGGTCTCTTCTAGAGATGGAACAGGTTCAGAAATATCATAATCAGGACTAGTTTCCAAAAACGAGTAACCAGTACTATAGTGTTCCTGATTTTCTTACTCGTAAGACCAATTCGCGTGTGGATAGTAATTGGGCTCACCATGGTATGAACCATAACCTTGAAAAGGTTGGCGTTCCCAACCACTATTCCCACCATGGTCATAAAAATGATGATGTCCATATTCAAATTCAGATCGATACTCATTGTATTGGCTTCTATCATACCAGTTCGACATTCTTAATTGCAAGGGAATTCTATACAATCACAAACAAGGCTGACTCGACCAAATCAAACATATAGAATCTAGCAAACAAAAAGCATGATGGCTCCACTTAGATTGTTTTCTAGACCAACTTCTATTCCTTCGAAAAGGAATTCGTTACAATTTGAGCACACTCCTCTGGAATCAATCTGAGTCAAAGTAAGTTGAATTGAGGCGAGGGAATCTCAGTGGAGCTTTGATACCCAAGGCCTCACCGCTATCACAAGGCGGCGCAATCACGCATTCAACTCACAGAAACCATCATGAACTTCGAAGTATGCTAAAAGAGTAACCAATATTTTTCGAAAGATTTTCCTACCAAACTCGTTACCCTATCGGTCTCGTTCTAATCAAATTTTAAGCTTGGGTTCGAATTAGGTTTCGTTTACCTAAGGCGGGCAAGAAGGGAACGGTGATGAAATCCGAACCCTTATCTTGTATTGGCCAGGCCTTGCCCTTTACTAGGAATTTAAAAACATCCAAATTCGTCCTCAATCAAGGAATCACCTTAAGGAATACAGTAAACCCGCTGACAGGAGATTCGCGAGTGTTTCGATGGACTTACCTCCCGTACCAGACGGGGGATGAACCGTTGAAGTCGACTCGGGCCACGACTCCTATGTCATGTACGAACCCGAGGGGCCGAGACGATATAGTAAGCGTCGTCCTTCCTTGCACACAGTTCATATAATATTTTTTTTTAATAATAATACCCTTCCGTAGGGTTAAAAAAATAATAAAGTCCAATTGTCCAGAATAAAGTCCAAATAAAAAGTCCAAAAATTACAAAAATTATGAAAAATAAAGCCTATTTACAAATCCTAAAAAAAATTTATGTCTTTTTTCTTCTTTTCTTTTAGCTTTTAGATTTTAGCTTTAAGCTTTTTGTTCCCAAGTCCTTAGTATTCCACTTCGAACCTGTAAATCAAAGACACCAAAAGAAACGTAAAAAGGAACAAATAATAGTAAAAAAAATAATAAAAACCTAAAAATACTACCTAAGCACAAATCCGTGTCGGCGGCGCCAAAATGATTAATGATTTTTCGTGGGTTATAGTAATGAGGTTCAAACTCTCGGACTTGTGAAGATTAAATTTTAAGGTTTAATAAAATTATATACAAAATTATTAACAATGGGTGCGAGAGGTAACCAAGACACTAGATTCCACTATTATGCAAATTGAATGATAAATATTTCAAAACTCTATTCAATTCTTAAATCCTCTTTTATCTTTAATTCACTATCAATCATACAGAATCTCAAACATTATTTGTAAACCTTAAGCATAGATTATCAAGAGATTAAACCAAGCATAACCTATCAAATTGAATAACAAATAATTAAGACAATCATTCAAACAATTTAAAACTATGCAAAAGCAGCGATTAGGTGAATTATATAATTAAATGAAATAGTTACCCATTTATGTTGCGTGAATAGCTTCCTCCATTGCCTTGGTTACGAGGGAATTAGCTCATCATAGTATAAATGCTCTCAAAATAATTTATTATGGCTCAAAAATGGTTTACAAATGATGAGAAGAAGAGAAAATTGTGTAAATAGCTAATGTGCGACCCACAGGAAGCGTCACACAAGAACGATACATATGGAATGTTGTAGTCTTTGGGAAACTACGACCCACACTCCACTATCGCTGTCACTGTTGAAGAACGACAGTCTCTTACAGTCTATTGTTCTTCGTGTTCATCTTCATGCAGCAGCAGAAACAGAGTTTTGTTAAACTCTGATTTCGTCTTCTCTAGCTCTCCCTAGCTCCCAAAACTCTCGACACCTTTTACAAACTGTTTTGCCTTGTATTTATAGTGAATTGGAGCCAAAAATCCGACCATTGATTGCATATATTCTCCATTTTATCCAAATATTCTCGGCTGCCAATAATAACGAAAATTTCCATTTTTAATCCATGCACGCGTTAACTTTGATCCTGCACGCTCCCAAATGTCTTCTCCACGCCTCAACACTCTTCCAACGCTAGTAGGACTCTTCCATGCACACAAGAACTCCATTTTTTCTCGTGTTACAGTGCACGTGCTCTGTTTTGGGCTCAAGGATCATCACGCGTTTTCCAGCCACTTCTGATCGAACCCACTGCCCATAATGTGTTCCTCATGCCATATCACATCTTCCTACCAAGTTTGAGCGATTGAATCTCCCTACAACACCTTCATTTTGTTGATTGAAACTCTAACAGTTGAGAACTTCATTTCCCTCCAATTTTTTTTTTTTGAATTTAAAGAGATGAAGTGCCCCTAATCGTCTGTGGAGTGTAAATAGCAAATGCCAAACTAAGGTGCCCCTTAGTAATTGGGTTTCCCCTTAACCAAAATGAGAGTCTGAATAACAAATGTCCTCCGGGGATGCCCTGCATAATTTTTCGAGCAGATCTTTCCAAAAATGTTTATTTCCTAAAAATACATAAAAACACAATATTAGTACAAAAATAGAGTTCCAACAATACGGACATTGAGGACAAATTAGACACAAAAATGTGTCTATCAGTGATGCATACTGGGAAGCTCACAAGATGATAGAAAGTCTACTGGTGGGGTTTGTGTGTTCTTTGGTCCTAATATTATCTTATGGTCAGCAAATAAACAACCAACATCGGCAAAAGTTCAATTGAGGCAGAGTACAAATCTCTTGCTCATTTTGCTGCTGAAATAGTTTGGGTATGCCTGTTATTGAAGGATCTTCATATATTTTTTACACTTCCACCTCAGTTGTTTTTGACTATCAAAGTGCTATCAGTCTCTCATCTAATCAAGTGTTTCACACTAGAACGAAACACTTGGCAGTGGATTTTCACTATGTCAGGGAACTTGTTCACAATAAAGCTTTAAGGTTTTATTTTGTGTCCTCTATTGTTAAGGTAGTTGATGTATTAACTAATGGACTTGCAAGTTCAAGGTTTGAGTTCCTAAAATACAAACTGAAAGTGTTTTTTCTCTCACACTTCAGTTTGAAGGAGGGTGTTTTTCATAACACAATAACTTATTCTGTTATTTCAGTTCATATCTTATAGTACATCCTATCTGTAATATTATAGAAACTTACGCACAGCCATCCCCTAGATAGACAGGTATATATGTATCTTTTGCATTGGTACAAATGTACCGAATTACAGCTGTTGTGACAGCCTGTAATATTTCCCTTTCTGGTATATAACCAGTCTATCTGTTTGTATGATTGGCAACTACCATCAGTAAAAATCATTTCTTGTATCTCTTTTCAATCTCTAATATGAATACAACTATATATTAAACTTAGTCGTATATTTACGCAGTCATCGCATAAGCAAATGAGGCATAATTCACCGTACAAAACATACTATAAAACAACTATCCTTAACGAAACACTTCCGCTTAACTGTGTAGTTACCATTCTACACTTGAATGCAAGTACTGATTTGATTTCAGCGGGACCATCAAGCCAGGAACGATTAGGTCCAAGCCAGCTGCCAGGATTTTAGTTTGTTGTCGACAGTCCTAGTTTAAAGATAAAGATATAAAAGAATTTTTTATTTTTAGATTACTCAATTGGTTACACAACTCATGGTATATATAGAGCTCAATATTATCAATATATGAAAGACCTATAAATTAGGAAATATTATATTGTAAATAAAGTGAGTATTTATCCTATAGAATGCAACACTCCCTATCAAGTTGGTGCATAAATATTACACATGCCCAACTTGTTCAGAAAACTTAAGTACTGCTTAATCTATACAGAGTGAGTAAGGATGTCAGCGAGCTGATCTTCAGAGCGAATCGGTGGAAACTCAATAAACTTCTTCTCCATCTTCTCTTTGATGAAAAATCTATCAATCTCCATGTTTAGTACGATCATGTTGTACATGATTATATGTAATATCACGTGCATCTTTATTATCACTATACAAAAGAATCGATTCCTTAGGAAGAAACCCCAAATCCTTGAAAAGAAACTTTTACCACAAAGTTTCACAGATACCATTCGCCACACCTCTGTTTATACGCCGCGGAAGCTGTTTTCTTGATGATTCATGAACATCCTCGGAAAACAATTGGTTAGTGTGTTATCTTCTTGAAATGTAGACTCTGGAATTTCTTCTCTTAGAACTTCTGAAATTTCTTCAGTTAGAACTTCTTCTTGAATTTCAGTATTCTGATCCGATAATGTATTTCCTGTTTCTGTTGCTTCTCTTGAAACTTCTTCATCTCTTATAATTTCTTCATCAGCAGATTGAATAATTATATCACCAGGGCCAGTAATAACAGATACATCAGTATCATATATATCGTCGTCATACTTATGAGTCTGAATTTCTTTGTGGTACTCCCCCTGAAGTTCAGACTCACATGAAAAATACATAAAATTTTCATGAAATACAACATATAAAGTAACGAACATTCCTTTGGTTGGAGGATGATAAAAACTGTATCCCTTTTTTGTTGCTACATATCCTACAAATATACATTTCAAAGTTCGAGGAGCCAACTAATCACGCTGACTCTTGTATAGATGTACAAAAGCTACACAACCAAGCACCCTAGGTGGTAAATTTGGAAGAGTTGGAGCGACAACTGTTTCAGTAAGAGCTTGATATGGTTTCTGAAACACAATGGTACTGGAAGGTACTCGATTTATAAGATATGCTGCAGAAGTAAGTGCCCCACCCCCGTATGACAATGACATATGTGCTTCTATCTATGAAGCACGAACAACTTCTAATAGGTGACGATTTTTTCTCTCAGCTACTCAATTTTTCTGAGGTGTATTAAAACATGTATTTTGATGAATAATTCCATGTCCCTCCAAAAAATGTTGAAGGTTGGAATCCATATATTCACCACCATTAAACTACGCAGTACTTGAACCTGTTTTTGTACTGAGTACTAATCATTTTATAAAATCGTCACTTTTATTCTTCATTAGACATACCCAAGTCACCCTAGTGCAATCATCAATAAACTTAACAAACCATTTTGAACCACCCAAAGTAGTGACTTTAGACGGTCCCCAAACATCATAATGTATAACCATAAAAGAAACTGGACTCTTATTGAAAGATAGTGTATAAGAAGCATGACGGCTTTTTGCAAGTTCACATAATTCATAATGAAGACTAGAGATATCAAGTTTTGCAAACAAACTAGGAAATAAATTTTTGAAATATCCAAAAGACGCATGTCCCAATCGTTATTGCCATAACAAGATTTGAGATTTCTGTCTCTCCCCCTCAGAACCATCAGTAAGTAGAGCTTGACGCAGCTTATCAGAACTACTAGACACTAGATCCAAGTAATATAACTTCCCAGCTTAACACCAAAACCAATCGTTTGCCTCATTTGATGTCCTTAAATACACAAGAGTCAGGCCAAAAAATTACCACATAATGTAAAGCATTATTTATTTGGGAAAGTGATAACAAATTACAATCTATGGTGGGAACTACCAAGACATAATCTAAGTTCAAAGTTTCAGTGAGGGATACTGATCCTTCACCAGTAATTGGAGCTTGTGAGCCATTTGCAGTGGAGACTGTTTTTTGTAAGGATGGTTTAATGGATGAAATTTGTCTGGAATCAAATGTCATATGGTCTGTAGTACCAGAATCAACTATCCATGAATTATTCGAAAAAAGTGAAGAGATATTTAAAACCTTACCATCATTACCTGCTCTTGCAACTGATGCGGATATTACCATAAAATTCTTTTCTTTCTTTGTTGAAACTGAAGCAGCATTAGAATTCCTCTTTGACTCCTTCTTATTCTTTGACTTAAATGTTTTTTGTATATCCAGTTTGATTACAGTGGGTACACTTGAGTGTAGACTTGTCCACCTCCTACGAATGTCTCTGAAAGGATCCCTTTTGATTGTACCAGTTCCGAGTTACCATAGTAGAAGGTTCAATTTCTTCTGATTCTTTAACCATCGTTGTACGTCGAACAGATTCACGATGAACAAGTGTGTAACATAATTCCAATTCAGGAATATGATCCTTTCTCAAGATTTCACCACGGATCTGATAAAAACTTTCATCTAACCCAGCAAGGAAGATATGCACCCTTAGCCGCTGAATTGATTTTCGATAGGTTTAAATATTTATTATCCATAACCAATTTATCACAATGATCTAACTCTTCAAAGATTTCAGTTAGCTCTTCGTAATAAATAGAGAGTGCTCTGCCATTTTGTTTTGCAGAAAACGCTCGTTGATTCAGAGTAAATACTTGTAGTTCATCATCTCCATCATGAAAGGCTTTAGATAGTGTTTCCCGAATATCTCGAGCAATAGGTAATCGAATATACCTCTTCATGATTTCTGGCGACATGGACATCAACAACCATCTCTTGACTTTTTGATTATCTATGTACTACTTTTCATATCCCTCATCTTCTTCAGTAGGTTTTTTTGTCTTTCCTAGAATAAGAGAACTTTTTTCTTTCTCGGCGATATGCATCTCCATGATTTGTGACCACAAATCATAGTTGGTTTCATCAAGAACAATTCCCGCCTTGAACGCTGCACCTTCATATTGAACAATAATGGGGGCAGATTTGTTAGATATTTCCATCTTCTCTTTATGTCTTAGTTTGCCAGATTTCTCATATAGTTCTGAATCAGTTCCCATGATTCAAGAACCCTAACACTGCGATACCAAGTTCAAAGATAAAGATATAAAAGAATCATTTATTTTTAGATTACTCAATTGGTTACACGGCTCATGGTATATATAGAGCTCAATATTCTCAATATAGGAAAGACCTATAAACTAGGAAATAATATATTGTAAATAAGGTAAGTATCTATCCCATAAAATGCAACAGTCCCAACTCATAAGTGAAAACACCCACCCAACTTACAAGATTTTAATCCATCCATTCTCAACTCAAATTTAATGTAGGAAATACCATTTAGTCATAATAATAATATGTTAGAGTTAGTTTGGTCCAGTTGACCCAGTCAACTGTCTGTTTGGTCTTTTTTTTAAATATATATTGTTGTTTGGTCATAAATATTATTGTTTGGTCCTAGGATAGACAATACCCACACATGATGACGTCATCAATGATGTCATAATCTTCTAATAGTGGCAGAAAATTCCTTTTTTTCTTTTTTCTCTCTCTTAATAAAAAAAAAACTCAAAACTGAAATATATTTTGAACCACATGTCCAAAAATGATAAATTTTATATATTCGGAAAGCCCTCGACGAGAGCTTTCCAACGAATACCAGTATGTTTCGTAGCTTTTAATTTACCTTATTCTTAGGCTAAAAAATAACTATAAAATGAACTATATATGAGTTCATTATACAAAATGAACTAATTTAATGAACTACCATACTAGCTAGTTCATTCTACAGAATGAACTGTCATGATTAAGTAACATACGAGTTCATTCTACAAAATGAACTGGTATAATGAACTACCATTACAAGTTCATTCTACCATATGAAATACCAGTAGGAGTTCATTCTACAATATGAACACCTATTACGAGTTCATTCTACGATATGGACTATCATTAACGAGTTCATTTTATAATATGAACTACCATAATGAACACCTATTACGAGTTCATTGTACAATATGAACTACCACACTTAATTATTATTAGGAGTTCATTTTACAATACGAATTATCAATCCTACGATATGAACAACCATTATGAGTTCATTCGACAATAAGAACATCTATCACGAGTTCACTCTACAATGTGAACTATAATAATGAACTACTATTGTGACTTCATTCTTAATAATGAAGTACTTTTATGAGTTCATTCTACAAAACAAATTGCTAGCATATACGAGTTCTTTCTACGAAATGAAATGCTAGAAGTAGAATGAACACCATGTTCTAAAATAGTGTTCATTCTTGGATATGAATACTATTATACCAAAAAAAATAAAATTTTGAAACATAGTATAATGGGTATTAGTTGTGTAGATCTCGACGAGACCTTTCCGAATATATAAAATTTATTAATTTTCGATCTATATTTTCAGAGATATTTTATTTTTCATTTTTTTTTATTCATTAATGTTAAGAAGAGAGAAAAGATAAAGAGAAATAAAAAAAAACACGTGAGGAAAAGAAAGAATGGAAGAGAGAAAAAATATTTTAGATACTTTAAGGTCCTGTTTGGTATAGTTTTCAAAAACAGTTTTATGTTTTTAAAAACAGAGAAAACAGAAAACAGGAGAAAACGTGTTTGGTAAGGACATTTTCAGAAAATGTTTTCTATCTGTTTTCTGTTTTTAAAAACAAAAAAATGAAAACAACAAATTATTGTTTTCTGTGTTTTCTCTTTTTTTCTTTTCTTTATTCTTTTCTTCTTTTCAGAACAAAGTAAGAGATGGGGGAATGACTGCAAGTGAGTCATGGCTAATATCACTATCTCTTAGACGAATCTTTACATTTGATCCGATTTAGTTGGTTTTCCTTGTTTTCAAAAACAGTTTACCAAACAATTTTTAGAAAATGAAAACAAGGAAAAAATGGTATGTTTTTAAAACAGTGGAAAACTATTTTTGAAAACTGTTTTTCAAAACTGTACCAAACAGGCCCTAATATTTTTAATAAATAAGGATTAAATAGGGCGGTGACTAAATACAACCCTCACTAAGTTTAAATGCAACTCTTTTAAAATATTGGTGAACATAACTCACCTTAATTATTAAATATTGGTGAACATAACTCACCTTAATCATCATCTCTTTATTCTGCCAGTTCTAATTTTGTCCTAGGTCTTGATAACCCAAAATATGATTCACTGTTACTGTTAATAGATCCAATCAAATCAATCACTAAGCTTTAACTCTCGATATATTCTAAATTGATGTTCCAATTAAGAGTGTCTATGGGGTTCGTTTATCATTTTCAAAGGTTCAAGTTTGTCTGATTTTTCTTTCATGAGTAAATCTTCACCCTTCATCTTCAAAAATCTCAATAAGTGGGTTCCTTGAATAAATTTAATTCTCACCACACCTAACTAAAGTTTGAAAACATATTGTGACTTTTTTTGAAAGTATGCAACTGCAATTGCTAATAACGTGGGGTGCTTGCTCAAAGTGGGTTTAGGTTTACCCATGATCTATAGCGTTTAAAATATTTTTAGAAGGTTGTATTTAAATTTAGTGAGGGTTGCATTTAGTCACTTCCTTAAATAGAACTTCCCTTTTGTTAGTGGACCAAATTAATTTGGAACCACATAAAATAGGACCAACCCATTATTTCTCCAAATTTGATTCACAAGTTAATCAACAAGTACGATACCTGACCGAATCTGCAACAGTGCAACTAACACCCGCTTAATTTGGCCTAGCACACTAGTATGGTCTACGGATCCACATTGTTTTTCCTGATATCACTCCCGAGTTTCACTCCCGCATGTGAATGAGTCTGATTTTCTGCACCACCGCAACATGCCATGGTTCATGTTATTACGTGTCGCTATTTGATGATACCCCGCAAATATGCATGCACAATACTCGTTCCCATCACCATATCAAAATTCACGCGTGCCAGACCACATATGCAAATGATATGAGGGACTATAAAAGCATGTCAATGATAAGTTAAAATACATCACATTCTCACACTGTTAAAGAGAAAATAAAGAGTACCTCGCCAGCAAAAGGGATCAAGCTCAATCCTCCGAATCAAATTTGAAAGATGTCTTCTCAAAACTTCAATGCAGGACAAGCTAAAGGTCATGCACAGGTTAGATGGCAATGAGGGAGATAGATTTGTACTTTTGCTCACAATGTCGTAATCACAACCAAATGTGCAATATGACATTTCTTCCTCTCTTTCTCGGAAGATATATAAAATCAAAAATTCTTGGGAGACCTAGAAAAAAAACCCTATAGAAACAGTGTACTCACACATTCTCCCAACGGTGGGGCCCAAAAGTGGCCCCCTACATATCTCCCAACGGTGGGGCCCACCATTTTATGTGAGACGGTAGTGTCTGTGTGGTTTTTTTCACGTTCCGTGAAGAACCACTGCTATAAAATTGTTTTATTTCAGTGACATTTGCTTATATTTTTGTCCTTTCTAGGCCAAGACACAAGAATGGGTAGAGTCTGCTAAGGACACAGCTCAATCAGCTAGGGACAAGACAGCCGATGCAGCCATTGCCACATCCGATTCTTGCCAACAGAAAAAGGAAGAGGCCTCTGGCTTCCTCCAACAGGTAATTTACTGCTTGGAATACTGTTTTCTTTTTTCTTTTTTATCGATCAGCATCAGAAATTGAACACAACCTATATACTGGGAGTCCAATCCCTAGCCAACTGGGCTAATGCCAGTTGGTTTACCACTTGGAATACAATTATCATGTATACCTATAGGAAAGCAACATTTTCAAACCAAAACTACTTATGCTTCATGTTAACCTGGAACTAGGAGTCTGTACGATGCATAAACAAAACTAAACTAATCAATGCCGAGCTAATATTTGATGGCGTTGTTGTTGCGGTTTGCAGACAGGAGAGCAGGTGATGAACATGGCACATGGTGCAATGGAAGGTGTCAAGAATACACTTGGAGTTAATGACAACACTAGCCACAGTCACAACAAATAGACAATTCTAAAGAAAAAGACGATGCCAGTAAGTCGGATTAATAATTGCCGTCGTCATTTATAATAAAATGCAAGACATCTGTGTTCTTAATTAGCATCATTGTCTTTTCATTTCCGTAATTTTGTTCTCGTCAGGGTTTTGGTTTGTTAGTTCACATTTTTCTTGAAAATGTAATAAAATGTTTACTTGTCTTGATTTTGCTTTTTTAATGGTTATGATTCTTTAGTTCTATAAAATTTAATAAAAGCCTTAGCCGTTATGCAAAGTTATAACACTTGTATATACTTACAACGCGTTCGCTTCAGATTTTTCAAATCATGGAGTTCAATTATGGGTAATCCTTCCTCCGGAATTGATTTCCACTCTACCAATCTGCCGAAATAATGGAAAATACGAGTTTTAAGGGAATTGGATTCCCACAAAATTCAATTCCAAAAGTTTTGCGGTTCGAGGGAATTGGGTATATTCCCCGGAATTCGAATCCTGGGCTCCCAAAAACCTGAATCGAACGCGATCTTAATGTAATTTGGTTGTGTCATTTGATTTATATTTCTAACTCGGACTAAAACACCCCTCGCCAATCCCTAAACTTTTAAGACGTTCTTAAAAATAATTTGATGTACTCATCGTTTCATGAACCATAAATGTGAACTTACGAGAATGCGAACTTACGAGAACAACAAATCCAATTCAAAGCTTATAGGGGTCTATCAGATCAGGATTTATATGGATATGAAAATAGATTATATTTTTTCTCGAATCTAATGGGATATACTGTATAAGGTTTCTTATAAGAATCCTGAATTCTTATAAACATTTTTTAAAAGAAAAACTCATAACTAGCATTATCTTGTAAATCCATGCGAGAGAGCGCTATGTTTCAATGGAAAAACATAGCATACAATGATTAAAAAAAAAGTAACAAAAATATGATGTATAAGTTACCTATGAGAATTATGGCCGCATTATAGTTTTAGGATATATGGGGCTTTTTTAGAGGGCATATATATAACTTGGGATTAAAGTATTGGCACCATCATTCAGTTAGTACTTGTTACATCTAATGTTGATTATAAAAGGTTAACCTATCGGATCCTAAGAAAAACTATATTGTTCGTCTGATGCAACAGGCAAAAACAACGAAGATGAATTAAAAGTATGAATATTCTAAAAGCATCCTTACCACGATCAAAATAAAATGATGTCATTGTGTCATCTATCCGAGGAGTTTGTGTGGAACAGAGGGTGTTCTCGGACAAGTTAGAAAATTTTTACAGAGTTGGTCCTAATTAGCGAGTCGATACAGTGTTTGCTCTCCTCATATCATATTTTGCTCTTCTTCTAACAAAAATCATAACTCAATACACTAATACACTTTTTTTTCTATTTATTTTTGAATGGGAGTTATATATAAAAAGAAAATATATAAAACTATGAGTAAAAACGCAATGCTGATAATATGTACCACATTCGACGAGAATGTACCAAGGTCTCCCCGAGGCTATTTTTGCCTTTTGCTAGATCATTAAACCAATGGACAGCTAGGTAGGCTCATTCTATAGAGAATTCCATAACCAATAGTTCCTTTGACATACCTCAAAATCCTTTAGCCACGGCTATGATGTGGTAGGATATATCGTAGAAATATGTGGCCCCTCTTACCTTTTGGACACCTCATGTAAATGAGTTTGGAATTAAAAGAATTCCTAATTTTTCTCCCCAAAAAAGTAAAAGTTAGTTTGCCCTTAAAAACAACCCCCTCTAAATCTCCATATAAGAAAGAAAAATAACCAACTTTCAATATGTGTCACAAAATTAAGAGGGGCCACATACTTCTGTGATATGGCCGGACCACATCGTAGTTGCACCGTTTTGCATCAATGATATGAATGTCATTAAACTCAGGTCTTGTTTGTGCTAAATATTGCAAAGCTCCAACTAATGCCATGAATTAGTTGGATTTTTAAGTAGTTTACCATCACCAACACTTGATTTATAATTCACGAGGAATAACAAATAAGATACTTTAGCACCAGAGATACCATGTTTCTCCAACATAATCCAAAATACACTTAGTTTGATACATAAAAATACCTGCAGAATTTCTCTTCACTCTACATCAAGAAAGTAGTAAAGAGAGCCTGAATCCTTCGATAGAAAATGAATACCTAGTTTATTGATTACATCCGAAGGGTAAGACATAAAATAATGGTTAACGTTGATCACTCCTTTTCGAAAAACAGAGAAGTGTCAGTTGGATAACTTGAAGCCATAAGACAACAAAATTCATAATATACTTAATGGTGCAGTGCAGGCTAAACAATGTAGCGGTGAAGGTTAAAGCTATTCAAACTGTTTTCCCTCTGCTGTCTCACGTGACTTGTGTGTGCTTAGTTTACACATTGTTCTCATACGTGTGACTACATCAGTATTGTCGGCTATTCACAGTATATGTATGGGTCTGTCAGCTGTAAAGTAATTGTGTCTGTTTTCATCTCTCTGTAATTCAATGTGTTGTGTAGAATGTTTTTGTCTATGATACACTCTGTTATGGTATCAGACAGGAGAGGTTAGGGTTTTCTTCCTCAACAAATCGATCCTGCTCTCTTTCAATTGATCTTCTTTTTCTTAATTAGATCATCTGAGTGTTTCAATTTCATCACACACAGAGAGATGTTCTGTTTGAAATCTTGTTTTTCTATCAAGATTTGAGTTTACATCTGAGTTTTTACATTCAGATCTTGATTTTATTTTTTGATTTTCTTGATTACTTCTCTTCAATACTTGTTTCTTTTACACTAAGTGTTTTTCCTGCATCAACTTCAATGGAGAATCCTACTGCGATTTCTTTTTCTTGTGTTCCTCTAAACCAATTAACTGTATTTGTTAATTTGAAGCTCAAGGAGGATAATTACTATACGTGAAAGAATCTCGTGACTCTTGTGATTCATAAATACAAGCTCATGCGTTTTCTAGATGGCTCACATCCATGTCCTCCTCAATATACTTCGCCAAGGAATGAGATGAATGGAATTGAAAATCAGTTGTTCTAGATTGGATTGATGAAGATTCAACTATCATTATGTGTCTAAATTCAACAATATCTGATTCTGTTATTGCTTACTTCTCAAGATCAACAACTTCTTATCAATTATGGACTAGCATAGAAGAAAGATTTGCCAGAGCTTCTTCTACTCATTCAATTCAGCATCGTACAAAGTTACTCTCTCTCACTCAAGGTACAAAATCAATTCCAACTCTCATTCATAAAATTCGATCTTTATCAGATCAATTAGCTGCTGCAGGAGAGGTTATCTCTGACAAGGAGTTGGTTGCTATAACCTTAAAAGCTCTCAACTCAGATTATATTCCATTTGCTACTTCTATGCGCCATCGTTATCCACCTGTTACTAGCATTGAGTTACACAATAATTTGCTTAGTGAAGAAGTTGTAATCAGTGAACGAATTAAACTAGCTAATCTAGAATCATAAGCTAAGGCTTTCATGGCAAATAAAGGTGGTTTTAGAGGAGGTTACAATCATCACATGGGAGGTAGTAAACCTCTAGAATTACTAAACATGGATCTTTGGGGTCCTTGTCAAATATCTTCTACTTCTGGAGTTCTTTACTATGCTAATATAATTGATGAATTTACCAAGTATTGTTGGATCATTCCTTTAACATCCAAATCTGAGTTCATACATGCTTTTGTGTATTTAATTAATAGAATTGAAAATATGTTCTCATTTTCTGTGATTACTATTAGAACAGATAATGGTGGAGAATTTCTCAACACTTTTCTCCATCAATTCTGCTCCTTAAAGGCATCACTCATGTGATGACCTGTCCACATACCCCAGAGCAGAATGGTGTTGCAGAAATTAAGCACAAACATCTTTTAGAAGTCACTAGAACACTTTTATTTCAAGCTGGTTTACCTCCAAACTTTTGGGTTGAAGCTTTACAAACAGCAAACTATCTCATTAACAGACTACCCACCAAATCCATTTCTTTTCAAACCCCATTTGAATTGTTGTTTCATAAAACACCAGATTATAACTTCTTAAAAGTGTTTGGTTGTGCATGTTTTCCTTGGCTCAAACTTTATACCTCTAACAAGCTTGAACCTAGAAGCAAACATTGTGTATTTCTAGGTTACATCTTAAGTCAAAAAGGGTACAAATGTTATGATCCTGTTAGTCAAACCATTTACATTTCAAGGCATGTCTCTTTCAACGAGCATTCATTTCCTTATAAATCCATTTTAGATCATGCATCTTCTTCACTTGAGATTCCTGCTGTGTCTTCTACATTGTCATCCTCTGAAGTGACTCTCACCACCACTTTACCTCCTGTCATTTCTACTGATATTATTCCTTTTGTTGATCATAACATGACAACTAGAAGCAAGAATGGCATTTATACACCAAAATCCTACTTTGCTACTAAGTATAAATTGCATGTTGCTTTTTTTATCTAAGGTACCAACTTGTATCACTCTTGTAAAGAAGGAGGAGCTATGGAAAATAGCTTCAGTCAATAAATATACTGCTTTGCAAGATGCTGGCACTTGGTCACTAGTAGACCCAGTTGAAGGACAGAATATTGTTGGGTACAAATGGGTTTTTAGGATCAAATACAATCCAAATTGCACTATAGACAGACATAAGGCTAGGCCGGTTGCCAAAGGATATCATCAACAACAAGGAATGGACTTTGATGAAACTTTCAGTCCAGTTGCTAAGCCCACTACTATTAGGATTGTACTCTCTCTTGCAGTGCAATTTGGCTGGGATATTCATCAATTAGATGTGAGTAATGCATTTTTGCATGGTGACTTGAAAGAAACTGTTTACATGGCACAACCTCCTGGTTTTGTAGATCCTGAAAGACCAAATAATGTTTTCCTTCTACACAAAGCTATATATGGTCTGAAGCAAGCTCCAAGGGCTTGGTATGACAAACTCAGTGTTGCTATGTTATCTCTCAACTTTGTTCACTCTGTTGCTGATTCATCTCTGTTTGTTCACAAGGAAGGCTCACAACTTACAGTTGATTTGGTGTATGTTGATGATATTATGCTTACTGGATATTTACCTGCATTCCTGCAACATGTGATTACTCAGTTACAACTGCAATTTCCAATCAAAGACTTGGGTTCCATGCATTACTTCTTAGGCCTTGAAGTGAAAAGAGATTCCAACTTCTTATTTCTCTCTCAGACTAAGTATGCAGTTGATCTTTTAAACAGATTTCATATGGAAGGAGCTAAACCTTGTTCAACACCAATTGCAGCTTCTATCAAACTCTCCAAGAATGATGGTGATTTATTGGATAATCCCACTGAGTACAGATCACTAGTTGGTGCTTTGCATTATTTAACTTGGACCAGACCTGAAATTGCTTTTGCAGCGAATCTTGTTTTCTAGCACATACAACATCCAACCACTGCTCATCTAGCTACTGCTAAAAGAATTTTGCGCTATCTTAAAGGTACACTTGGTTTTGGCCTTACTTTCACAAAGGGATCATCTTTTCTACTAGGATTCTCTGATGCAGACTGGGCTGGAATGTTGATGACAGAAGGTCCACAGGAGGTTATTGTATTTTTCTTGGTTCCAACATCATTTCATGGTCTTCTAAGAAGCAAACTACAGTTGCTAGGTCTAGTACTGAGGCAGAGTATAGACCATTGGCTCACAGTGCTGCTGAAATGGTTTGGATTTACTATATTCTACAAGATCTTCATTTTTCATTACCCGCAATTCCTAAACTGGGGTGTGACAATATCAGTTCTATAGCCCTGGCATCAAATCCAGTTTTGCACTCTAAAATGAAACATGTTCATCTAGACTACCACTTTATCAAAGAATTGGCGCAGTCCAAAGCTCTGGATGTTTTATATATTTCAACTATTGATCAGATAACTGATATCTTTACAAAGGGACTCTCTGCAATACGATTCTCCTTACTTCGATCCAAGCTTCAAGTTGATTTAGCACCTTTGAGCTTGAGGGGGGATAATGGTGCAGTGCAGGTTAAGCAATACAGTGGTGAAGGTTAAAGTTATTCAAACTGTTTTCCCTCTGTTGTCTCACGTGACTTGTGTGTGATCAGTTTACACACTGTTCTCATACGTGTGACTACAACAGTATTGTCGGCTATTCACAGTATATGTATGGGTCTGTCAGCTGTAAAGTAATTGTGTATGTTTTCATCTCTCTGTAATTCAATGTGTGGTGTAGAATGTTTTTTTTGTGATACACTCTGTTAATACTCATACCATACAAACATTGTCAACATCACTATTTACAAAAATGTGTGCTATTGATCACATGAAGATGGGTCCTCGAGAAAGTCCAGAAATACAAATAAAATAGCTATTTTGTAAAATAAGTCATAAGTTTAGTGTCTGATTAGGGTCTGCGTCATGAAATATGCAATTGGTGCATTATGGTTGCTGTCTGTCTCATTTTTTTAATGAAAATTCCCTTATGAAGTAACTAAATGTTATCGTATCCTAACTGTGTTTATCCATGTTTAAAAGTTAACTTGATTTAAACCGACCAAATATGTTTATTTGACGCATTTTATACGAAATACAAAAGTCAGTTGACGATATTCTAACAGTCTTTGGTTAGTTTATGACCGAATTCCACAGTCCATACCAAATTAGATATTAAACTAATCACTCTTTTACAAAGTATCCCAAAAATAAAAATCTCTTTCGGCAATATTTATTTGATTGATTGTTATACATAAAAATAAAGTCCATTTGATAGGAAAATTGCTAATTAAGATGCACCCGCTCATCTCTCATTCTCCACAAAAAGAAAACAAATGGAAAAAAAAATCATAGCCTCCTTCTTGCTCAGGTCTATCCCATTTGGGCTAAACCTGAGATATTTTGTGAAAGGAATTTTAGTTTTTGAGTTTTAATTAGGTATAGTGATTATATGTGTTTTTTTTTTAAACTTGGCGTTTTTATTTAGATCTAGGTTATTATTATTTAATTTTTTTATTGTTCATATTTAGGTTTAGTGTTTCGCTTTTTTCCATTTTCGCCTTCTCTTTTCTGGGATTCTTTCTATTATTGAAGTCGTGTTCATGGTTCGCTGATATGGGTTCAAGTACTTTGGAGATTGACAAGGTTTTCACCTGATTACTCTCTACAAGATGACAAGATATTGGACAAATTATTATTATTTTATAAGAGCATCTCTTCTCCAAAAAGAAAATCATTCAAAATGGTTGGATTTATTTCCTAACACCATTCCTTCACTCTACTCTCCATATAAGAATTTAGTATGATTTTCACGGTTTCTCGATCTTGTTCTTCTTGATTTATTTGCTTATTTCATTTTTCATTATAATAAGTTATTGAGTTTCTTATTATTTGATGTACTTGCTCTTTAAAGTCATCATGTAAACAATTTTAATATGAGTAGATGGGTTAGTTTGAAATAAAATAAAAAACATAACATGTTCTATTAACGAAGTGCGTTTCACAGGATAACAAACACGTATATTATGTCGGTAGAACCTACTTATACTTTTAATGAAAATGCCCCTATGAAGTATTTAAATTTCATCGTATCCTAACTGTGTTTATCCTAACCATGTTTAAAAGTTAACTTGATTCAGGCCGACCAAATATGTTTATTTGACGCATTTTATACGAAATACAAAAGGTCAGTTGACGATATTCTAACAGTCTTTGGTTAGTTATGACTCAAATGTATCAACGGAATATTCCACAGTCCATACTCTAATTAGATACTAATGACTCTTTTACAAAATATTTCAAAAATAAAAAGCCCTTTCGGCAATATCCATTTGATCGATTGTTATAGAGAAAAAAAAGTCCATTTGATCGAAAAAATTGCTAATTAAGACACACCCTCTCATCTCTCCATCTCCACAAAAATAAAACAAATGGAAAAAAAAAATATTAGCCTCCTTCTTTCTCAGGTCTATCCCATTTGGGATAAACCTGAGATATTTTGTGAATGGAATTTTAGTTTTTGAGTTTTAATTAGGTATAGTGATTATATGTTTTTTTTTTAATTTGGTGTTTTTATTTAAATCTAGGTTATTATTTGAAAAGACGAGGGTACCCAAATACACTACAATCTTTAATTTATCCACCTATTAGTCCTCTTACCGAAAGTGATTGTTTATGGACAAAGTCAAGAGACGATACTACAAATCGGTATTCACACTTTATGTGATTGTCGACTATGGATACGAGATCGAGACAATACGACTACCAAAGTGTGATTACTTGATAATAGGTTCGGACTTAACCAAACTCTATAGGATCACTATCAAGTAAAGAGGAGTTAACTTTTGTGTAATTTACTTCAAATTGTATAAACAAATATAATTGCGGAAATAGAAAAATAAATCACACAACAAGATTTTGTTAACTAGGAAAACTGCAAATGCAGAAAAACCTCGGGGACCAAGTCCAGAATTGAATACTCTTAGAATTAAGCCGCTATAGAAAATCTAAACCAACTTCGTATAGTTGAGACCAAACAACTACCCCTAGTTCACTTAGTTTCATCAGTATCCCTGCGCTTCGAAACTTCGATGAGTGCACTCACTGGAACAATTCCTTTGGATCGTATTCCAAACAGTAAAGGAACAAAAAATATGTTTGGTAAAAACTCCATTGATTCTTTAAGATAAGATATCTCAAGTCTTATGCAAAGGCTCTTCCGTTTAAGCTAATAAACTCTTTTTCCTGGTTAGATCAATCTATCCAATAACTACCGAAGTAGCCAAGTTTAGATTCACACTCAATCCAAATAAATCTCAAAGATATTATATTAAGAATGCCGATCTCACGCAACTATCAATCGAATAAATCCGATTCTAGTTGGATCCCAACCGATCAAGGTTTGTGCAACACAAAGATATGATAAACCAATAAGAAATCTTCTTCGTCTTCAAATCTTCTTTAATATTCAATTAAGCACCTGCACAACACAACTTGAATCTCTTGTGATTAATCACGCACAGAACGGAGTCTGTTAACAATGGATTATCACAGGATGTCTTTAGATCTACAAATGGTTCTAAAGATCTCGTCGATACTTCGATCTAGTTTGAGTAAATCTTATATCGGAAGAGAAGAGTCTTAAGAATAAACAAACTAGGTGTTGTTAGAGCATAGCTCGGTTGCACACACCAAGCATTGGTATGTCAAGTTTGGTTGTCATATTTTAGTGAACCAAACCTCATTTAAAGAGTCGCTTGATTATTTACTAGAGTCAACTTCGTATAGGTTAGCTTAAAAGTATAAGGATATGAGACTTACAAGTATTACGTGAAGACTTGAAGAATGTGAAGAAGTAAGGATCTACAACGACGACATCATCCTTCCACTTGAGGTTAGTAATATTTGACTTGAACTGTTTCATCCCCTAACGTATCTTTCAAGTCGTGCATATTGAAAACATAACTGCGAAGCTGTGAATGATTATACTCTAGTTAGACATAGTATTAAGGAATACAATACGAAGTATAACGTCTATCTTTTGAACTTTGTATATAAGACATCGACATAATCGTATGAATGCTTTTGTGATTATGTATGGGTATGGGTGAAGATTTCTTCCTAGGAAACAATATTTTACATTTGTTTAAAGGAAGTAAACTCATAAACTTGTTTTGTGAATCGAAAGTGAAATCGCTAGGCTTATTGGTATTGTTATTCATTGAAATCTTTTGAATTACCAATATATGTGTTTCGTATAACCGCTCATAACTTGTTTATGTATCTTGGTAAAACTATTCACAAGGCCTGACTTTTGTATTGGTATGACTTTTATTAGTGAAACCGATCTTAAGTAATCACCTAAGATGGTAAGATCGATATCCTGAATTTGGTGTGACTAAATACTAGCCATTGGGTAACCGATCCTAGTAAGAGGTGTGACCGATCACAAGAGAGAGTGTAGTCGATCATTGTAAGAGGTTTAATAAGTTTTAGTAATTTGGTGTAACCGATCGTATAACTTGGTCAACCGATCACAAGTTTTACCATAAGAAGTGGTAACCGATCCTGGTACTTAGTTAGCCATTTTATGGTAACTTATGTAACCGATCCTAGTACCCACTTGGAGGTAGAACCGAAACTTTATGTTGAGGTAGAACCGTGAAACCCATTAATGGTGATTTGATATGATAATCATTCACATAGTTCTTGGAAGTTAGATGAACCAATTTTAAACTTGTTTTAGTAAGTAAAGATGTCGACATACTTTGAACATGTGCAGTAACTCGCTAAAGGAAAGAATCCCGGATCGAAATAAATTGAGATTCTTGTAATTAAGGTTTTTAGTTTTTATATGCTTTTAATTTCCAGCAATAAAAATGCATATCTTTAAAAAATAAAAATTAGTAATGTGCATTTACTAGTTGGAGATTTTCTACTAAGATTTCGGTCATTAATTGGACGGAGCATTTCCAGGAATTATGAAAACTGATTTTATGTTTATTGCATATCTTTGAGAATATTCGGTTTTGGAAATTCCTTGGTGTCCAAACTTCCTTGGTCTATAAACATTGAAGTTTGCATTTCAAGCAAACTAATCCCCAGAGCCAGCGAAACTACCTAGTTGTGTTGTTACTGGTGGAGCCGCCTATTCGGAGAGGAAAGTAACCTAATTAGGAAAAATCTCTTACGGCCGCGCAGTTTAAAGACTTCTTTGGGATTAAGAAACTCTATTAGTACCGTTGGTGGGTACCTAGATAATTACAGTTTATTATTAGTTTTCGATTGATTTGATTGACTAACGGGTTGAACTTTGATTGCACCTAGTTTGTTTACGCTTGAGAATCTTCTCTTCTGATATAAGATTCACTCAAACTAGATCAAAGTTTCGATGGAGATCTTTAGATTGTTTGTAGATCTAAAGACGTCTTGTGATAATCCATTATTAACAAACTCCGTTCTGTGTGTGATTGATCACAAGAGATTCAAGTTGTTTGTGTGCAGGTGTTTATTGAAGATCAAAGAAGATAAAGAAGATATTTGGGTTCATAATCTTTGGTGTGCCCAAAACTTTTTTCGGCTGGAAAAGCATCCAACTATAATCGGTTTATCTTTGTGATAGATTTGATTGATTAGTTGAGTAGATCGGTACCAATACAATTCTTTGTGATTAAAAGTATTGATTGCATAATTTTAACAATTACTTTGGTAGTTGTTGAAAAGATGGATTTAAGGACCTGACAAAGGAGTTTATTGGGATAAATGGAAGAGCCTTTTGTCAAACTCATATCACTTGGTTGAAAAGAGTTGTTACCGAACAGATTTGTTGTTCCATTACTGTTTGGAATACGAACCAAAGGAATTGTTCCAAGTGCGTGACTTATTGCAAGTTGGAGGCGCAGGGATACAAACGGAACTAGGTGAATTATAGGTTTAGTTGCTTGGTCTCAACTATATGATGTTGATTTAGATTTTGTATAGCGGCTTAATCCTGAGAGTATTCAATTCTGGAAAGGTCCCTGGGTTTTTCTGCATTTGCGGTTTCCTCGTTAACAAAATCTTGTTGTATCTTTTACTTTTCTATTTCCGCAATTATAATTGTTTTATTATAATTAGAAGTAAAATACACAAACGTTAATTCTTATTTACTTGATAGAAATCTTATTGTGTTTGGTTAAGTCTGAACCTTTTATCAAGTAAACATACTTCGTTCTTGTATTGTCTCGATCTTGTATCCATAGTCAATCACACAAGTTATCTTGTTATCATATTGTCTAGATCTCGTATCCATACGATCACACGAAGTGTGAACCGATTAGTTGTATTGTCACGACTCAGTCCATAGACAATCACTTTCGGAGAAAGGACTTATAGGTGGAAAAGTTTTAGATTGAGGTATATTTGGGTACCCTCGTCTTTTCAATTGGTATCAGAGCAGGAAACACGAAAAGATCTAAAAATCTGTGTTTGGTGCGATGCAACCCATAAGAATGAACTCGAGTTCTCATGAATCGACTTCAATCAACGTACCGCCAAGATTTTACGGAACAAACTATCTATGGTGGAAATATGCTATGAGATCTTTTCTTCAATCACGAGATTTTAATACATGGCTATTAGTCGTCGATGGTTATATTCGTCCAAAGATAGAAAATTCGGAAACTGAGTTTAAACGCTTAGTAGATTTTTCAAACGAAGAAAGGGCTCTTGCAAAGCAGAATTCAGATGGTTTGAATGCTACAATACATGTTGTAAGCCGTGATCTACAATATCATGTATCAACATGTCAAACTTCGAAAGAAGCTTGGGATAATCTTCAGATCGTATTCTAAGGAAACACATCAGAGAAAGAAGCTAGACTTCAAACTCTTACATCTGATTGGGAAAACCTTCGAATGGATGACAACGACAATTTTGAAGAGTTTCATATTAAACTCTCTGAGATAATTAATGCTTCTTTCTCTCTTGGAAAGACTATTTCTGAAAAGGATATAGTATGCAAAATTTTCAGATCGTTGCCATCTAGATACAATTCTAAAAGTTATGCAATCATTGAAGCTAATGATCTTTATTCTCTATCTAGAAGTTCCCTAGTTGGAAAATTGAAGATATTTGATCAGGAGTATTTGTCTAAAAAAAAAAGACAATCTGGCCTACAAAGCCATAAAAGGGGTTCCGACTCAATACTCGTAAAACTCCCAAGTCAGGAAGATCAAACTGCTGAAGATGAAGCTGAACTAAATCATCATTTGTCTCTTATTACTCAACGATTCAAGAAACTGTTGAGACGCCGAAAAAGAGAATCATCTGTGTCAAAAGGAAAACATGTTTCTTTACATAAACATGGAGACACTTGGGATGATGATGATATTATTCCTCAATGCTACAAGTGTAGAGGGTTTGGTCATATTTCTCCAGATTGTCCAACTAAGGATACACAGTGGAAGAGAAATGCTTACACTACCACCTTGATTATTGTCCTAATGAGGATGATCAAGTTAATGTGATAGATCATGTTGCAACCATTGCATAAGTCTATGAATCTTAAATCCTTCCAACTCTAGATACTCAAGAAGAGTTTACCCGTTCAATTTTCAAAGAAATGTTTCCATGTAAAGATAAAAGAACGCACCTTCTTGAATCTGATATCATTGGAATAAAATCATCGCTTAATCAACTTAAACGGAGTTTTCTGAATGATAAAGAAAAATTTAACAAGTGACTGGAAAAAATCGAAGTCTCTCAATATTCCGAAAAAGTACAAGTATCTACACTCATTATCGACATTAAATGTTGTCAAGATGAGATAAGGAAGTTAAAAGCAGAAAATCAGAAACTGAGAGATAGACTTAATTGCTTTGGAAAGCCATCACCTGGTATGAATGCATCAAAAGGAAAAAAGGAAAGGCTAAATAAATTTGTGGAATCTAGTTCCAGAAACCGTAATACTTTCGGTGTTTCTTTTCAGTGCAAGCAAAGAGGGAATTATAAAAGGCAACGTCCTGATACTAAACAGAGAGGGAGACTGTATAAAACCAAAAATTCAAGATCTAAGTGTGGATCAAAAAATTTCTTCTAAAAGGGAGAATAAGATTTTCGAACATCAAAATCTTACATCAAAATTAAGGATTGAATCTAATAGTTCAAACATAATGTCTCCTCAAATTTGTAAGAATGTTGAAATCTTCAAGGGAAGAAAATTCAACAACCGAAAAATGACGACCTAACCAGTTATCATGAATCCTTACTTGTTACCCTCAAAAGTATATAATAAGGATATAAATGTAAGTATTTGGATAAAATTTCTAAAAATAATTTTTCGGTTAAGAATTTAATTGAAATAATATTCTCAAAGATTTTGAGAAAAAGTTCTCGAACTTATAAGAGGGAAGACCTCTTACTTCATTTTTATAGAGATTTGACAGAATATCTACCTCTAGCTGCAACTCTCGCAAAACCGAAAAAGTCTGGACTATATTGTTTCCTAACAAGAAACTTCGTCTCGAGTCTTCTGATGGTGATTCGGATTCACCTCCAGAGCTTCAGCAAGATGTTCCTAATGAAGAAATATCTTCAATCAATGATAATCTTCTCAAGAACCTTTCACCAAAATTTGATCTAATTTTGTGTGAGTAAGGAACATGGAAAAGGATTTGCGAAAGGAAGTAAAGGAAGTTAACGCCAATATTATTAGCCTCGAATCAAGACTAGTAATCATAGAAGATGATTGGAATCCTATGAAATCTTCTGATCCGACTTCAACCTTGAAGGAAACTCTAAAATGATAAATTAGAGTCTCAAATTTTTATAGACAACAATTTTTGATTTCCATCAATAATTGTATAAGGTCTATCATGAATAAAAACTATCTTAATTATGAATAAAATTATTATTTTATAATTTTTCTTCTGATAGTTTTTGATTACATAGCCTGTGCTTGAATGCTTTATCTTATTGCTATGTATGTTTATGGGATGTTTGATTTCGGTTTTCATGACCTTAATATTCGACCTCATATGTGTGAACCCTTATGGTTTGGGTGACTTTTTGGTTTAGCATGATTAAGTTCTATACCATGTTAGTAGGCTTTATCAAAGGATCATAAGGGGTTCTGATTGAAACAATATGTGAAAAAGTCACAATATGTTAAATCATTTGGTTTAGCATAAAAGCATATGTGTTTCGGGGTTTCAACTTTTGCATCGCATTAGTTAAAACCGATTTTCAACCTTTCTCTGGTAAAGTTTGGTGTTTGTTGTTGTTCTTTTGTCTTGCAAGAGGATGACAACACAGTGATATTCCTCCCCAGGAAGATGCGAAGAAATGGAGAAGAGGATGCAGAATTTGAGGTAATGAATTTGTTAGCTAATCGTTTTCCTATTTAAGAAAAGCCTGATTTTATTGCATAAAATTATTTCTTTTGCTTAACAAAATTTCGGTACAATTGATGTTTTATTCAATTATTTGTGTATGGATGTGTGTGTGTGATTCAATTGTTTCCGGTTAAGAAAAACTATTGTTATCTTGCTTTATTGTTTGGCATCAATTGTTTAAGCTTACGAAATTACGGTGCAATTGCAGTACTTTAATGTCTATGTTGTTTCAATTGCTTCTGGTTGAGGTAAATAATTATGCAAGTTGATTTATTTGGTCTGTATGAATTTTTTATGGCTTAACAAAAGAAGAAGTTTTCGGGATGAATTGTTTAGTCCAATTCGATTCCGGATAAGAGAAACTAAGTAATTCTGATCTTAGTTAGACTTATCAAAGTGGAGGTTTCGGTTATTCAAGTCTAATCGAATGCCTTAACAAGAAATGCTAGTTAACTAACCTAGTACTTGTCTTGTTTAAAAGTGAAAGGTCTAAGTTATTGATCAGAGTAACTAGAGCCTGATGAGAAAAATAAAGTTAATTCTGATATTTATTTTGGTCTTATCGAACAAGCGATTGTATTTGTGCAATCGGTTTAGCAAATGAACTAAGGTGATTAGCCTATTTTTGGTTTGCTTAACTATTAGGAAAAATTGCTTCGGGCAATTGTTTCCTTGATAACATATCAAAACAAAATTACTTTTGTAGTTTTGGTTTTGATATTGGTTATCAAAAATGGTGTGTGGAACCCTCGTGTTTAACTCTTATAGGTTTTGCAAGTCTCTTTGTAAGATTTGTAAGATCCTTTCGGTTTGTCTTTTATTTGCTCGTAACTTTGTCATTTTGTGACAAAAAGGGAGAGAAATATATGGAGTAAACAAGTGATATTGATATTGATTTGTATTGATTTGGTATCACTAAGGGAAAGGACAATGGTGCTTAAACGTTACATCTAACAAAAGAGTAAAGCATAGACTAAGGGGGAGTAACATATCATATGATGATGGAAATAACAAATACGTGCGGATTGAAAATCTACGTATCTTACCTTTAGGGGGAGTATTAGCTTTGTTATTATAACGTTAACAACGGCATATAAAGAACTGAATATATACAGGTTATTGTGTTGTTGAATTTGGGAATCAAGCATATGTGTAATGAATTCTTGCAATTTGTTTATCCATATGATGTAAGAGTTTTGTTACTAAAATTGACAAAGGGGGAGATTGTTAGAGCATAGCTCGGTTGAAACCACCAAGCGTTGGTATGTCAAGTTTTTTTTATCATATTTTAGTGAAACAAAACTCATTTAAAGAGTCGCTTGATTATTTACTAGAGTCAACTTCGTATAGGTTAGCTTAAAAGCATTAGGATATGAGACTTACAAGTATTAAGTAAATACTTGAAGAATGTGAAGAAGTAAGGAGCTACAACGACGACATCATCCTTCCACTTGAGGTTAGTAATATTTGACTTGAACTGTTTCATTCCCTAACGTATCTTTCAAGTCGTGCATATTGAAAACATAACTGCGAAGCAGTGCGAAGCAGTGAATGATTATACTCTAGTTAGACATAGTATTAAGGAATACAATACGAAGTATAACGTCTATCTTTTGAACTTCGTATATAAGACATCGACATAATCGTATGAATGTTATTGTGATCATGTATGGTATGGGTGAAGATTTCGTCCTAGGAAACAATGTTTTACATTCGTTTGAAGGAAGTAAATTCATAAACTTGTTTTGTGAATCGAAAGGGAAATCACTAGGCTTATTGGTATTGTTATTCATTGCAAATCTTTTGAATTACCAATACGTGTGTTTAGTATAACCGCTCATAACTTGTTTATGTATCTTGGTAAGACTATTCACAAGGCCTGACTTTTGTATTGGTATGATTTTTATTAGTAAAACCGATCTTAAGTAATCACCTAAGATGGTAAGATCGACATCTTGAATTTGATGTGACTAAATACTAGCCACTGGGTAACCGATCCTAGTAAGAGGTGTGATCGATCACAAGAGAGAGTGTGATCAATCCTTGTAAGAGGTTTAACAAGTTTTAGTAAGTTGGAGACGATCCTATAACTTGGTCAACCGATCACAAGTTTTACCATAAGAAGTGGTAACCAATCCTAGTACTTAGTTAGCCATTTTATGGTAACTAGTGTAAACGATCCTAGTACCCACTTGGAGGTAGAACTGAAACTTTATGTTGAGGTAGAATCGTGAAACCCATTAATGGTGATTTGATAGGATAATCAGTCACATAGTTCTTGGAAGTCAGATGAACCAATTCTAAACTTGTTTGGAAGTGTGGAAAATCGGTCCCAAGATTTTAAATATGAAAAAGGATAGAAAGTAAAGATGTCGACATACTTTGAACATGTGCAGTAACTCTCTTTTATTGTTCAAAGATATTCCTTAATAGCTAAAGGAAATAATCCCGGATCGAAATAAATTGAGAATCTTTTAATTAAGGTTTTTAGTTTTTATATGCTTTTAATTTCCAGTAATTAAAATGCATATATTTAGAAAATAAAAATTAGTAATGTGCATTTACTAGTTGGAGATTTTATATGCATTTATATTAGTAATGTGCATTAATTGGACAGAGCATTTCCAGGAAACTAATCCTCACTGCCAACAAAACTACCTAGTTGTGTTTTTACTGGTGGAGCCGCCTATTCGGAGAAGAAAGTAACCTAATTAGGCAAAATCTCTTACGACCACTCAGTTAAAAGACTTTTTTGGATTGAGAAGCTCTATTAGTACCGTTGGTGGGAAACTAGATAATTGCAGTTTATTATTAGTTTTCGATTGATTTGATTGACTAACGGTTGTTGAACTTTGATTTCACCTAATTTGTTTATGCTTGAGAATCTTCTCTTCTGATATAAGATTCACTCAAACTAGGTCGAAGTTTCGACGGGGATCTTTAGACTATTTGTAGATCTAAAGACGTCTTATGATAATCCATTGTTAACAAACTCCGTTCTGTGTGTGATTAATCACAAGAGATTCAAGTTGTTTGTGTGCATGTGTTTATTGAAGATCAAAGAAGATTTGAAGACAAAGAAGATATTTGGGTTCATAATATTTGGTGTGCACAAAACTTGTATCGACTGGAAAAGGATCCAACTATAATCGGTTTATCTTTGTGATAGATTTGATTGATTAGTTGAGTAGATCGGCATCAATACAATTCTTTGTGATTAAAAGTATTGATTGCATAATCTTTACAATTACTTTGGTAGTTGTTGAAAAGATAGATCTAAGGACCTGACAAAGGAGTTTATTGGGATAAACGGAATATACTTTTGTCAAACTCATATCACTTGGTTGAAAAGAGTTGTTATCGAACAGATTTGTTGTTCCTTTACTATTTGGAATACGTACCAAAGGAATTTTTCGAAGTGCGTGACTTATTGCAAGTTGGAAGCGCAGGGATTCATACGGAACTAGGTGAACTATAGGTTTAGTTGCATGGTCTCAACTATACGAAGGTTTTTTAGATTTTGTATAGCGGCTTAATCCGAGAGTATTCAATTCTGGACAAGGTCCCAGGGTTTTTCTGCATTTGCGGTTTCCTCGTTAACAAAATCTTGATGTGTCTTTTACTTTTCTATTTCCGCAATTATAATTGTTTTATTATAATTAGAAGTAAAATACACAAACATTAATCCATATTTACTTGATAGAAATCCTATTGTGTTTGGTTAAGTCCGAACCTTTTATCAAGTAAACATGCTTCGCTGTTGTATTGTCTCGATCATGTATCCATAGTCAATCACACAAGTTATCTTGTTGTCGTATTGTCTCGTTCTCGTATCCATAGACGATCACACGAAGTGTGAACCGATTAGTTGTATTGTCTCGACTCAGTCCATAGACAATCACTTTCGGAGAAAAGACTTATAGGCGGAAAAGTTTTAGATTGAGGTATATTTGGGTACCCTCGTCTTTTCAGGTGCAATCAAAGTTTCAACAACCATTAGTCAATCAAATCAATCGAAAACTAATAACACTGCAATTATCTAGTTACCCATCAACGGTACTCGTAGAGCTTCTTGATCCCACAAAAGTCTTTAAACGAGCGGTCGTAAAATATTTGGCCTAATTAGGGTACTTTCCTCTTCGGATAGACGGCTCCACCAGGAACAACAAAAAGATGAAGTTTTCCTGGCTCTTAGGATGGTTTGCTGGAAATGCAAACTTAGGTATTTATAGACCAAGGACGTTTGGACACAAAGGAACTTCCAAAAATGAAAATATTCTCAAGATATGCAATGAATGGAAAGATTCGGTTTTCATAATTCCAGTAAATGCTTGTCCAATATTTTCCGAAATCTCTCCATAGAAAATCTCCAATTAGTAAATGCACATTACTAATTTTAATTCTCTAGAGATATGCATTTAATTGCTGGTCATTGAAAGCATATATAACCAATAACTTCAATTAAAAGATTCTTAATTAATTTCGGTACAAGATCTCATTGAGTACTAAGGAATATCTTTGAACAATAAATGTTAAGAGTTACTGTCCTTGTTCAAAGTATGTTGACATCTTTTCTCTATAAATCATCTTTCATATTTACATTCTTGGTACCACACTTTCAAATCACATACATGGGTTCAATCGGTTCTACCAATCACTAGGATCGGTTATACCTAATATGTAAACACTTGTGATCGGTCACACAAGTTACCAGGACCGGTTACATCAGTTACCAGGATCGATTACAACAGTTACCAGGACCGTTTACCATATACTCATGGTATCACCAGTCACTAGGATCGGTTACACCAATTAGCAGGATCAGTTACACCAATTACTAGAACCGGTTACACCAATTACAAGGATCGATTACACAACACTCTATGATCGGTCACACTAATTACTAGGATCGGTCACACCATTTACAAATATAGATCATACAATCTCAGGTGATTACTTAGGATCGGTTACACTAATTAATCAAAACTAGTCATACCAAATATTAAGTCAGGTATTGTGATTAGTTATACCAAGATACATAACAAAGTTACGATCGGTTCTACCATCTCACACATATTGTTAATCCAAATATTTGCAATGAATAGCCGTACCATTAAGCCTAGCGATTTCCCTTTCGATTCATAAAACTAGTTCATGAATGTACTTCCTTTAAACAAATGTAAAACATTGTTTCCTAGGATGAAATCTTCACCACTACCCATTCACATAATCATAACAACATTCATAAGATTATGTCGATGTCATATCTACAAAGTGAACAAGTGGGGGTACAACAACCCCACCCAATAATTCGCTTAGCAATCTGTATGGACTAACTCCAGTATACTTTTAAGAGAATCAACTAGTCAGTCAGACTCAATCTTAATAAAAATTATATCAAAGAGTTATATCTCAATTTCTCGATTCAATACTTACTCAGGCAAATAGAAATTTGAGAGTCTAATTGAATACAAGAGAGATTAACTTGAACGGTACCAAAGACCAATGTTCAAGGATCAATCAACAACCAAAGGTCGGATTTCCCAATTGATCAATTCAACGCACAACCTGTGATATTTCAATTATATAACAAAATATAATGCAGAAAAGAAATAACACAGACACCAAAAGTTTTGTTAACGAGGAAACCGCAAATGCAGAAAAACCCCGGGACCTAGTCCAGATTGAACACACACTTTATTAAGCCGCTACAGACACTAGCCTATTACAAACTAATTTCGGTATGGAATGTAGTTCAACCCCAATCAATCCCACACTGATCCAAGGTACAGTTGCGCTCCTTAATCTCGAGCCAAATATTCCAATTGCACTCAACACTATAGAAACAGCAAGATCAGATCACGCAACTACAGAGAATATAGTTTGGTTTGGCTTCACAATCCCAATGAAGTCTACAAGTCGTTAACCTACAGGGTCTCGGTAGAAACCTAAGGTTAAAGGAGAATCTACTCTAGCTTATACAACTAGTATCACACAAGAGGTGTGGGGATTAGGTTTCCTAGTTGCTAAAGTTCTCCTTTATATAGTCTCCAAATCAGGGTTTGCAATTTAAGTTACCTTGGTAACAAAGCATTCAATATTCACCGTTAGATGAAAACCTGATTAGATTCAAGCTAATATCTTTCAATCGTTAGATCGAACTTAGCTTGTTATACACAAATGAAATGCACGTTCATTTAGGTTTGTGTAACCGTACCTAAACGTGTACACTTAGTTGGTTCAACAGTAGTTAACCAAATGGTTAGCCATATGAGCACTTTCATATCAACCACATTCATCTTCACCATAACTAGTTCAAATGACTCAAAAGAACTAGTTAGAGAGTTGTTCAATTGCTTAGATCTCATAGAAGTATACAAGACACAATCGAAGCAAAAAATATTTTGATTCACTCGAATCGATTCATGAACATTATAGCCACGGTATGCATTTCTTAGTTTATACATGCCTTAGTTCATGAATAAACCGTTTTTAGAAAATAACCCACTCAAGTACGCATACAGGTACGCATACTTAAGTACCCGGATTGAGTTTGTTTTCAGTTCACAAACTCCAGCAGAAATTCACGGGATGTGAACTTCCGACAGTACGCGGACTTTAGTTCCAGTTATCCTGAGCATCAAAGTACGAATACTTTGGTTCAAGGATTGGACTTACACAAGTATTAGTTCATATACAATGTTTATATCCATTCAAGGTTATATATTCTAAACTCTCATTTCAATCATTGAAACATTCTTAGAGGATGTCAAATAGAGGTTATTCATACACTATTTTTCATCAAAGCGATTTTCAAGATATTAAAATAATCAACATGACTTTCGTCACTTGTAAAGATGAACTTGGCCAAAGCGAAAGCTTACCAACACATATTTCGAGAAATAGATAAGCGAGATGAACTCGGCTCGAAATAGCAAATGTGTATAAACGAAGTCTATATAGCAATACGACTTTCGTCTCAAGATAGGAGATAGAGTAGATAGACTTTTGAGTGATTGATAAGTTCGAGTCTCCATATACCTTTTAGTCGATGAAGTTCCACCAGTTCCTTGAGTAGTTCTTCGTCTTTGTATGATGAACACCGTGGAGTCTAGATCTCAAATACACTTTTTATCCTAGTCCGAGACTTAGCTATAAGTAGACTAGAAATCAAGACTTATAGTTTTGGCAACTAAACTTGAAAAACAAGCTTGAGATAGAAACGCTTGCGAGTTCGACCGAGAAATGCTCTAACAATCTCTACCTTTGTCAATTTTAGTGGCAAAACTATCAATACACATGAAATACAAAATAAATAAACTTTGCAGCTTCTCTTCCATATGCATGATCTCCTTGGTTCTTCAACATTAATCGAAATCTTCGTCACTTTCAAGTACTCCATAATTCCAAAGATATCCAATGCATCATCGTTGTTGAATATCCGTAGCCATAACAATGAGAAAACAAAAGCTCTAAATCATTGTTACACAATGTCATAGTATTATTACACATCATCAAAGTTCAATTGTATCACAACTTCGATAACAATACTATGGTGATATGTATCACTCCCCCTTAGTCAATACTTCATCTCACATGAAAACCACTCCCCCTTACATAATGATCCGAAAACCATATGTATTTGTAGTGTGAACTACACATTAATTCTCCCCCTTTTTGTCAATAAAATTGGCAAATGTACGAAAACTAGTGGGATCCTAATGAAATTTTCATAGAGACACTTCATGACTAAAAGAAAGCACATATCAACTTTCTAGATGCAATCATATAGCCGAAACTAAATGCATTCATCAAGGATTTTATAAAGATACAAGATAACCCCTACAATATTCCACAGCCGCCCTCCCCACAAAGATTTGGCAATTAAGCACAAGTTCAATTAAGAACTCTCCCCCATAAAATGTCATTCCCGAAAGAACAACAAGAGCGACCTTACTTTCACAAGAAAAGAAGGATTTCTTTTGACAACACAAAAATCACATAATAATATGAATTTGTATCCAAAATACTCAATTAAATTAACCACAAAAGAACCCATGATTAATTTAATCGGAAATGCTCAACATAAGAAAACTTACGGAGCCACACAATATATACATAAAAAATATGGACCAGGGAAGATCAATACTGCGGAATACACAGAGATTCATTCTATCTTTCATCACTATTTGCACAATGACATACAATAGACTTAATCTTTTTAAACAAAAGCTCATCCTTTCTTCCATCAATATTTGCATAACGACATAAAAGGCTTAACTTTTGTTTGTCAAAATTTCATTCAATCTTTTATCAATACTTGCACATATGAAAGACTTAACTTTTGACCACGTATGAGACAATCATATTTCACGGACGCAAACACACATATCCCGTAAGAAATTGCAATATATAAAACCATAAAGATTAATACTGCAAAATCATCTTCCAAACAAACTTTAGAATTTAAGCAAATAAATCTAAAAACATTGAAGATGAAAATCGTTGTACATAGCTATGTGTAATCACAATAATGGCTATTCCAAACTCTATTTATTCTTCTTAAAAGCACAAGAATAAAATTGTCATAAGAAGTTTCTTAGACATCAAGACAAACTCGTAATGCACATATAAGATGATTTGTCCTTAGAGGGTAGAATCAACCTTTTTCGCACGGATTTACACTAACAATAGCTACCAAAGGCGTATAAAAATATATTCTTAACAAAGAAGAACATACAAAGTCAATAATGAGCATGCATCATAGTTCACAAGAGATGATTGTGAACATTCAAGAATCCCATAATAATATGTACTACTTCCCATTCTTGAACTTCCTTCTTTGTGATTCACCAACAAAATTCTTGTAAAAGCTACAAATGGGCTTAGCATAGTAGTACTCCAAGAATCCAAGTGCCCAAGTTCAAGAGAAGTGGAACAAGTGCGACGAAACGGAGCAAAACACTCAAAAACAAGAGACATGACAACGACCAATCTTAACTCATCCAAATTCAAGAATTATCATCTCCATTTTGAAGAGAATTCAAATAGTAATAGAATGCAAAAAGAATGAGGTCATTCCGAATTCGTAAGAAGATATTACGGCCAAAATAAGTTTACCGAATATCGATGTCTACATGCCAGTATGCATACCAGTTTGCAAACGAGCAGTATGCAAAAGGGTATGCGTACTAAAATCCCTGGATTTTGATTTTAAATGATGGTATGCATACCTAATATGTGTACCATGAAGTCCAAACACCCCGAACTACTATTTTCAAACCTGAACGTTTAAGAACCTAAAACACCGATCAAGTTAGGTAGGAATGAACGATAAACAAGGTACATGGATCATTATAAGTACTCTAAGCAAATAAATAAAACACAAAACTTGCTCAAGTTTATAGACATACCTTTAGAAGAATCTAGTAGAATTCTACAGCCTTACCAAACATGATCAGTGCTCCCTAATTCTCATGATTTCCTCACCATATACATAGCAGGGCATTTCTTGGTGAGGATGAGCTTCCAACACAATCAGTTGTGTTGAGGTGAACAATGTCTTGCTCACCATGGCACCAAGAAAGAGTTTCTTTCCAACTACTTTTGCATTCAAAAAAGTTGAGAAACATCCAAGTATCTGTTTTTACAAGTTTTACAAAAGACTTTAGAGAGATACACAAAAATTTGAGTCCCTGACGTCTCATTTTAAAACTTAATAAAAATAGTGTTTGTAGATAATGTTTAGTACTGCGTAGGGAAACTCTTTTAATACAAGATACGACCTAACTCTTTCATAAAATAAGACAATACTATTATCTTGACTGGTTGTATCAAGAATTTACCCAAGAGATGAATCATGCTTTGAGATGATGCAATATGAAGACTGAGATTTAAACTCCTCTTGTAATTTGTTTAGTTTGTCACAACCAAATGGATTACCCAGAGGAGGAGCATTGCTCTTACTAATTAGTACATCAAGATCAACCTCAACATGAATATTATTCATCATAACTTGGTTTATATTATCAAGAGATTCTTGATCTTTCTGGAGGTATAACTCAACATCTAGAGATAAGCTCTCAAGCATCTTTTCAAGCCCTGAAAACACTTTAAGGGATTTTAAACCTGGTGGAGGTTTAGATAGAATTTCTTCTACGAATTTTATTAAATCAGTCATGGAAGAAAATTATGAAATCCCTGGATCTGGTGGTGCGTTTATTGAGATAACACTTTTGCCCATACAGTCAGATTGCTACAAACACAGACGTATAAGTCTTTAACCGTGTTTTCCTGTTCTGATACCAATTGAAAAAGTGGGGGGTACAACAACCTCACCAAATAATTCGCTTAGCAATCTGTATGGACTAAATCCAATATACTTTTAAGAGAATCAACTAGTCAGTCAGACTCAATCTTAATAAAAAGTATATCAAAGAGTTATATCTCAATTTCTCGATTCAATACTTACTCAAGCAAATAGAAATCTGCGAGTCTGATAGTATACAAGAGAAATTAACTTGAACGGTACCAAAGACCAATGTTCAAGGATCAATCAATTTCAATCAACAACCACAGGTCGGATTTCCCAATTGATCGATTCAACGCACAACCTGTGATATTTCAATTATATAGTAAAATATAATGCGGAAAAGAAATAACACAGACACCAGAAGTTTTGTTAACGAGGAAACCGTAAATGCAGAAAAACCCCGGGACCTAGTCCAGATCGAACACACACTGACCCAAGGTACAGTTAAGCTCCTTATGTCTCTGATCTCAGCAGAATACAATGCACTTGATTCCCTTAGTTGATCTCACCCACAACTAAGAGTTACTACGACCCAAAGTCGAAGACTTTAATAAACAAATCGGTATCACACAGAAAAGTCTACAGTAATAGATAAATCTGTCTCACACAGAAATACCTACGAGTTTTGTTCCGTATTTTGATAAATCAAGGTGAACAGGAACCAATTGATATACCAGACTTATATTCCCGAAGAACAACCTATAAATATCAATCACCTCACAATAATCTTAATCGACTAGCGAAACAAGATATTGTGGAATCACAAACGATGAGACAATGATGTTTGTGACTAATTTTCTATCTTGCCTATCAGAGATATTAATCTCGAGCCAATTATTCCAATTGCACTCAACACGATAGAAACAGCAAGATCAGATCACGCAAGTACAGAGGAGATATTTGGGTCTGGCTTCACAATCCCAATGAAGTCTTCAAGTCGTTAACCTACAGGGTCTCGGTAGAAACCTAAGTTTAAAGGAGAATCGACTCTAGCTAATACAACTAGTATCACAAAGGAGGTGTGGGGATTAGGTTTCCCAGTTGCTAGAATTCTTCCTTATATAGTCTTTCAAATCAGGGTTTGCAATCAATGTTATCTTGGTAACAAAGCATTCAATATTCACTGTTAGATGAAAACCTGATTAGATTCAAGCTAATATCTTTCAACCATTAGATCGAACTTAGCTTGTTATACACAAATGAAATGCATGTTCATTTAGGTTTGTGTAACCGTACCTAAACGTGTACGCTTAGTTCGTTCAACAGTAGTTAACCAAATGGTTAGCCATATGAGCACTTTCATATCAACCATGTTCATCTTCACCATAACTAGTTCAAATGACTCAAAATAAATAGTTAGAGAGTTGTTCAATTGCTTAGATATCATAGAAGTATACAAGACACAATTGAAGAAAAAACAATTTTGATTCACTCGAGTCGATTCATGAATATTATAGCTACGGCTTGCAAACATGCGTTCCTTAGTTTATATATGTCTTAGTTCACGAATAAACCGATTTTTAGAAAATAACCCACTCAAGTACGCATACCGGTACGCATACTTAAGGTACCCAGATTGAGTTTGTTTTCAGTTCACAAACTCCAGCAGAAATTCACGGGATGTGAACTTCCGACACTACGCGTATAGGTACGCGGACTTTAGTTCCGGTTATCCTGAGTAGCAAAGTACGCATACTTTGGTTCAAGGATTTTGGACTTACACAAGTATGAGTTCACATACAATGTTTATATCCATTCAAGGTTATATATTCTAAACTCTCATTTCAATCATTGAAACATTCTTAGAGGATGTTAAATAGAGGTTATTCACACACTATTTTTCATCAAAGCGATTTTCAAGATATTGAAATAATCAACATGACTTTCGTCACTTTGTAAAGATGAACTTGGCCAAAGCGAAAGCTTACCAACACATATTTAGAGAAATAGATAAGCGAGATGAGCTCGGCTCGAAATAGCAAATGTGTATAAACGAAGTCTATATAGAAATACGACTTTTGTCTCAAGAGAGGAGATAGAGTAGATAGACTTTTGAGTGATAGATAAGTTCAAGTCTCCACATACCTTTTAGTCGATGAAGTTCCACCAGTTACTTGAGTAGTTCTTCGTCTTTGTTTGATGAACGTCGTGGAGTCTAGAGCTCAACTACACTTTCTATCCTAGTCCGAGACTTAGCTATAAGTAGACTAGAAATCAAGACTTATAGTTTTGACAACTTTACTTGAAAAACAAGCTTGAGATAACAACACTTCCGAGTTCGACCGAGCAATGCTCTAACACAAAGTTCAAAAGATAAGTGTTGATGGTGGTTTTTAGTTCAAGGATAAAGTTGTAAAAACCTGTATTTAATGCGCCTTCATTCTGCAAATAAATTGAGCCATTTAAAAGTGATGAGTGCTAAAGCCTCCCTACTTACATATGTATTGATCAATTCAGTATATTTACATGAAATTTATCCAGAATGGTGCGTGTAGCAACAACCCCATATTCTGTAAATTTTATCTTCCGCCTGCATCATTCATTAATGTATGGCTTATTGAGTATTTTCCTATGCTATGTTCCCGACTGAACTCTTAATATTGGTATGGCATGACAATTAGTGTTCACTCGCAGCTGAGTAACATGAATTTTCCGAAGTATCAAGATTAAGGTCTGTATGAAAGTACTCAGTCAGAAGACGCGCTAACTGCTCTCTGATAACAAAATTAAAGAATTTTGTATCAACACACATAATTTATCAAATTTGATCAATTTTGTGATAACTCACAAGATTCAAATTTTTACCTAATTAATTTGCAAAAATTAGGATTTTCGCGCCCTGCGCAATATCTCGAACCCTATTGGTCGAGACCAAACCTAGGTAAGCTAAGAAATTTATCCGTCATGGACTAGTAGGAGCAAAATCCTACCAAAGGTAGAAAACAAGAAGTAAAAGAAGAACTGCATCAAGTAAAAGCAGCAGCAAAGAGAGGCGTGGTCACGCCACTTGGCCGGCCGATCTGCTCCAGCTGGTGCTGCCCGTGGCCGACCGGCCACACTCCATGTTGCCGCTTGCTGGCTCCCTTTCCCATAGACCAATCAGATCGCTTTAAACGGGCCACACGCACTTTTAAATAAAGTTAGAAATTGGATGGTCAATGCACTTAATTCCTTAAGGAATTGAATACACGCTGCCCATGTGAGTCTCAAAAAATGATCATGGTCGTACGTTTTGGCCGATCGATTTACCAAATCTAGTCAACTCCTAACATGGTCGGACAAGCGCTATCATGCACACCGGCAACCCTACTAATACTTAGGCCAATCAGAGTCCTTCCAACTCACAAGCGGAGCCACTAAACGATTACTCAAAGTAGGTTGGCCGCGTGAGTTACAAAACCCTAATTTATATTAGCAGCAGTACGTTTCTTCCACAAAACGATCTTGGCCGCCCAACTTCGCTAGCCAAATCGATCGGCCTAGATCTAATCTTAAGTGATCAACAAGATACGACTACGCTCACTGGCGTGCCCATCATCATTCCAACCGATTGGAATTCCTAGGGCATGCCGGTAACAACCTTGATCGCCGACCAAAAACGTCCCAGACGCGCGGATAAAAAAGGTTCAATAGTATTAAGACTGTATTTGGCAGTATTAAATTAATCGTGAGCGTCCAACTTCATTGGCCTAGATTTAATCCTAGCTGGCGGAAAAGGCACGGATAGACTCACTAGCGGCCCGGCTATTGTGCTGGCCGATCGAACAACTTCCAGCACGCTCTAACACCAAAAATCGTTATCCCAAAGTAGGTTGGCCACACGGCTTTTTAAAACCTAAAATCAACGGCAGCTATTAACTAACGCAAATCATCTCGGCCACCCCCCTTCCATAAGATGCAATCGGCCAAGCCGCGGCTTGCCCATATGGCTCCCAAACAATCGCCCAAAGATGGATGGTCGCGCTTCTTGTAGGAGTCTTAAATAAATTAGCGGCAACCAATAACTGCCGCAAATCATCTCATCCATCCAATTTGGCTAGCCAATTTAACCGTTCTAGATTTAACTTGGACCGACCAATAGGATGTCAAAATGGCTACCATCCATCACTCTCCTATAGGGACCGACCGGCCTACCTTTGGCATGCATATATAAATAGATCTTAGCAACTTCCTGAAAGTGGTCGGTCCTTCTCTTTTTAAGACACTAGGTTCCGCGACCAACCAAGACAGGCTCAATATAACGATGCTTCACATACATCGATTATTTTGAGTTGCTTGCTCAAAAGCGATGTTTTGCACGCATCGAATACATACGATATTTTATGAGTATTGGCTTCACAAATAACTTAGTTATTTAACCTAATAGCATCGCATGCTATTCTTTGCGGCAAGTCTCATGATCTGACTCGTCACACATGACTACCCACCGCCTAGATCGTTCGCGATTGTTCTGGATAATTAGGCAAGACCCACTCAGCAACTTACTACATATTTTCCACGAAAATACTCGATACATCATGTCACAAACTGGGAGATGTTCCTCAGGGTATTGGTCTGGTGGTTTACAAAGTGCGGCGTGCAACGTGCCCATTACGAGAAAGTGTCAGGAAAAGGCGGACGGTTAATAGCAGTAACAGAGTAGTGGGTGTAAGGCTGACCAGTCTTCCCTCATGATGGAAACGTGATGGTCACCACTTTTTACACAACCCCACTTATCCACTACTTAATTGTCTCCACTTCTTACGAGATCAGGGTGTGCTCAATCATGACTTGTATAAATAGGTTTTCAACCTGTTTTGACAAAAACCAAGTGCTTTCAACACAAGTCTCCAGAAAAACACCAAGAACTGATAGCTTAAATTCTGCAAGCCAGTTCATATTCTGATACAAGTCATAAAACATCCACACCTTCATAATTCAATATTTTGATCTCAACACTTTCTTCGCTTCCCTCCCTAAGACCAACCCTTCTCCTTCATTTTGTGACCAAAGAAAGACTGGAACAACCATTTCTTGGTTTAGGCCAGGATTGTAGAGATGGATCTCTCGAATCTAAATTACTCCCGTGCAGTGCATTTGTTTAGGGTTTATATTCGTTTCTCATCAACACACCCAAATTTACCAAAACCAGCAGAATCAGTTTTTACCCCAAAACAACTGGCGACCACAGTGGGAGATTAATCTCTCGGTTGCGAAGTTAATTTCTCGATTTTCATTTCAATCTTCCCAATTTCAAGATGGTGGATCTTAGGTATGGATCAACAACAAATCCCGATGTTACTGGCGCTGACAACACCCCTGGCGTCAATATTCCTGCCTGTGACACCAATGTACCGCCTACCAGCACAATCAACGCATCTCGTGGCATTATATCCTCTACCACCAACACCAGCGGTGCAGGAAACATTCCCTCCGGCGTGACACCTCCTATCACCAGAGCCAGAGTCGATGCCTCCATTCCAAATGTTTCTCTGAGCATAACACCCTAATTGTTACCAGAGCTACTGCCACTCCTCCATCAGGACGAGAGACTGGAGGAGCCAACCCCCTATTACCATTATTGATTTGATGGAAAGACAATAAGTTCTCTCTAAGGCTCAGACATACATGGCTACAACTCAGAAAGAGGTACTTACTTTCCTCAAAACACTAACGTAGCGCTACCACAAGAACCACGTCAACCCCAAATGGAGACAATAAGGAGTATTTTTAATACTCCCGGAGCAGGCACCTCAGCAGGGCGCGCCTTTATAGATGAAAAGGCTCGTTTTTCTCTTGAACGTTCATTGGAAAAGAAACGGCCATCCAATTTCATCACGCATGAGGATCTGGAATGACTTCTCCAAAATCGAAGCAAAGAAAACCCGGTAGACTTGCACCAGCATCAACCTCCTTATCCTCCTGATGTGCAAAGAGTTCCTCTCCCGAGAGGATACTCTTCTCCTCAATTTTCCCTTTATGATGGTACTGGTAACGCTCGTGAACACATCTCTCGTTTTCTGGAATCCTTAGGAGAGCACGAATACAATCATGTCCTCCACCTGAAAGAATTTTCAAATTCACTTACCGGAAGAGCGTACACCTGGTACAACAACATTGCACCAAACAGCATATCCAACTGGTGAGAGATGGTTACTTCTTTCTACAAGAAATGTTTCTCCGTGTCTGAGCAAATCACCTTCTCAGACTTGGGAAGAATGTTTCAACGAAATAATGAGCATCCAAATGATTATGTCAAGAGATTCAGGATCCAGGCACTAGATTGTCACGATCCAAATATGACTGAACAACAGTTGGTGGAATCATGCATTAACGGTATGGTTCCCATATATCGCGCTTTACTAGAGAACCTGCGCTTCCAGACATTCTCTGAACTCCATGAAGCTGCTAAGCAGTCGGCTACAACGACACTAGAACTGTTGGAAAGAACCGGACCATCCAACAGACGGCTCAAACCCGGAAAGCTGCGACTAAGACGCCTGCACAACAACAAGAAACCAGAGATGCTACTCCAAACTTACCATTTCCAATTGAGGAAGTAATTGAACTCATGGAAGCGTGGATTCAATATGTGCCATCAAAGTACCTCATGTCAGGCGTCCACCAACTGAGGAAGAAATGGCAAACCCAAATATTACAATTACCACATGTTTGTCAATCATCCGACCAATGAATGCAACAAATTGAAGCGCATTTTCAAAGAAAAAGTGGATGCGGGAGAACTTCAACTAGGCACTGAAGAAGTTCACAGAGACCCTCTTCCAGTTAGAAGCTGCATGCTTTCTAAGGACTCTGTTCACAAGACCGTGCAATCCATGATGGAGCGTATATGCGAGATTCTCTATTTCTCCAGGACGCAGCATCAAGACATATTTGCGGCCCTCAATCGTGTTGTGTCAGGTAAGTAGCTGTTTTCAGTCGGAGAAGCCGCTTTCAAATCCCAAACTCTTTTAGAAGGTACCGCTGGTAAATGCAACTGGGGACTCCTAACCACTGCCCACCTGAAGGATGCTGAGTTCGACAGCACACTGATTGACGCGACCTCTAATTTAAATATTGTCACCGTCAGGACTCTGAGAGCTGCAAGAATTTCAAAGCAGTAAGTTGTTCACTACCCAACCATAATAAAAAAAAACTCAGAAGGAGAACCCAGAGACGCTTACGGGTACATCAATCTCGAAATCAAGGTAGGAGATGCTATAACACACGCCAAATTTCATGTGGTTAAAGAGTACCCAAATTATGATATGGTCATGGGGCGCTCATGGATACACGACAATAAGGAAAATCTAGGAGTATGTCCTTTGCCAGTGTCTATACCTGAAAGGGTCTCCAACAAGCCATCCAATCCTGAAGACTATTTTTTGTCGTATCAACAACTCGCGGATGTGACGTAGCTTCCTGAAGAGAGCGCATCAGCATTTGTTCGCAGATTCCGGACACAAGTAAGTCTTCTTGAACAACCCTTTTTGCAACCAGTCACTCCTCCTTCCACCAAGGCTTGGGGACTCGATCTGATTATCAACCCAGCCGTCACTAGGAGATGTGAATGGGATGTTGGTCCTTTCAAGTATTTTATCAAGAGTTTAGAAGTTTTCACAGTCAAAGATGAGGAATCTAGGAAAGTGACGGTGCAACACCTAAACCCATTTAAAGTTGGAGATATGGTGGTGAGAGTTGTTGCTCAACCTACTCCGTCTGATTCCGCAGAAGGGAAAGACGAGCCGTATCTAGTGGCAGAAGTTATTTTGGGAGGTTACTACAAGCTCATCAATGCAGACAAGCTAGAAGGCGTAGTGATGCACTCCCGGTGGCTCAAACCCTTCAATACCTAAGATATCACGCCGCCCTTTCCTCCAACATTCTTTTTAGTGTTTCCTCCGGTAATTTCCTTTTTAATGCAATATTTGTTATTCCTCCAAAATGATTACACTGCTTGCATTCATAATTAGGGTTTCAATTTATCAGTTAATCGAAGTATCATTTCCCTTTTAGAAATCTCTTTATTCCTGAATCATCTCAAGGAAAAGTCTCGAGTAAACCAAAACCCTCGTGAAATCATTACCCATTGGTTCAAAACCAGAAAAATAAAAGAGACATCTCATATCTTTCAAAAATACAGAAGAAGGGAATACATAAAGGAAAAGAAAGAGCAACATAACCAAATAAAATCATCAAGCAGCTAGTACATGCTTCTTAGGGAAAGCATTCTTCGTACCCCGAAGTGCAGCCTGCTTCAACGACAAAACGACCTCTCAATCACCATCTCATTGTGCCTAGATCCCGGAAAGAAATCTCGAACTCCCAGATTGCAACTACTTCTTCAGACGTGTCCAACCACGTCACACGCGCTATTAGTTGGAGATAGAGACTTCACACCTAACAAATGCGGCTCTTGGGATCTCCTGTTCGCGGAAGCACAACACACGTGATATACAAGGGTATATAAAATGAAAGTTACAGGTTCGTGGCCGAATCCTCAATTTTTATCATTGCATCCCCTGCTTCAAGTTGTTGTTATTAAGGTTACATATAACATATATCATCGTTGAAACGACATCCGGTCACGCGAAAGGAAAACGCATCACTACTTATGGGTGTCGCCTTCCCATCGGCCACATCGCCTCGATAAAATGGGGAGATTCTATTGTAACCCTACCGGAGAGTGCTACATCTAGAGTTTCAAGATAACGCAATCTTCCTAAGAATTTGGATTTATTATCGGGAGGTTCTCCCTCGCTCATCCAACTTGAAGCGCAAAATTATGAAAGCGGAACGAATAAAGAACTATTATTTGATAAAGTTCAGGCTCCAATCACTTAAACAAAAACCACTGAATACCAAAAGCATCTGCAAGCTACGGAAATATGTTCATCTATGAAATAAAATAACAACGTGGGAAATCTATTTATCAGCTTTAATGCATGAATTAGCGGCGCCTTCACTGGAGTCCTTCGAAAGCCGCTTCAACATCTTCTCCAGAAGCCTCTCCTACACCCTCTCCAGAAGCCGCCTCAACCTCCCTTTCAGAAGCCGCTTCAACCTCTCCCTTAGAAGTTGCTTCAACATCCTCTCCATGAGTCGCTTCAACATCTTCTTTGGAAGCTGCACCAACATCCACTTCGGAAGCCTCTTTGACATTTTCTCCAGAGTCTAATCCTATATACTCTTCTGCCCCGACATCCTTTTCAGAAACTGCTCCAACAGCCTTTGAGGATGTTCTGGTTCGTCCACGTCAGAATCGAGAATTATGACGCCGTCCTGAATAGGGTAATCATGCTTATTTTCACCTGGAGGCTGCTCATGCTCAATCCTTCGTCGCTTCAGCCGAGCCGTGAATCTTTCAGCTCCGGTGCTTGTTGTCTGAGACGATTGCTGAGACACTTCATCATTCCTCCACTTTTCCTCCATGCTAACCGAAGCCATGAAAGCTTGAACACGGTGTCGAACGATGATTAAATGTGTGAGAGGCATACCCTGTATGGCCCGACCAGCTTCACAAAAAGGAGGATCAATTTTAGCTAATACCTCCTCGAACGTGGAAACCCTGGGTTTGTCAACTTCAAAACTCTTCTCCGGAGAATTAGAAGAATAATCATCGCCATGAGTTCCCATCATGTACTGCAGAAAAGCATTATGGTTATATCAACGACCTACATAATTTTTTTTTTACAAGAGGATATGGAGTAATGCCCGGAAAGAAGATGAGTACACTCTGTGATGATCGGTATGAAAAGAAAGGCTCAAGTGCTCCCTTTTATATTCCACAAATTGATAAGATCCGGGAAAAGAAGGGACTCTCTACCTGCCGTGTATAAAGGCCTTGGATGCGGGATATCAACTGATTAGATACATACTTATCTACCTGGAGACGATTGACGTGTGCTAGGAGGACACTGCGTGCTTTGACGTTTCATTAAACGTGTCTTGGTCAAACACCGAGCCAGCCTCTATCCTGGTAACATCTGTCTACTTTGCCTCATAAGTTTTATCTGTATCCGTCACCATCTAGTGCTTACTCCGCAACAATGTCACTGTTACGTACTAAGCAGGAGACTTAATGTTGATGGTGGTTTTTAGTTCAGGGCTAAAGTTGTACAACCCTGTATTTAATGCGTCGTCATTCTGCAAAGAAATTGAGCCATTTAAAAGCGATGAGTGCTCAGGCCTCCCTACATACATATGTATTGAGCAATTTAGTATATTTATATGAAATTTATCCAGAATGGTGCATGTAGCAACAACCCCAAATATTCTGTAAATTTTATCTTCCTGAAAAAGCGGGGGTACAACAACCACACCCAATATTTCGATTAGCAATCTGTATGGACAAACTCCAATATACTTTAAAGAGAATCAACTAGACTCAATCTTAATAAAGTATATCAAAGAGTTATTATCTCTCTTTCTCGATTCAATTCTTACTCAAGCAAATAGTAATCTGCGAGTCAAATTAAATACAAGAGAAGTCACTTGAACGGTACCAAAGACCAATGTTCAAGTATCAATCAATTTCAATCAACAACCAAAGGTCGGATTTCCAATTGATTGATTCTAACGCACAACCTGTGATATTTCAATTATATAACAAAATATAATGCGGAATAGAAATAACACAGGCACCGGAATTTTGTTAACGAGGAAACCGCAAATGCAGAAAAACCGTGGGACCTAGTCCAGATTGAACACACACTCTATTAAGCCGCTACGGACACTAGCCTACTACAAACTAACTTTGGTCTGGACTGTAGTTGAACCCTAATCAATCTCACACTGATCCAAGGTACAGTTATGCTCTCCGATCCCAGCAGGATACTACACACTTGATTCCATTAGCTGATCTCACCCACAACTAAGAGTTGCTACGACCCAAAGTCGAAGACTTTAATAAACAAATTTGTATCACACAGAAAAGTCTACAGTAATAGATAAATATGTCTCCCACAGAAATACCTACGAGTTTTGTTCCGTATTTGATAAATCAAGGTGAACAGGAACCAATTGATAAACCGTACTTAAATTCCCGAAGAACGGCCTAGTATTATCAATAACCTAACTATAATCTTAATCGAAGCTACGAAAGAAGATATTGTGGAATCATAAACGATGAGACGAAGATGTTTGTGACTACTTTTATATCTTGCCTATCAGAGATATTAATCTCAAGTCAATCGTTACGATTGTACTCAAAACGATAGAATCAGCAAGATCAAATCACACAACTACGAGAAAGTAGTATCGGTCTGGCTTCACAATTCCAATGAAGTCTTTAAGTCGTTAACCTGGTTTACAAGAAGAAACCTAAGGTTAAAGGAGAATCGACTCTAGCTAATACAACTAGTATCACAAAGGAGGTGTGGGGATTAGGTTTCCCAGTTGCTAGAATTCTCCCTTATATAGTCTTTCAAATCAGGGTTTGCAATCAATGTTAGCTTGGTAACAAAGCATTCAATATTCACCGTTAGATGAAAACCTGATTAAATTCAAGTTAATATCTTTTAATCGTTGGATCGAAAACTTATCTTGTTACACACAAATGAAATGCACGATTTTAGGTTTGTGTAACCCTACCCAAACATGTACATTTGTTGGTTCAACAATAGTTAACCAAATGGTTAGCCATATGAGCACTTTCATATTAACCATATTCTTCTTCACCATAACTAGTTCAAATGACTCAAATAAACTAGTTAGAGAGTTGTTCAATTGCAAGGAAATCTTATGTAACTACACAAGACACAATCGAAGCAAAAACGATTTGATTCACTCGAATCGGTTCATGAACTTTATAGCCACGGTTTGCATTTTGCATTCCTTAGTTAGTATAAATATAAGTTCACAAACAATCGTCTTTAGATATAACCAACTTAAGTTCGTAGACTTTGTTCGCGGACTTAAGTTCCCGGAAGGAGTTCTCAAACTCCAGCAGATTTTCTCAGGTCGAGAACTTCCGCCAATTCGCAGACTGGGTTCGCGGACTGAGTTCACAGCTCTTCTTCCGGTTCTCTTGATCAACAAAGTTCGCAAACTTCGATTCAAGGAAAAAGGACTTATACATATATGTGTTACCACACAATACTTATATCCATCATTGGTTATATAATCTAAACTCTCATTTCAATCATTGAAACATTCTTAGAGGACGTTATTATATAGTTGCTATTCAAAAACTATTTTTCATCAAAGTAAGCAATTTTCAAAGTGATTGAAACATAACATGACTTTTGTCACTAGGTAAAGATGAACTTGTCCAAAGCAAAAGCTTACCAACACATATTTCGAGAAATAGATAGGCGAGATAAACTCGGCTCGAAATAGAAAATGTGTATAATCAAAGTCTACATAGCAAAACGACTTTTGTCTCAAAGATAGGAGATAGAGTAGATAGACTTTTGAGTGATAGATAAGTTCAAGTCTCCACATACCCTTTAGTCGATGAAGTTCCACCAGTTCCTTGAGTAGTTCTTCGTCTTGTATGATGATTTCCACGGAGTTCTTGAGCTCCACTACACTTTCTATCCTAGTCCAAGACTTAGCTATAGTAGACTAGAAATCAAGACTTATAGTTTTGATCACTAACATTGGCAAACATGCTTGAGATATCAACGCATGCGAGTTCGACCGAGCAATAACAATCTCCCCCTTTGTCAATTTTAGTGACAAAACTATCAATACATATGGAATACAAAAAATAAATGAGTTAACTTTTTTATCTCATATTACACATGCCTAATCTTCAACATTACTCGAAATCTTCGTCACTTCCAAGTACTCCATTGATCCCAAAGGTTGTAAGTTCAGCATCATCGTTGTTGAAAATCTATAGCTATAACAATGAGAAAACAAGAGTTCTCAATCATTGTTATACAATGTCATAGTATCGTTGTATAGTATCAAAGTTCAATTGTATCACAACTTTGACAACAATACTAAGGTGATATGTATCACTCCCCCTTAGTCAATACTTCATCTCACATGGAAACCACCCCCCCTTACATAATGATCCGAAAACCATATGTATTTGTAGTGTGAACTACATATTAATTCTCCCCCTTTTTGTCAATAAAATTGGCAAAGGTACGAAAACGGGATCCTAATGAAATTTCCAAAAGAGACATTTCATGTCCAAAATAAAGCATATATAAACTTGTTTAGATGCAATCATATAGCCGAAGCTAAATGCATTCATCAAGGAGTTTATAAAGATACAAGACAACCCCTATAATATTCCGCAGCCGCACTCCCCACAAAGATTTGGCGATTAAGCACAAGTTCAATTAAGAAATCTCCCCCATAATATGTCATGCCCGAAGAAATAACAAGAGCGACATTAATTTCAAAAGAAAAGAAGGATTTCTTTGGACATAACAAATCAGATACAAGTATGAATTTGAATCCGAAATACTCAATTAAATTAACCAAAAGAGAACCTATGATTAATTTAATCGGAAATGCTCAACATAAGTAACTTATGGAGACTCAAAAATACTCAATTAGATTAATCACAAGAGAACCCATAATTAATCTAATCGGAATACACAACCAAATTAATCACAAAAAGTAATCAATTTAATTGGTCATGCTCGACATAAGAGAAATTACGGAGCAACAACTAAATAACCAAACGAGGATGATTTATTTAGTTGATCATGCTCGACATAAAGTACCTCACGGAGCAACAACTAAGCTAATCATAAGCGAATAAATAACTCAGTCGATTGTGCTCAACGTAAGACACCTTATGGAACAACACAGTATATGCACAAAAATTGTAGACCGGAGGTCGACCAAATATTGTGGAATAAGCAAGGATTCATTCTATTTTCCATCACCATTTGCACAATGACATACATAGACATAATCCTTGTAAACAAAATATTTTAACCTATCTTTTATCAATAATTGACATAATAGGCTTAACTTTTGTATTGTCAAAAGTTCATTCCTTCTTTTATCAACACATGCATATCGACATATAAAAGACTTAACAAGGTATGGGACAATCACAGTTCATAGACGCAAACATACATATCCCATAACAAATTGCAATATGTAAAACCATAAAGATTAATACTGCAAAAATCATCTTCCAAACAATTTTAGAATTTAACCCAATAAATCTAAAAACATGAAGATGAAAACGTTGGACATAGCTATGTGTAATCACAATAATGGCTATTCCAAATTTTAGTTATTCTTCTAAAAAAAACAAGAAAATAGAAGATTTACTAGGAAATCCAAAATCAACAAGCTAAAAAAAACAAAACAGACTCCTATGTCAAAGCCGAACACGAACAGAAGTCAAATAGACGGTTCTGGATCCTCATGAGCTTTGAGATCTTTAAGCTTGTGATTGACAGCATCCACAACATCATCAGAGTGGATATCCTTATTGAGAAGTCCTTTAACATGAATTTTCATGAGAACAAGTTCAGAATTAACATTTTTCAACTCAGTTCTTACCATATCAAGACACTTCATTGTATCAATAAGTTGCTGCTTTGCATCCTCAAAGTTTTTGAGAAAATCGAGAACCACTTCAGCTGAAATCTCTTCAACCTCCTCAATATCCAAGTAGGAATCAGGATATTGAGAAACAGATCCTTCAGCTTCGACAAAAGTTCCCTTCTCTTTATCGAATTCGAAATATACCGCATTATCAACGAAGTCTTCAGGAAAATCCCAAGAGCATGATGATGAATTCATTGATGATAGAGAGCCTAAAGTGAGATAATTCAACTCAATAGGGTAGGTATATAAACAAGTTTCGAGAGACTTAGGGTTTACAAAATTAGTTTGTGAGAGAATTCCAAAACCGTACGTATACCCGTGAGAGGAGGGTCCACAAAGCTCATTCCAAAAAGGTTGTTTGTGAAGCATCTTGTTGACAGACAACATCCAAACTTTTGCTTTTCAAAAGGAACAATTTGAAGGCATAGAGCCAAAAAATGGAAGCAAATAAACAAGAAAAAAAATACTCATGTAAAAGTGATAATCCATCTAAGAACGATAAGAAATTAGCTAGATAATCAGTGTCACTTTGGCAAAGAGTATACTTAAACATTTCTCACTCAGCTAGGATTTTTGTAAGTGATATTTCAACCTTGTGATTACTTAACACAAGTATGAACCATTAGCTCATTAAATAAATTGTGTTTACGATCGAGTCTCTTTTTCCTTTCAAATCTAGGAAGGAAACCTTTTTGATGTGAGAAATTATCATAAAACTTACTGTCATCAAAATGCGATACATAGTTTGAGTCCTTACCAGAGGATTTTTGCCTTGAGAGGGTAGACAACCTGTTGATGGTTTCTTCATAACCTTTAATTATTTCCTTCAGGTTATCCTTGACATCATCACTTTTCCTCCTTTCTTCTGGTATTTTATTCTCACTTAAGGTAACATCACCTTTTCTGTTAACAGTAGGAAAGACTTGATCTTTCCTTAGATAATGTTTATTAAGAGGTATGTTCTGCTTTTGAGCATTTGAAGAACCCATTGAAATGATCTTCCTGGTAGTAAACATAGGGAAATAACGAAAACCAATTGGTTTTCAGTTACACCTTTGAGAATTAAGTCTAAGGTGTGTTGAAGTTGAACCCCGGAGTTTTTATTCAATATAGAGTTTTCCTTTTGTTTAACAGAACTCTTTGTCTCACAGAAGAGACATACTTTCTGATCACAAGAATGATTAGATAGTACAGTCTTAATAGTCTCGTTAGGAGATTTCTTCCTTCCATGTGATGTAGAACATCCTTGATTGGAGGAGACTAAAACATATTTCTGAATGGAAGGGATTCCGATTTTACTTCTGGAGCTGGAACATTTTCAGTCGTAGCATAAGTACTTGGTATGTTGGACTGCTTAGAGCATTCTTGAATAGAGAGTTTACTCAAGCGATGTTCAATTTCCAAAGCATCCTTTTTGAGTCTTGCCTCAAGAGATATACGTGAAGAACGATCTTCAGTATTTTCTTTGAACTTGCAGTCCCTTACAACACCAAGGAGAACATCGACAGGAAGTTTTAACCGATTAAATCTATCAGCTTGGATTCTAACAAGATTTAGAATCAATTCACTCTCTTCAGCTGTTTCCCATTCATTTAGAGAGATAGACTCTTTTGAAGGGTAATCAGAATAACACATGTCAGATCCTGTCTGTCTAGTTTGAACACAGGGTTCGTCTATATTTGAGATTGAAGAATCTTTCTCTTTAATAGAAATAGACGAGACAGAACTTTTATTTCTGGTGACACCTTTAATTAGAGATAGTACTCTTGTCCATAGAGTCAGATCGCTAAAAACACAGACGTGAAAGGTCTTTAACGTGTTTTCCTGCTCTGATACCAATTGAAAAAACGGGGGTATAACAACCACACCCAATATTTCGATTAGCAATCTGTATGGACAAACTCCAATATACTTTCAAGAGAATCAACTAGACTCAATATTAATAAAGTATGGAAAAGAGTTATATCTCTCTTTCTCGATTCAATTCTTACTCAAGCAAATAGTAATCTGCGAGTCAAATTAAATACAAGAGAAATCACTTGAATAGTACCAAAGACCAATGTTCAAGTATCAATCAATTTCAATTAACAACCAAAGGTCGGATTTCCAATTGATTGATTCTAATGCACAACATGTGATATTTCAATTATATAACAAAATATAACGCGATATAGAAATAACACAGGCACCAGAATTTTGTTAACGAGGAAACCGCAAATGCGGAAAAACCCTAGGACCTAGTCCAGATTGAAAACACACTGTATTAAGCCGCTACAGACACTAGCCTACTACAAACTAACTTCGGTCTGGACTGTAGTTGAACCCCAATCAATCTCACACTGATCCAAGGTACAGTTATGCTCTCTGATCCCAGCAGGATACTACGCACTTGATTCCATTAGATGATCTCACCCACAACTAAGAGTTGCTACGACCCAAAGTCGAAGACTTTAATAAACAAATTTGTATCACACAGAAAAGTCTACAGTAATAGATAAATCTGTCTCCCACAGAAATACCTACGAGTTTTGTTCCGTCTTTTGATAAATCAAGGTGAACAGGAACCAATTGATAAACCGGACTTATATTCCCGAAGAACATCCTAGTATTATCAATAACCTAACAATAATCTTAATCGACGCGACGAAAGAAGATATTGTGGAATCACAAACGATGAGACGAAGATGTTTGTGACTACTTTTATACCTTGCCTATCAGAGATATTAATCTCAAGTAAATCATTACGATTGTACTCAAAACAATAGAATCAACAAGATTAGATCACACAACTACGAGAAAGTAGTATCGGTCTGGCTTCACAATCCCAATGAAGTATTTAAGTCGTTAACCTGTTTTACAAGAAGAAACCTAAGGTTAAAGGAGAATCGACTCTAGATAATACAACTAGTATCACAAAGGAGGTGTGGGGATTAGGTTTCCCAGTTGCTAGAGTTCTCCCTTATATAGTCTTTCAAATCAGGGTTTTCAATCAATGTTAGCTTGGTAACAAAGCATTCAATATTCACCGTTAGATGAAAACCTGATTAGATTCAAGCTAATATCTTTCAACCGTTGGATTTAAAACTTATCTTGTTACACACAAATGAAATGCATGATTTTAGGTTTGTGTAACCGTACCCAAACATGTACATTTGTTGGTTCAACAATAGTTAACCAAATGGTTAGCCATATGAGCACTTTCATATCAACCATATTCTTCTTCACCATAACTAGTTCAAATGACTCAAATGAACTAGTTAGAGTGTTGTTCAATTGCAAGGAAATCCTATGTAAATACACAAGACATAATCGAAGCAAAAACGATTTGATTCACTCGAATCGGTTCATGAACTTTATAGCCACGGTTTGCATTTTGCATTCCTTAGTTAATATAAATATAAGTTCACAAACAATCTTCTTTAGAAATAACCAACTTAAGTTCACAGACTTAGTTCGCGGACTTAAGTTCCCGGAAGGAGTTCTCAAACTCCAGCAGATTTTCTCGGGTCGAGAACTTCCGCCAATTCGCGGACTGGGTTCGCAGACTGGGTTCGCGGACTGAGTTCACAGCTCTTCTTCCGGTTCTCTTGATCAACAAAGTTCGCAAACTTCGGTTCAAGAAAAAAGGACTTATACATATATGTGTTACCACATAGTGCTTATATCCATGATTGGTTATATAATCTAAACTCTCATTTCAATCATTGAAATATTCTTAGAGGACGTTATTATATAGTTGTTATTCACAAACTATTTTTCGTCAAAGTAAGCAATTTTCAAAGTGATTGAAACATAACATGAGTTTCGTCACTAGGTAAAGATGAACTTGGCCAAAGCAAAATCTTACCAACACATATTTCGAGAAATAGATAGGCGAGATTAACTCGGCTCGAAATAACAAATGTGTATAATCAAAGTCTATATAGCAAAACGACTTTTGTCTCAAAGATAAGAGATAGAGTAGATAGACTTTTGAGTGATAGATAAGTTCAAGTCTCCACATACCTTTTAGTCGATGAAGTTCCACCAGTTCCTTGAGTAGTTCTTCGTCTTGTATGATGATTGCCATGGAGTTCTTGAGTTCAACTACACTTTTTATCCTAGTCCGAGACTTAGCTATAGTAGACTAGAAATCAAGACTTATAGTTTTGATCACAAACATTTACAAACATGCTTGAGATAGCAACACATGCGAGTTCGATCGAGAAATGCTCTAACACTTCCGCCTGCATCATTCATTAATGTATGGCTTATTGAGTATTGTCCTACGCTATGTTCCCCGGCTGAACTCTTAATATTGGTATGGCATGAAAATTAGTGTTTACTCGCAGCTGAGTAGCATGAATTTCCTGAAGTATCAAGATTAAGGTCTGCATGAAAGTACTCATTCAGAAGATGCGCTAACTGTTATATGAGAACAAAATTAAAGAATTTTCTGTCAACACAAATTTATCAAATTTGATCAATTTTGTGATAATTCACAAGATTCAAATTTTGACCTAATTAATTTGCAAAAATTTGGCTTTTCGCACCCTGCGCAATATCTCGAACCCTATTGATCGAGACCAAACCTAGGTAAGCTAGGAAATTAATCCGCCATGGACTAGTAAGAGTAAAATCCTACCAAAGGTAGAAAACAAGAAGTAAAAGAGGAACTGCGGAAAGTAAAAGCAACAACAAAGAGAGGCGTGGTCACGCCATTTGGCCGGCCGATCTGCTCCAGCAGGCGCCGCCCGCGGCCGACCGGCCACACTCCATGTTTCCGCTTGTCGGCTCCCTTTCCCATCGACCAATCAAATCGCTTTAAACGCGCCACACTCACTTTTAAATAAATTTAGAAGTTGGCTGGTCGATGCGCTTAATTCCTTAAGGAATTGAATATAAGTTTCCCATGTCAGTCTCAAAAAACGATCACGGCCGTACGTTTTGGCCGATCGATTTACCAAATCTAGCCAACTCCCAACTACAACTACAACTACAACCCCCATAACATGATAGTTTCCCCATATCTCGTCGAGTCCTTTTCACTTTCTATTTTCAGCTTTCTTTTATTTCAAGTGATTTGGTGGGGCACACGATTCAAGTTGTTACCACTGCTAGGGTGAATTAGAATGACTGAGTTACAAAAAAAAAAAAAAAGACCGGACCAGTTAGACCAATCGGAATAAGTATTAACACTTGGATATCAATATGCGTGTGGTCTCCCTGTTTCCGTCGCCTAAGCAAGCGTGGAATGCAGGACCCGTGGGAACTATCGTGTAATCTGCTGACAAGAAGCATGCGCTTGGATCAAAAAGATCTATTCATACCGTTAAGTTCAAAAAAAAAGGGTTATTGTTCTGTGTAGTCAACTGCTGGTTCCCTTGTATTTGCCAGTTTGTTGATCTAGATTTAAGTTATTGACCGCTGGTTCCCTTGTATATGCCAGTGTGTTAATATTAGTCAGACCGGTATCTCAGTCATTTAGGTTAGGTTCATCTTGGCAGAGGCCTTCAGACAGATATGGGAAACACCGTTCACTTTTCAACCATCTACATTTTTCTTTTTCCATCTTCTTAACCTTTTCATGTGATTAGTCTGACTCCGAGTATGATGTCCATCGTGAAACTATCTTAGTAGAGCTCTGTAACTTATATGAATTTTAGTATACTTGGGTGCAAACTCGTATACAACAATTGGAATTTCGCATCAGGGTACTTCCTCCTGTAATTAATAAGTATGCCAACCAAGGAGGTTCTTTAGTGCTTTCCAAGATTTTGCGTAGATAGTTAGGGTCTGGAGTAAAGGTTTTGTGGGTAAACCTCTGGTAAACCCTCCGGAGACCACACTCCGCCACTAGGGCCACCTAGGGGTTCAAATGATTTTCCTTTCTAGAATAAATTTGCTCGAGGACTAGCAAATAATAAGTTTGGGGGTATTTGATAGACGCATATATGTGTCTATTTTGTTCTCAATTCTCTGTATTGTTAGTACTTGTTTTCGTCCTTATTATGGTATTTTGCGTGTTTGTAGGTATTTTTTGGAAATAAATAATTTTGGAAAAATCGGCTCGAAAAATTATGCGGAGCATCCCCGGTGGAAATTTGTTATTCGGACTCTCATTTTGGTTAAGGGGCAACCCAATTACTAAGGAGCCCTCAGTTGGGCATTTGCTATTTACACTCCACATACGGTTAGGGGGACACCCTTCTTCACGATTTGAAAATTCAAAATGGCGGGAAAGTTCATGCAGTTCACGGAAGAAATTTGGGTTCGATCTTGTGTGGGCTTTGAGCGAGATTCAATCACTGGATTTTGTTTTGATTGACCTGCTTGGGCTAAACAGGGATTGTATGGTTAATGGATTCGATCCAGTTGGGCTAGAACATCGAGTCTTGGTTAAACAGGGAAGAGAGATTATCACGGGATATTGGATGATACGTAACTGCATGGGAGAATATTTTCTTCTTTATTCAACAAGATTCGACCAATCAAGCCAGGATAAACAAGGAAATCCAGCTCAGAACAAACGTGTGAGAAGAGAACAGGAAAGTAGCTAACAGAAGACGCGTGAAAGGTGAACAGGGAAATAAAATATTCCCGTGAAAATAAAAATCATTAAGGGAGAATTATTTTCATTTAAATCGGATTATCTCGGTGCTTTTGAGTATAAATATGTCTATGGGGTTGAATAGAATGTCTGTCGAGAGTTGGGAGAGAGTTAGAGACGTAAAAATCCAAGAACCAGACGCTGTGAAGAAGTTCCTGCTGCTGCTGGAACTGAAGAACACGAAGAACATTGGACGAGGCAGGAAAGTCGTTAAAAACTGTCGCTTTATTGCGACACTTTTCCACTCCTTTTCGCGACCGAGTCGTTGTACCAACAACACTATCTCTGTGTCGTTGATTCTGGACGCCTTCTGTGGGTCGCAAAATCTTGTTTTATACTATTTACTTATCTTTCTCTTCATTGTAAAACACTTTTGAGCATCAATGAAAATCTTTGAGAGGTTTTCCAATATGATGAGCGACTAATTCCCTCGTAACCAAGGCAATGGAGGAAGCTATTCACGCAACATAAATGGGTAACTATTTCATTTAATTATATAATTCACCTAATCGCTGCTTTTGCAGAGTTTTAAATTATTTGAATGATTGTCTTAATTATTTGTTATTCAGTTTGATAGGTTATGCTTGGTTTAATCTCTTGATAATCTATGCTTAAGGTTTACAAATAATGTTTGAGAATCTGTATAATTGATAGTGAATTAAAGATAAAAGAGGACTTAAGAATTGAATAGAGTTTTGAAATATTTATCATTCAATTTTGCATAATAGTGGAATCTAGTGTCTTGGTTACCTCTCGCCCAAACTATTAATATTTTTGTATATATATTTTTAAATCTAAAAATCCATTACCTTCACAAGTTCGAGTTTGAACGATACCCCTTACCACTACAACTACAACCCCCATAAAATCTTAAACCATTTTGGCGATGTACCAAATCTAGCCAACTCCTAACTATCATCATGCTCACCGTAAAGCCTACTAATGCTTAGGCCAATCAGAGTCCTTACAACTCGCAAGCGGAGCCACTAAACGATTACTCAAAGTATGTTGGCCGCGTAAGTTACAAAACCCTAATTTATATTAGCAGCAGTACGTTGCTGCCGCAAAACGATCTTGGCCGCCCAACTTCGCTAGCCGAATCGACCGGCCTAGATCTAATCTTAAGCGATGAACAAGATGCGGCTACACTCACTGGAGGGCCCATCATCATTGCAACCGATCGGAATTCCCAGGGCACACCGACAACAGCCTTGATCGCCGACCAAAAACGTCCCATCCGTGCGGATAAAAAAGGTTCTATAGTATTAAGACTGCATTTGGCAGTCTTAAATTAATCTTGAGCGTCCAACTTCGCCAGCCTAGATTTAATCCTAGCTGACAGACAAGGCACGGATGAACTTACCAGCGGCCCGACTATTGTGCTGGCCGATCGAACAACTTCCAACACGCCCTAACACCAAAAACCGTTAGCCCAAAGTAGGTTGGCCACACGGCTTTTTAAAACCTAAATTGAATCAACGACAGGCATAAACTGCCGCAAATCATCTCGGCCATCCAACTTCGCCAGATGAATCGGCCGGCCTAACTCCTATTTTAGATAGCCAACAAGATGTGACCATGATCAACGACCACCCCCCATCCATAAGATGCAATCGTCCAAGCCGCGGATTGCCCATATGTCTCCTAAACGATCGCCCAAAGATGGATGGTCACGCTTCTTGTTAGAGTCTTAAATAAATTAGCGGCAACCAATAACTACGGTAAATCATCTCATCCATCCAATTTGGCTAGCCAATTTAACCGGTCTAGATTTAAGTTGGACCGACCAATAGGATGTCAAAATGGCTACCAGCCATCACTCTCCTATAGGGACCGACCTACCTACCTTTGGCATGCATAAATAGTTCCCAGCAACTTCCTGAAAGTGGCCAGTTCTGCTCTTTTTAAGACACTAGGTTCCGCAACCAACCAAGACAGGCTCAATATAACGATGCTTCACATGCATCGATTATTTTGAGTTGCTTTCTCAAAAGCGATGCTTTACATGCATCGAATACATACGATATTTATGAGTATCGATTTCACAAATAACTTAGTTATTTAACCTAATAGCGTCACATGCTATTCTTTGCGGCAAGTCTCATGATATGACTCGTCACACATGACTACCCGCCGCCTAGCTTGCGCGTGATTGGTCCGAATAATTAGGTAAGACCCACTCAACAACTTGTTGATGAAATTTTAGATAGTGGTAAGAAGGTTTTCATTCACTCGGACTTGATGAGATTGATTTTAAGAATTAATAAACTAAAATAAAAGAAAAATATATACAAAATATTGTCACGGGATGAAGAGAGTTACTGGGACTAGCATTTCGTCGAATTCATAACATAGGGGTCAATTTATTTATTTTCAACAATTAAATCTCAATAAATAAAATTAACATGGACTCTGATTTTTGCAAGGTAGATTCTCAAAAGATTAGTTGTAAATCCTAAGCATGATGTATCAAAACATTTAAGCTAAGCATACTTCATCAAATTAAATGACAACCAATTAATCCAAATCATATTTCAATTAAAATTAATGCAAAAGTCTTAAAATGAATGAAATAATTTTACCCTGTATGAAATTCGTCTTCCTCCGTCGTCCCAGTGATGGGTTCTAGCTCCCCACGGTGAAAACACACTCAAAGGAATTTTTCATTGCTCAAAAAAGGTGTTTGCAAAGAGAAAAGGTGTAAAGCAGTGTGCTTGTAACAGTTATAATTGTTACAGAGAAACACTAATAGACTGTTGCGAATTCGAAATAATTGTGACAGAAATTGTTACAAAGATATTGAATTTGAAACTATAGGTAACGGTTTTTGCGACTGTTTTTAACTGTTGTTCTGTATTCTTCTTCTTCTTCAATGGCAGCAGCAGAGACAAGCTCTGCAACTCCCGCTTCTCTGCTCTATTCTAATCCCTAACTCTCCATATCACCTCTCTGTTCACCTTCTCAACTTATATAGTCTCCCAGCACCGAGAATACTCCCCCATAACTGCGAATAATCCTCCAATAAATTTATTATTCTCTTCTGCCAGTCACGGAAAACAATTCCTTTTTATAGCTCCTTCACGCGTCTGCATGGTGTTGACGTACTCCAACACATTTAATACTCTTCTCAAACTGAGTCAGACTTCAACAGAAAAGATATCTTCCCTGTTTTAACGATGACCTTTCCATTTCCTAACCCTAGAAAATAATCTTCCCTGTTTTATCTCCTCCACGCTTCTGTCAGCTGTTAACTCCTTTTTTTTATCTACCACATGATTCAAATTTTCTCTAAACATGTTCTATGGAGAGTCAACATCCCATCAGCCACACGCAATCACAACCCTGGAATAATTCCTAACGTACTTGCCCTGTTTTATCAAAACTACTCGGACTGCTTAATTCCTTCGTAACAAATCCCATTACCAATCCTGGTCAATCATAACAGGGTCACACAATTCCAAATCCGTGAAAAAATCCAACAGTAACTCAACAGAATCCGACCCAGAAAGTTACGCTGTTTAAACCACTTTTGAACTACATTTTCCCGCCAAATTTGTTTCTTCACGAGGATGAAGAAGGACAACCCTTAGTGAAGTCTGAGGTGCCGATAGCATGGAGGTGCCCCTTATCAAATGGTTGCCCCTTATCCAATGTGGGAGTCCGCTTAGTAAATGCTCTTCAGGGGTGCCTTTAACAACTTTTCGAGCTGATTTTTCCAAAAATGTTTATTGCCCAAAAACACCTACAAACAAGTTTATTAGTGATAAAATGAGTCTCAGCTAATGTATTTATGGGTGATAATGCGTCACACTTGCGTGTTCATCACTTGCTACATATTTTCCACGAAAATACTCGAGACATCATGTCACAAACTGGGGGATGTTCATCAGGGTATTGGTCTGGCGGTTTACAGCGTGCGACGTGCAACACGCCCATTACGAGAAAGTGTCAGGAAAAGGCAGACGGTTAATAACAGTAAGAGAGTAGTGTGTGTAAGGCTGACCAGTCTTCCCTCATGATGGAAACGTGATGGTCACCACTTTTTACGCAACCCCACTTCTCCACTACTTAACTGTCTCCACTTCTTACGAGATCAGGGTGCGCTCAATCATGACTTGTATAAATAGGTTTTCAACCTGTTTCGACAAAAACCAAGTGTTATCAACACAAGTATCCAGAAAAACATCAAGAACTGATAGCTTACATTCTGCAAGCCAGTTCATATTATGATACAAGTTATAAAACAACCACACCTTCATAATTCAATATTTTCATCTCAACACTTTCTTCGCTTCCCTCCCTAAAATCAACCCTCCTCCTTCATTTTGTGACCGAATCAAGACTTGAACGACCATTTCTTGGTTTAGGACAGGAATGTACAGATTGTACTCCCGTGCAGTGCATTTGTTTAGGGTTTAGATTCGTTTCTCATCAACACACCCAAATTTACCAAAACCAGCAGAATCAGTTTTTACCCCAAAACAATAAGCGTTATACTTCGTAGTCTAATTCCCTAATACTATGATCATGTGATCATGTCTTACTACTAGAGTAATATATCCAATATACAGCTTCGCAGTTACGTTTTCAATCACTAGTACAGAAATGACCTTTAGCCACGCCAAATATAAATTTTCCTGTCACGCCTTTTTGGTTTTGGCGTGTCTATAGGGTATACTTCTACCCTATAGATACACAATGTTCAATGGGCATGTTCATATAAGTGCTTTCAGCCACGCCAGGGCTACTAGCGTGTCAAAATTTCAACCGTTTAGTCACGTTAACTTCAAATTTTTGATTGGGCGTGTTTATAGACCAGTCTATGGCCACATTAGATATTGGGCGTGTTTATAGACCAGTTTATGGCCACATTAGGAGTTGTGACGTGTCCAAAAGATTAGTCACGCCATTTAAGGTGTGGTTTTAAAGTTGGTTCATTAGACACGCCAGTATATGCGTGTCCATAGTGTACGATTGATTGACACGCCAAATTCAAAGTGTGGCCAAAAAGTTCTTCTTTGGACACGCCGGTATATGTGTGTCCATAGTGTACGATTTATAGACACGCCAGTATATCGTGTCCATAGTGCAGGATATATAAACACGCCAAGTTGAAAGTGTGGCCAAAAAGTTCTTCTTTGGACACGCTAGTATATGTGTGTCCATAGTGTGCGTTCTAAAGACACACCGGTTTTATAGCGTGGCTAAAAAGTTCGTTTTGAAAAAATTAATAAAAATCTTTCGCCCATATTCAAATGCATGACCTCGAAGATTTAGATAACGTACCAATCCACCAAGCTGGCCATCTTTAGATGTTTATGATTAGTGTTTTGAAAATACTAGACTGGTTGAACTACTCAACATTTAAATAAACACGCCAAACTGAAAGTGTGCCAAAAAGTTCTTCTTTGGACACACTAGTAAATGTGTGTCCATAGTGTGTGTTCTATAGACACATCGGTTTTATAGCGTGGCTAAAAAGTTCGTTTTGAAAAAATTAATAAAAATCTTTCGCCCATATTCGAACGCATGACCTCGAAGGATTTAGATAACGTACCAATCCACCAAGCTGGCCATCTTTAGATGTTTATGATTAGTGTTTTGAAAATACTAGTTTTATTGAACTACTCAACATTTAAATAAACACGCCAAGTTGAAAGTGTGGCCAAAAAGTTCTTCTTTGGACACGCTAGTATATGTGTGTCCACAGTGTGTGTTCTATAGACACGCCAGTTTTATAGCGTGGCTAAAAAGTTCGTTTTGAAAAAATTAATAAAAATCTTTCGCCCATATTCGAATGCATGACCTCGAAGGATTTAGATAACGTACCAATCCACCAAGCTGCCCATGTTTAGATGTTTTTAATTAGTGTTTTGAAAATACTAGATCGGTTGAACTACTTAACATTTAAATAAACACGCCAAGTTGAAAGTGTGGCCAATAAGTACACCCAAAACCCTCAAGACTAAATTGGTTTATGATCATAAAAATATGAAAGACCTGAACAAAACAAACGAAACCCTGACAATAAAAAACAATTAAAATTCTTACTAAGATATAGAATCACAGCCAAGATCATAAAAAACTCTTAAAATTGACAGCACCTAGGTTTACATAATACAGTAGAAAATGATTTTAGATTTGGGAAAGGTATATACCTGAAACCCTAGCAATAGTAATTTCAAATTAATAAAATAAAAACATCCCCCATTCATGAAATCAAACAAGTAAGTTTGAATTTAATCTGATAAGAGAAGGAAAGAATCCCTTACCTAGGGTTTCTCTATTTCGCCTCTTCCAGTCTTTCTCCCGCGCAAGTAAGAGAAGGAAATAAAAAAAAAATTCTACTTTGATTAACCAAAATGCCATTTTTCCTAGGTTTATCACGTCATTATGGCATTGTGGGTTAGAATAGGTGCCAATTAGACTAGGGTACGTGTCCGATTAAATCTTTCTCTTGGGAATAGCCGTGACCTTACAAGAATATAGTTTATTCCAGAGAGAGAATAAACAGGGAAACCAAAGGGATTAACAAGGAAATAGGTGCCACTAATAATTCATATGTTTCCTCCCTAAACCAAGAATAATACAGGAGACAACCCAGCTTAAAATTATTAAGGTAAATATTATTCGAAATAGGAAAGTACTTTTTTTATATAGCTCTTCTCGAGTTGGTTAGAGATAGGAAACAAAATTTCGAAAATTTTGGGAAACAATTTTATCATAACTGTCTACGATATATTCTCTCATAAAATAAGGAAACTAACCATATTGGTTACACATCAAAAATTAGGAAATAAAAAAAGAAAAACACCAAAAATCTTTTGTTTGACGGGTGATGAAAATGGATTTTACTGGGCGGGATGATTTCAAAAGGAAAATCAATTCCCGCCTGATGGTTTGGTTAAATTCCAAAAAGAAAAAGAAAGATGAGTTCGATCTTCTTTTTCAGTTTTTATTACTCGATTCATTCTCTTGATGAAATCATAATTCTATTACTATCGTCTCTAATCTTTACAAGGAACCTACCTCTTCAGACTCGATCTTTGTTGTTGGTATTATTTCTACAACCCATTATCGAATGAATATTAAATTAATGTTAGATTTTTTGTTCGATCTCATGGAATCAGATGTTAGATCTTATAGGTTTACTAGTTAAAGCATGATTAGGGTTTTTATTCTATCACTTCTTATAGGTTTACTAGTTAAAGCATGAGTAGGGTTTTTATTCTATTACTATCTCTAATCTTTACAAGGAATCTACCTCTTTAAACTCGATCTTTGTTGCTGGTAATATTTCTACAACCCATTATCGAATGAATATTAAATTTATGTTAGATTTTTTGTTTGATCTCATGGAATCAGATGTTAGATCTTATAGGTTTACTTGTTAAAGCATGATTAGGGTTTTTATTCAGCTGTATCAAAGAACAAGTTAATGACAATCACGGGTTGTACGATGAGATGTGATCTCATTTTGTTATAACAATAATATTTTAGGCTTAAGTTACATGCATGAACTATTATAAGATTTAGGTAAGGATCTTTCTTTCATGTTACTTAGTTAGGCTTTACTAGTTAGTTAGGTTTTACAAAATAAAATCAAATAAAAAACTTAACGATGCTAATTTTTTTCTAGGGTTTTTGTTATTGTTTGGGTTGGATTTTGATTGAGATTTAATAACTCTAATTTGATCAACGATGTTGTGTCAATCATATTTATATACAAGGCTTCTCAACATTTAATCATTTGAGTCTCTGTTACTTGGCGAGCATGTAACGTATGTATTTTAAGTTGCTACTTTTAATAATACCATGTTGCTGGTTGGACAATTTGACTATATCTTCAAGATAAAAATGGATAATCATTATCTGGTGCTTTAGTGCTCTTGGCTTTTGTAACAAAAAGTTATATAAGACCATTTAACCGGTACCTTTCGCTTTGTGGATAACATAATAATCATGAGGAGATTTTGTGTGTCGCAGTGATGTTTTAGCCTCAAGTTACATGCATCACTGAGTTCATGTTTGTTTTCTTTTCATATAATAGAAAATAGGTGTAACACATGTTGCCTATCCTGTTAGGTTTAACTAATATTTTCCAAAATAAGCTCAAATTCCTAACTGAGATGCACGTACCTACACAGCTTTTGTCATGGCAGAAGATGATGATTACGACCAATGGAGGGAATCGGATGTTGAGGGGGATTCTGATGAAGAAACGGTGGATTTAGATGAGAGTCATGATGACATTGTACAATCAGATGACGATGATGGTGGAGATATGCTCCACACTGCTAGATTTGAAGACTTAACAGGTAATGTGCGAAACCTTGTACTTACTTGTTTCTACTTAAACATCACATGGTTTCATATGTTGCCTCGGTTATTTCCAGAGTCAGAAGATTCTGAAAATGATGATTTGGAGGTGTAGAAGAAAAATAATTGGAAAATTCTCCAGAAGCAGAAAAGCAGCCACAACAAGAAGACTCTACAGAAGTGATCATAAAAGATAGGGGAATGACAAGAATGTTGAAGCTGCATAGATACTTCTCGATAAAAGATGCCAAAAGAAGGGATATTGAATTTGACAATGATTCTGATGAAGAAACGGTGGATTTAGATGAGAGTCATGATGACATTGTACAATCAGATGACGATGATGGTGGAGATATGCTCCACACTGCTAGATTTGAAGACTTAACAGGTAATGTGCGAAACCTTGTACTTACTTGTTTCTACTTAAACATCACATGGTTTCATATGTTTCCTCGGTTATTTCCAGAGTCAGAAGATTCTGAAAATGATGATTTGGAGGTGTAGAAGAAAAATAATTGGAAAATTCTCCAGAAGCAGAAAAGCAGCCACAACAAGAAGACTCTACATAAGTGATCATAAAAGATAGGGGAATGACAAGAATGTTGAAGCTGCATAGATACTTCTCGATAAAAGATGCCAAAAGAAGGGATATTGAATTTGACAAAATGTTCCGGCCTATTGGTAACCATAGAATTGAATTCAGTAGTTACCTAGGATATTTGGTCTGTGATATGGTTGGCATAAAACATTTATGTTGGAAGGAAGTCCCTTCAACAACAAAAGAAAATATGTGGGAGAAAATTCTGGTATGCATATGCGGTTACCAATTCGTCGTTTTTGTTGTCTAACTGTGAGTCTTTGATTAACATACATTAGATGTTATTGCAGATTCATTATGAGGTGCCCCATGAGCTGAAGCGAGTGGTCATGAAGCGTCTACCTGTTCAGCTGCGGGACTTCAGAAGGAAATTGTACAACAATCATGTAAAACTAAAAACTTTCCCCAAAAAGTACGAAACGGTAATGGACCAAGAGAACTGGGACAATTACCTTAATCATGTACTAAAATCGGTTATATTTAAGGTATGGAATACACATTGTTTTTTCTTATTTTGTGTTTCGTTCTTATTGTCTATCCCAGCATACTAATGAAATTATTTTTATTTCCTCTGCAAGAAAAATTCGGAGAGGGGAAAAAAGGCAATATCACAATCCAAGTTCCCACATCGGACGGACGAGGAGGATACTCGGGATTAAAACTAAAAATTAGTAAGTTTGTTGTCTTATTTATTATACACTGCACAGTAAAACCGGCCATATCAGATACTTCTGTTTTGTATGTCGTGTTGCGTGTCTTATATATACAAAAACTTAAAACGGTATAGGGATGTGTCCTCCTACACCAATCTGTAATTTTGTCACATTAGATGCTTTGGAACAGGTTTTCTGTTTTACACAGTTAATATCTGTGCGAATGTAAATCCTTACTTGTTTCTGGTAACTACTAGGTCCAAAGCGGAAATGTTTCCGAAGAAGATCTTGAAGACCGGTGCTTCATGTGGGCAAGAGCACGCGAATACAAAGACGGAATTGTTCCAGACGAGTTTGTCAGGAAGAAGACATCTGAAGTTGTGAGAAAACAGAAACTTTACAGTCCTCATATTTTTATCCAAAGTAAGTGCACAGTAATTGCGCAAGGTTTAAATCAGAATTTAACACATTATTTGAACAAGAAGAGAAGCGGAAGATGATTCGAGAGGGAACTCTAATGGTTGGTCATAACGAGGATGCCCTAACAGTTGCGATCGGCCCGGATAAGGGTGGATGTGTCAAGGGGGATGGCTTTGGAGTGACGGCAACCCTTTACTTTCCAAATGGAAGAAAACCAAGACACTCGAAAGAGAACGAAGAACTGCATGAAAAGCTGAAATCTAAGGAGAAAGAATTAGAGTCTACTAAAAATGCGTATCGGAGATTGACAGATAACTTGTTATCTCAAGGAGTCGACATTGCGAAAATTGTGGGCAACAGTATCAACAAGTCTGGAGGAGAGGTAAGTGAACCGAGTTTTGATTAGATTGTGTAATTTTTTGAAAAAATTGGCAGATAGTATCTGATTTTTTCAAACGATGTGTTCAACTACAGTCACAGGATGCAGGACCTATCAACGCCTCCAATCGATCTAAGAATAACATAGGTCCAGAATCAGTTAAGCAACTTCCAAAAAAACATGGGAAATCCGGTCCGCAGAAGTCATCTGAAAGCACCAAAGGGTCCGCGAAGCGGGTCTCTCCTTGTACTAAAACGCCGACCATTTCTACTGAATCCCAGCCATCTTTAGTATCAAAAGAAGTCTTCATTTCCTTCATCCATTGGGATATATTAGAATGTGCCATCTGAAAAAGTTACCATTGATGTATGGTTTTCCAACGCGTTTAAATTTTGAATCTTCCATTTACTATCTCTCATGCGCCTTGTGTTTCTGCAGGGCACAGGATGCAAACTTTGGTTTGGAGAAAAGGACAACATTGTTTCCATTGGTAGAGCTTACTCTTTAAAGAAGGTATCTTATAAAATGAAGTCAGGAATGACGGGTGAGGTTACATGCTATAGCGTCATGGTTAGTGAAGTACTAAATGGAACCATCAAATTACCCTTTCGCACATCTTCTGGGATAAAAACTTTAAAAGATGTTGGTGATGCTGAAATTTGTTGGCCATCAAATCAAACCATCTTGGATCAAAAGGTTGGTTGCTATGCTTGTTTGGTTTATTGACTCATTGGATATTTTTTTACACAAACCAGTTATATATATATATCTTGTTTGATATAAGAGACGAATATGTTATCAGCTATATGAATCACGGACGTTAGTGTATATTTTAGAGAACCTTATAGAACGAGATATGTGGTTAGCTATTTGATTGTGAGTCAGTTGTGCATTTTTCTTAAATGGTTTTACATCAAAAACAAGGTACAACTTTCATTTCAATTTTCTGATGCAGGTAAGTCAACCAAAACATTCTGAGGCTGTGAAATCACCGTATCTACTCAGCGGAATCCAATCTCGTATCGCAATATCTGAAAAAGTTCCGAAGGTATGTGTTTTAAACTAGTTACATGATCTTAAGACCATATGAGTCTGAAATGTGCTATCAACTACTATATGAATCACGGATGCTAGGGTGTATTTTGGAGAACCTTGTATATTTGTTACCTATTTATCTGTGTCTTCGCATTCACGGTGGAATTTGGAATATTTGTCACCCGAATATGGAATATTACTCTACTGCTGCAGGTAAGTCAACAAAATTCGGGGAAACATACTCTGGATGTGATATCAAAAGATCCACCTAGTCGGAGCCAATCTAAGATCACGAAAACTAAAGCAGTTTTTCCGGTATCTGTTTTATTTTTACATGCATTTTAAATTTCAATTTGTTTTGAAGTTTTCGCTTGAAGATGTTCATATGCCATATATTTCCGCAGGGTAGAAGGTGCAACCTTTTTGATGAGCTGTCTAAGGCAAACGTCCTTGCTAGAGGTAGAGCTTTTCTGTTAACAGGAAAACAACAATTACATGGAAAGGATGGGCTGGAGGTTGATTGCCACAAAATCCTGGTTGATGAAGTAATAAAACCGAATTTCTGTCTACCCGTACGATTTGCTGGTATGGAAACATTAGGGCAAACTTTTGGAAAAGCAATTCCTTGGCTAAAGTATGGTGTTCAGTTTACCGAGCCTGCTAAGAAGGTTAGTTGCTTAGCTTGTTTGATTTGTAAGTTGAATATACATAAAACAGTCTATCAATTATATGAGTCACCGATCCAAGTGTAAATTATAGAACCTAGAAAAATAGAAACATGTGTAACTTTCAAAAGTAACTAATAACTCTTTTAATCTTATGCAGAACCCTACCAGTAATTCACAACCAACTACTTCTTTGCGGAAGTCTCCTTCACGTAGCAACCCTTCTTATGGATCTAAGAAGCAGTCTCTTAATCTTATGCAGAACTCTACCAGTAATTCCCAACCAAATCCTTCAATATCTCTAGAGAAGTCGTGCACATCTACGACAAAACATCTGGATAAGACATCTAATGGAGTATTTTTTTTTTTGATTTTTTTTTCTTCGTAAATCTATATTGCTAATTCTAGCATCTTCTTTTTATATGATGTTCATATGTCGTATCTCCGCAGAAATAAAAATACGACTTTTGGAATGGATCTAGGGGAAACGTCGTTGCTAGAGGCAGTATTTTACCTATGGTGCCTAACCAGAAAATACATGGACAAGATCTTCCTTGTAACTGTTATGCTGTCAATATTCAGGAGGTTATAGTTCCATCGTTCGTGTTAACCGAACCAAGTGGTGAGTTTAAGTTATTAGGGGAAGCTAAAGATAGTTTTTTGGCATGGCCGAAAGATAATTGTTCCATCTCTGATGACAAGGTTAGTTTCTTAGCTCTTTTGCTTTGTTAATCAAGTATATAAATAGTTTTACATAAATCTTGTATTCAGTTTGATTAAAGAATAAGTACGAGATAGAAATATATAAACACCTAAATGGAACATGAATGCCAGTGTAAATTTGAAAATTGATATTTGGTTACGAATTTTACTATGGGCGTCAGCTGTGAAAAATGTCGCGGCCATCAGTGAAGTTGGCTTTATTACATTGTTGGAAAAAATGACTTTTGTCCGTCTCTTGTTGAGAATTCACATGACAAACGAATTCTCCTTGGATTTAGAATATATATATATATATATATATATATATATAATACGTTTAATCTCTTGATGCAGGAAACTCCACAGCATGAAAAACCTCATGAGCAACCAGAACCAGTTTTAGATTCTGAGAAGAAATTGGACAGTGAAAAACTGAATGAGGAGCACCTAGCAGTCAATCCACATTCGGGGAGTCATGCAACCTCTGAAAAGATCTCTCAGAAGACTAAAACGGCGCAGAGAAGGTTATATGCACCAACTGTGCAGAAGGCATACCAACTTTCAGATGGGAAACAGAGGAAGACAAGGTTTGGCGCGTCGAGAATGTCACAACCTGATCCATTGCATGCAGAGACACCACCATCAAAAAAGTTGAAGAGAAACTGATGATTTTTGGATAAATGTTCTTTAATATTTTTTTTTTTGCAAACTGTTAGACCAAAGCTCAACATTTTTTACTGTGTCATTAATAATAATATGAATTTTTGGCATATATGAACTTTAGATTTAACCACAATTTATAAAGTATATAAGAGAATTTGGATACTTCCAGGTGGATGGTTTAGATGCGCCATATCTGAACGGCTTAGAGGCGTCACACGCGTAATATACACGCTTCGATATTAATTGGCGTGGCTAAACATAACATAAAGACACATTAAGCAGATATAAATTGGCGTGGCTAAATATCATATAAAGCCACGCTATATGGCGTGTCTATAGGTTCTCCGATGAACGGCTCCCAACGTTACATGTGGGCGGTCAACGTTACATCTGAGCGGTCAATATTGCATCATCTTAAACGACATCCAATGGTACCTAATACAACCACGTGGATGAAGGTAATTTTAAATTAGCGTGGAAAAATATCACATATAGCCACGCTATATGGCGTGTATATAGGTTCTTCAATGAACGGCTCACAACGTTACATGTGGACGGCGTAGGATGCATATAATCTAACGGTCAATATTGCATCATCTAAAATGAGATCCAACGATTCCTAATACGGCCACGTGGATCAAGGTAATTGTAAATTGGCGTGGCTAAATATCACATATAGCCACGCTCTTTGGGGCGTGTCTATAAGAAATCAGTGAGCGGCTCACAACGTTACATGTGGACGGTGAATGATGCATATAATCGAACAGTCAATATTGCATCATCTTAAATGAGATCCAACGATTCCTAATACGGCCACGTGGATCAAGGTAATTGTAAATTGGCGTGGCTAAATAGCACATATAGCCATACTATATGGGGGTGTGTCTATAGGATATCCAATCAACGGCTCACAACATTACATGTGGACGGTGAAGGATGCATATAATTTAACGGTCAATATTGCATCATCTTAAATGAGATCCAACGATTCGTAATACGGCTACGTGGACCAAGGTAATTGGAAATTGGCGTGGCTAAATATCACATATAGCCACGCTCTATGGGGCGTGTCTATATGATATCCAATGAACGGTTCACAACATTACATGTGGATGGTATTCAACGGTTCTTAATGCAGTCGCGTGGATGAAAGTAAGTGAAATTGGCGTGGATAAAACATAACATATAACCACATTAAACCTATATGGAGTGTCTATCGGATAACCAATGGCTACGCCAAAAAGCAATTTGCGTGTCTAAAGTGAACCAAATAGGCACGCCAAAACGCAATTTGCGTGTCTATAGTGAATCAAATAGCCACGCCAAAAGCAATTTGTGTGTCTAAAGTGAACCAAATAGCCACGCCAACAAGCAATTTGTGTGTCTAAAGTTAACCAAATAGCCACGCCAAAAAGCAATTTGCGTATCTATAGTGAATCAAATATCCACGCCAAAAGAAATGTGCGTTTCTATAGTGAACCAAATAGCCACGCCAAAACAATAAATCGTGTGTCTATAAAGTACCAGTACTTAAGTTTTTGGGACCCTATATAGCAACGCCTATTGGCTCTGACGTGTCTATTTCATGCAGAAATAGACACGCATGGCAGGCGTGTCTATAAGCTACCTAAAACCACGCTATCTTACCTAAAACCACGCAAGCAGAAGTCACGCCTAGTCCAAACCGAAGTGGCATGAAAAAACCCCTATGGACACGCCAATTTGGAGTGGCAAAAGGGTCTCTGTGTACTAGTGAATATAGTATGACTTGAAAGATACGTTAGGAATGAAACAGTTCAAATCAATATTACTATCCTCAAGAGGAAGGATGATGTCGTCGTTGTAGCTCGTTACTTCTTCACGTTCTTCTGGTCTTCGAGTAATACTTGTATGTCTCAACATTCCTAGACTTTCTAGTCTAACCTAAACGAAGTTGTCTCTAGTACATAATCAAGCGACTCTTAGATGAGTTTTGACACACTAAAATATGACAACCAAACTTGACATACCAACACTTGGTGGGTTCAACCGAGCTATGCTATAAAAATCTCCCCCTTTGTCAATTATAGTGACAAAACTCTTAATACATATGGATAAACAAATTACAAGAATTCATTATACATACGCTTGATTCCAAGTTTCAACAACACAATGACCTGCATATATTAAATCAATAAATACCGTTGTGGACATCTGAATAACAAAGCTTATACTCCTCCTAAAGGTAAGATAGGTAGATATTCAATAAGAACATCTTTGTTATTCCCCATTTTGTAGTCAGAACACTACAACAGCAATATGATATGTTTCTCCCCCTTAGTCAATGCTTTACTCTTTCGTTAGATATAACGTTTAAGCACAATTTTCCTTTCCTTAGTGGTTGCAAATCAATTGTTTACTCCATATATTTCTCCCCTTTTTGTCACAAATGACAAAGGTTCGAGCAAATACAGGTCAAACCGGAAGGATCTTACAAATCTAAAAGACTTGTAAACAACCTACAAGAGTTAAGCACGAAGGTTTCACATGCCACTTTAAATAACCAATATTAAAACCGAAACGACAAGGAATTTAGTTTTAATATGTTATCAAGGAAGCAATTTCCCGAAGCAATTTTCCCTAATAGTTTAACAATTCGACTAAGAAACTTAATTCCCTTGTTAAACCGATTGTAAACATATAATAACTTATTTCGATAAGACTAAAATAAAGATCGATTTTAACTTTATTTCTCTCATCAGGTTCTAATTATTCAGACAATAAATTCGAACTTTCCCTTTAGACAAGACAAACACTAGGTTAGCTGACTAGTTTTTCTTGTCAAGGCATTCGATTAAAGTTGAATAACCGAATCCTTTGATCTAATAATTCTAACTAAGATCAGAATTAACTTAGTTTCTCTTATCCGGAACCGATTTGGACTAAACAAATGATCTCGTATTTTGTTAAGCCATAAACAATATATACAAACCAAAATAAATTGACTTGCACAATTATTTTCTTAACCGAAAGCAATTGAAACAAATATAGACATTATAACACCGCAATTGCACCGAATTTCGTTAAGCAAAACCACTTGATACCCAACAATAAAGAAGATACCAAACACTAAGCCAAATAAATTGACACAGTTTTTCTTAACCGAAAACAATTGAATCATACACACATCCATAGACATCATAATGGAATATATCAATTGTACCGAAATTTTGTTAAGCAAAAGCAGAATATATGCAATATAAACAGGATTTTCTTAAACAGGAAAACGATTAACTAACAAATTTGTTACCTCAGATTCTGCAGCCTCTTCTCCCCAGAAAGATATATCATTAAGCGCAAGTTAAAATAAGAACTCTCCCCCAGTGTGTTGTCATGCTATCGCAAGAACAAAAGAACAACAACAAAGGAAACCTTTACCAGAGAAAGGTTGAAACAATTTTAACTAATGCGTGCCAATAACAAAAGTTGAAAACCCCGAAACACATATGTTATGCTAAACACAACTCGTGTAAACACAAGTTGATTCAACATATTATGACTTTTTACATATGAGTCTCAATCGGAACACCTTATGATCCTTTGATAAAGCCTACCAACATGGGTTAGAACTTAATCCCTCTAAATCAAAAAGTCACACAAACCATAAGGGTCACATCATATGAGATCGAATATTAAGGTTAATGAAAACCGAAAACACATAGCAAAAATATAGACATTCATGCATAGGCTATGTAATCGAAAACTATCAAAAGAAAAATTATAAAATAATAATTTTATTCATAAAAAATTGATAGTTCTATTCAAAAATAGACCTTATACAATAATAGAAATAAATCAATAACTGATGTTTATTTTCTTGAAGAGATTTTAAGAAGTAGAGTACTCCTTGTCTTCAAGTTCCTTTCGACAGCCTTTTTCTATTTCTGATTCTTGGTTACCTTCGCCCTTCCAAAACTCTGACTCAATGTTTATAATTCCTTTCAGAGTTTCTGGATCTTTTCGTGCAGCAAAGGCTAGCTGTTTCTGAATACAGTCTAATTGTCTACCAAGATTTTTAAGATGAACCAGGAGATGTTTAGACTTGTTGTTAGAAATCTGTGATTTTCCTTCAACGATTTGATTTCTGGTTTGACCTCCAACCATTTGGCTTATGGTATTTTTAGAGACAACATTAGTGCTTCTCATGTCATCAAAGTCATCTCCCATGATTACTTCACAGATTTTAGTAATTATACATGGAAAACTGAGATGCCTCTTGATTACTAGAGATGAAATAGAATCTGATATCTTGATCATTTGACTGATAATGATTCCACATGGATCGATTTGCGAATCTTCTTTCATCATAAAGTAAACAAATTCTACGAAATCCTTATTCCAAACCGACTTATCTCTTGTACTTGCAAAGAGAGTTGCTATAACAAGTTTTCCGAATACCCTTAAGTAAAAAGGTATTTCTTTGGTTGGTAATCTACCGTCTTCCCAGCCAATCTTTTTTCCAGTGAGACGTGTTCAAATGGTATCGTGTTCAATTTCAACTCCGACACATTGTACTTGATGATGTTTGAAATCGTCTTACGATCGACATAGTAGATACCACGACCAACAAGAGTAACAAAGGTAAGTTTTTCATGATTAATATTGTGTATATTAGCATAGAAAATTCTTACCAAATCAGGTGAATATTTATCAAAATCAAAAAGTTTTTCCCAGTTTCGATTTTGAATAAATTTCACATAATCATTATCTTGAACCTCTGGATCAAATCTTTTCTCAGCAGTAAACTCCATTCTTTTGAGAGTTTTGTATATTTCAAAACATGATTTGTCAACAAAAGACGTGATTTCATTCTTATCTTCTATTTTGTAAGGGAATCTGATCCTGTCAATCTCATCATATCTAACACGATCATCAGAAGATTTGTCATTTCTTGATTTCCACTTTCTCATATTGTTAGATATATGATAAACCCTAGTTATGGTTCCGAATAACTTCTCCCAAGTTGTTTGTGAAAACACCATAAAATAATCTTCTTTTATAGGGAGTGAAGATAACGATTTTCGGAAATAACTAGTTTTAGGAAATCCTTCAAAAATCGGAAACCTTGATTTGTGGGGAAACAAATCCGATTTCACAACTAGGTCTTTATTTTGGAAAACCGATTTTTCTTGGACCGGATCTATATTATGGATCAATTCTATATTTATGTCCAAGTGTTTGTTAACTCTATAATTACCAAAAGGTAATTTTTGAAATTCGTTCAAGAATTCTCTAGTAGAGTTTACAAACCCAACATTAAACATAACAAGATATTTATGACAAATACCTTTAGAATCTAGTAATACTTTAAAAGATCACTTGATTCATCAAAACAGTTGTGAGGTGTATGAAGCAATCCATTGTTAATAGAATTATTAACCGAAAGATCATTCTTTGTAAATTTACAAAGATCCCAAAATCGCATCCTAATTAGCGATACATTGACAGTTTTTAGATCTGAAAATGTGTACATATATATTTGGATAACCAATCCAAAATATATTTAAGATCCCAGATTTTTCAAGAACAAAATAGTCATGGTTCATACATAGAAAAATCTTATGTGGAATCTTATACATCTTCAAAATAAAACATGCCACATAGAGACTTGTATCATTATTACTAATCTTGTTAGTAAAAACTACCGAGGGATTATGCAAGTCGTTCAAGACATATATAAACTAATCTTGTTACTAATCTTGTTACTAATCTTGAGATATAATTCTATGACAACCGAGGGATTATGCAAGTCGTTCAAGACATATATAAACTTAATCCCGATTCCTAGCAAATTTAGGAACAAGAGTATCATTTACTTCATCGTGTTTTCCACCAGGAGTCTTTGAAGTAGTCAAATTCTGCTACTACGTTAACTGAACCAGTCATTGGATTCAATTCTTACAGGTTGGATCGCACCAAACACATATTGTTAGATCTTTTCATGTTTGCCGGCTCTGATACCAATTGAAAAGACGAGGGTACCCAAATACACCACAATCTTTAATTTATCCACCTATAAGTCCTCTTATCGAAAGTGATTGTCTATGGACAAAGTCGAGACAATACTACAATCGATATTCACACTTTATGTGATTGTCTATGGATACGAGATCGAGACAATACGACTACCAAAGTGTGATTACTTGATAATAGGTTCGGACTTAACCAAAATCTATAGGATCACTATCAAGTAAAGCGGAGTTAACGTTTGTGTAATTTACTTGAAATTATATAAACAAATATAATTGCGGAAATAGAAAAGTAAATCACACAACAAGATTTTGTTAACGAGGAAAACCGCAAATCCAGAAAAACCTCGGGACCAAGTCCAGAATTGAATACTCTCATAATTAAGACGCTATAAAAAATATAAACCAACTTCGTATAGTTGAGACCAAGCAACTACCCCTAGTTCTCTTAGTTTCCTCAGTATCCCTGCGCTTCCGACTTCGATGAATGCACGCACTGGAACAATTCCTTTGGATCGTATTCCAAACAGTAAAGGAACAACAAATCTGTTGGGTAACAACTCTATTAATTCTGTAAGATAAGATATCTCAAGTCATATGCAAAGGCTCTTACGTTTAAGCTAATAAACTCCTTTGCCTGGTTATATCAATCTATCCAATAACTACCAAAGTATACAGGTTTAGATTCGCACCCAATCAAAATAATTCTCAAAGAGATATATTGAGAATGCCGATTTCATGTAACTATCAATCGAATAAATCTGATTCTAGTTGGATCCCAGCCGATCAAGGTTTATGCAACACAAAGATATGAGAAACCAATAAGAAATCTTTTGCGTCTTCAAATCTTCTTTCATATTCAATTAAACACCTGCACAATACTACTTGAATCTTTTGTGATCAATCACGCACAGAACGGGGTCTGTTAACAATGGATTATCACAAGATGTCTTTAGATCTACAAACAGTTCTAAAGATCCCATCGATACTTCGATCTAGTTTGAGTGAATCTTATATCGGAAGCGAAGATTCTCAAGAATAAACAAACTAGGTGCAATCAAAGTTTGAACAACCGTTAGTCAATCAAATCAATCGAAAACTAATAACACTGCAATTATCTAGTTTCCCACCGAAGGTACTCGTAGATCTTCTTGATCCCACAGAAGTATTTAAACGAGCGGTCGTAAGAGATTTCGCCTAATTAAGGTACTTTCCTCTCCGGATAGACGGCTCCACCAGGAACAATAAAAAGATGAAGTTTGCCTGGATCTTAAGATAGTTTGCTAGAAATGCAAACTTAGGTATTTATAGACTAAGGATGTTTGGACACAAAGGAATTTCCAAAACCGAAAATATTCTCAAGATATGCAATGAATGGAAAGATTCGGTTTTCATAATTCCAGTAAAATACTTGTCCAATATCTTCCAAAATCTCTCAATAGAAAATATCCAATTAGTAAATGCACATTACTAATATTAATTCTCTAGAGATATGCATTTAATTGCTGGTCATTAAAAGCATATATAACCAAAAACCTTAATTAAAAATATTGTTAATTAATTTCGGTACAGGATCTACCTGAGTACTAAGGAATATCTTTGAACAATAAATGATAAGAGTTGTTGTCCCTGTTCAAAGTATGTTGACATCTTTTCTCTGTAAATCATCTTTCATATTTACATTCTTGGAATTGGTTATACCACAATTTGAAAAGACGAGGGCACCCAAATACACCACAATCTTTAAAATATCAACCTAAATCACACAAACATTAAATCAGTATTACTTGATAGTGATCCTATAGAGTTTTGTTAAGTCCGAACCTATTATCAAGTAATCAAACTTTGATTGTTGTATTGTCTCGATATTGTATCCATAGACGATCACACAAAGTGTAAATACCGATTAGTCGTATTGTCTCGACTTTGTCCATAGGTTAGATCAATCCAATTTCTATTACCTAAGTAATAATATTCGGATTTGTAACAATCAAAATAGAACCAAGAGAACTATTAGGTGTTATCGATCTCACGCAACTAATCAATCGAATAAATCCGATTCTAGTTGGATCCCAGCCGATCAAGGTTTGTGCTACACAAAGATATGAGAAACCAATAAGAAATCTTCTTCGTCTTCAAACTTTCTTTAATCTTCAATTAAACCCGCACAACACCACTTGAATCTCTTGTGACCAATCACGCACAGAACGGAGTCTGTTAACAATGGATTATCAGAAGATGTCTTTAGATCTACAAACAGTTCTAAAGATCCTGTTTGTAGGTGCAATCAAAGTTCAACAAACTAGGTGCAATCAAAGATCTAGTTTTAGTGAATCTTATATCAGAAGAGAAGATTCAAAAGAATAAACAAACTAGGTGCAATCAAAGTTCAACAACCGTTAGTCAATCAAATCAATCGAAAACTATAAACAACAATTATCTAGTTTCCCACCAACGTTACTCGTAGAGCTTCTTGGTCCCACAGAAGTCTTTAAACGAGCGGTCGTAAGAGATTTCGCCTGATTAGTGTACTTTCCTCTCCAGAAAGACGGCTCCATCAGAAACAACAAAAAGATGAAGTTTTCCTGGCTCTTATGATAGTTTTCTAGAAATGCAAACTCAGGTATTTATAGATCAAGGATGTTTGGACACCAAGGAATTTCCAAAACCGAAGTATTCTCAAGATATGCAACAAATTCCCAAATCGGTTTTCATAATTCCTGGAAATGCTTTGTCCAATATTTTCCAGAATCTCTCAATAGAAAATCTCCAATTAGTAAATGCACATTACTAATTTTTATTCTCTAGAGATATGCATTTAATTGCTGGTAATTAAAGCATATAAAACTAACAACCTTAATTAAAAGATTCTTAATTTATTTTGGATCAGGATCTCCTTGAGTAATTAAGGAATATCTTTGAACAATAAAAGATAAGAGTTATTGTTCATGTTCAAAGTATGTTGACATCTTTTGTTTGTAAATCATCTTTCATATTTACAATCTTGGAATCGATTATACCACACTTCCAAACAAGTTTAGAATTGGTTCATTTGTATTCCAAGGAAACTATGTGATTGATCAAATATCAAATCACAATCATGGGTTCAATCGGTTCTAACATTCACTAGGATCGGTTATACCTTAATATGGATTACTTGTGATCGAACACACAAGTTACCAGGACCGGTTACATCAGTTACCAGGATCGGTTACGTCAATTACCAGGACCAGTTATCATATACTCATGATATTGCTTGTGAACGGTTAAACAAGTCACTAGGATCGGTTACACCAATTACCAGGATCGGTTACACCATACCGGTTACACCAATTACAAGGATCGATTGCACAATTCTTTTGTGATCAGTCACACTAATTACTAGGATCGGTCACACCAATTACAAATATCGATCATACCATCTCAGGTGATTACTTAGGATCAGTTACACTAATTAATCAGAACTAATCATACCAAATCATAAGTCAGGAATTGTGATTAGTTATACCAAGATACATAACAAGTTATGATCGGTTCTACAAACTCACACATATTGGTAATCCAAAGATATGCAATGAATAACAATACCAATAATCCTAGAGATTTCCCTTACGATTCATAAAACAAGTTCATGAATGTACTTCCTTTAAACAAATATAAAAATTGTTTCCTAGGGTGAAATCTTTACCTTTACCTTTACCCATACACATAACCACAATAACATTCATACGATTATGTCGATGTCATATATTCAAAAGATAAGCGTACTTCGTAGTCTATTTCCTTAATATTACGATCATATGATCATGTCTCACTACTAGAGTAATATATTCATTCACAGCTTCGCATTTATGTTTTCTATATAGCACAACTTGAAAGATACGCTAGGAATAAAACAGTTCAAGTCAATATTACTAACCTCAAGAGGAAGGATAATGTCGTCGTTGTAGCTCGTTCTTTCTTCACGTCCTTCAGGTCTTTGAGTAATACTTGTATGTCTCATATTCCTAGACTTTCTAGTCTAACCTATACGAAGTTGTTTCTAGTACATAATCAAGCGACTCTTAGATAAGTTTTGATTCACTAAAATATGACAACCAAACTTGACATACCAACGCTTGGTGGGTTCAACCGAGCTATGATCTAACAATATCCCCCTTTGTCAATTTTAGTGAAAAAACTCTTAATACATATGGATAAACAAATTACAAGAATTCATTATACATACGCTTGATTCCAAGTTTCAACAACATAATAACCTGCATATATTCAATTAATAAATGCCGCTGTTAACATCTGAATAACAAAGCTTTTACTCCCCCTAAAGGTAAGATAGGTAGATATTCAATCCAAACATCTTTGTTATTCCCCTTGTTGTAGTCAAGATAACTACAAATATCACGTAAGGCACGCTATGTACTATTTTCCTTAGTGATTATACCAACATGATATGTTTCTCCCCCTTAGTCAATGCTTTACTCTTTCGTTAGATATAACGTTTAAGCACAATTGTCCTTTCCTTAGTGATTGCAAATCACTTGTTTAATCCATATATTTCTCCCCTTTTTTCACAAAATGACAAAGGTTCGAGCAAATAAAGGTCAAACCGAAAGGATCTTACAAATCTAAAAGACTTGTACAACCTATAAGAGTTAAGCATGAAGGTTTCACATACCACATTAGATAACCAATATTAAAACTGAAACTACAAGTAATTTAGTTTTAGTATGTTATCATGGAAACAGTTGCCCGAAGAAATCTTCCCTAATAGTTTAACAAATTGACTAAGAAACTTAGTTCCCTTGTTAAACCGATTGTAAACATACAATCGTTTATTTCGATAAGACTAAAATAAAGATCAGAATTAACTTTATTTCTCTCATCAGGTTCTAATTATTCATACAATAACTTAGACCTTTCACTTTAGACAAGACAAGTACTAGGTTAGTGTTGATGGTGGTTTTTAGCTTAGGGCGAAAACTGCAAAAGTATGTCTACCTGACCCGGCATCAGAAGCAGTAGACCTTGATATATCTATATTCCGCAGGGAATTTGGAGAATATCAGAAACTGATGAGTGCCTATGTCTCTCTTCATATTATATTGAAACTCAAGCTCTTAGATGAATTGTTCACTAGTATAGAGCCTAATGAGTGTTTAAGCTCCTAGCTGCATTACTCACTAATACCGGAGCCCGCGTAGTATTTTCTTATGCTATGTTCCCCAGCTGAACTCTCAATGTTGGCATGACATGACGATTAATGTTCACTCGCGGCAGAGTATCCATGAATCTCCCGAAGTGTCAATATTGAGATATACATGAAAGTACTTACACAGGATATGCCACTCTCTGATAAAGAGAGTTTTCGTGCCAACGCGCTTTTTAATTAAAAGTTAGCACGATCGACACACTTAAATTCCTTAAGGAAAACCTAGATTGTCCATGTCAGTCTTAAAGAGCAATCACAGCCGCACAATTTGGCAAGAAAATTTAACAAGCCTAACCTACTCCCAGCGGAACTAGGTGATCATCATGATGACCACCGACAGGCCCACTAACATCCCGAACGGATTCCATCTGGTACACCTGCAAGCACTTCGAACGTTAACCCTAATATGGGTGTTCGCGCTATTTGAAAAGTAATCTCAAACGAGCTAAGACCAGCAAAAACGGTCTCAAATACATCATGACCGTCCAACTAAGCCAGCCTAGTTGGACGGCTGAGATCTTCCTTGGAATGATCAAAGAGGCGCCAGCATACCCATTGGCGTCCCAACTTCTCCCTTGGTCGATCGACCTTCCTGCAGCAAGTCCAGAGGGCGTCAAATCGTTTTCCCAAACTAGGGCGAACGCGCTATTCCAAAGCCCTAATTTGGGTTACGACAACATACAACTATCGCAAATCATCACAACCATCCAACTTAGCCATCCAAGTTGGGAGGCATAGATCGTGTCCCATACGATCAAAGAGATGCCAATTCGTTCAACGCCGACCCAATTTCATTCCCGGCCGATCGAATTGCTCATGGGAAGTCAATGACGCATCAAACCGTTCGATCGAACTAACGTGGACGCGGTCGTTTTAAAACCCTAATTTATATTTAAGGCAGTATGAAAGTGTTGTGAATCGATCATGACCACCCATCTTCGCCAGACGAATCAAGTGGCTTAGATCTAATTTTATATGGCACATGAGATGTCAGTGTGTTCACAAGCGGCCCGTCTTTGCACATGGCCGATCGGCCCGTTCAAATCAGTGCCCAACGCTTTGATTCGATTAGCCAAACTAGGGTTGGCCGCACGACTTCCAAACCCTAAATCAACGACAACAAGCAGCTGTCGCAAAACCATCTCGTCCGTCAAACTTCGCTAGCTTGGTCGGACGGCTTAGACCGGATACTAGATGATCGATGGGGTGCCGCTATGATCACCGGCCACTCCCTCCCTTAAGGAGCGATCGACCGAGATATAGCTCGCCCGTGCGATCCCAAAGATGGCCCTTCGCGTTGCTTCAACATCAGTCATTAACTGCCGCAAAACGTCTCGGCCACTCAACTTGGATAGCCGATTTGAGCATTCTAGATCTAATTTAGATCAACCGGTAGGATTTTAGAATGGCTACCATCCGCCACTCACCTACAGGGAGCGATCGACCAAGTAGTAGCTCACCTCTAGAGTTACCAAACGATCTCCCAAAGGTGTCTGGTCACGCTCTTATTTTTAAGACGATCGACTCGCGACTAATTTAGACAAGCTCTAAAACAACGATGCTCCATGCGCATCAATTATTTTGAGCTGCTTGCTTAAAAGCGATGCTTTATGAATATCGTCTTCACAAATAACTTGGTTATTTAATCTAATAGCGTCGCGCACTATTCTGTGCGGCAAGTCCTACGACTTGACCCATTGACTCGAGACATCAAACGTGTCACAAACTGGGGGATGCTCACTAGGGTATTGGTCTGGCGGTTTACAACGTGCAGCGTGCAACGCGCCCACTACGAGAAAGTGTCAGGAAAGGACGGACGGTTAACAACGATGAGAGTAGTGGGTGAAGGTGTGACCAGTCTTCCCTCATAATGAAAACATGATGATCACCACCTCCTACACAACCCCACTACTCCACTACTTAATCTCCTCCACTTCCTACGAGATCAGGGTGCGCTCAATGACTTGTATAAATAGGTTTTCCATCTATTTCGACAATAAGAACACAAGTGTTATCAACATAAGTATCCAGAAAACACCAAGAACTGATAGCTTGCATTCTGCAAGCGAGTTCCACATTCTGATACAAGTCATAAAACAACCACACCTTCATAATTCAACATTCTGATCTCAAACACCTTCTTCGCTTCCCTCCCTAAGATCAACCCCTTCTCCTTCACTTTGTGGCCGAATTGAATCTGGAACAGCCATTTCTTGGTTTAGGCCAGAGTCTTACAGATTGATCTCTCGAATCTAAAAGTACTCCCTTGCAGTGCATTTGTTTAGGGTTTGAATTCGTTTCTCATCAACACACCCAAATTTACCAAAAACAGTAGAATCAGTTTTTACCCCCAAAACAACTGGCGACCACAGTGGGAGATTAATCTCTTGGTTGCAAAAAATCTTTTCCCTATTCTATTTTCAATTTCCTAAATTTCTCAAGATGGTTGATCTTTGGAATGGTTCAGAAACCCTCAATCCCAATTTTACTTCTCCTAGCACTGACAATACTTCACATGTTATTCCTAAACCCGTTCTTTCATTCAAAACCCTTGTCGAGGCTATGAGGTCTCAATATTTAAGAACTATTCACGATTTGACGAAAATCCTGAATGATATTGTCAGGAATCAAGCTCTTATTATCAAGAAGCAGGACGGAGTATTTACGCTTCTGAAAGTCCTCACAGATCAACTATCAAAGGAACCAACACGTATTCATTCTGGGGGAAAGGCCATCGACAATCCATTTTGGATCAATACTTGTAGTAGTCCTTCTTCCAAGATTCATATTCCTATTCCTGGTGAGGAAGATGAAGACCATGGTCACGTTGAATGGAAAGGTATCCACCAACCTAACTTGTCTGCTCATGAAGATCAAGAGATATTTCCTAAAGCTCATAAAGAAGACTTGTGGGATTTATCACGTTCTCATCAGAGTCCTCGCAATGAAAAGGTGATTTCATTATGTGCGTCCTTCTTGGAAAATATCAATTCCCATATTGCATCAGAATATGCTAAGAGATCCGTTGCTGCTTTACTCAGTCTATCCGAACCGTCCCAAGATGAAGAAGCTCGTAAAGATGTTCAGGAAATCAAGCGTCCTTCCAATAAAATATCCAACATCCAGTCAATCGCTAGTGAGGGTGGAAAGAGAATGCATCTGGTGAACGGCTATCAACAACCCAAACGTGGGGCACCAGCACAACAGACAACTCAAACCCGGAAGGCTGCGACTAAGACGCCTGCACAACAACAAGAAACTAGAGATGTTGCTCCAAACTTCCCGTTCCCGATCGATGAAGTGATTGAACTCCTGGAAGTATGGATTCAAGATGATACCATCAAACTACCTCCTATCAGGCGCCCACTAACTGAGGAACAAATGGCAAATCCCAAATATTGTTATTACCACAGGTTCGTCAATCATCCAACTAATGAATGCAACAGATTGAAGCACATTTTAAAAGAAAAGGTAGACGCAGGGGAACTTCAATTAGGCACTGAAGGAGTTCGCAGAGACCCTCTTCCCGTCAAGAGCTGCATGATTTGTGGGGACTCCATCCACAAAACCGTACAATCTATGATGGAGCATTTATGTGTGATTATGTATTTCTCCAAAACACAATGTCAAGACATATTTGCTGCCCTCAATCGTGTTGTATCAGGCAAGCCGTTGTTTCCATCCAGGGAAGCTGCTCCCAAACCCCAACCTCTCCGGGAAAGCACGATTGATAGATGCAACTGGGGACTCCTAGCCACTGATCCCTTGAAGGATGTTGAGTTTGACAACATGCTGATTGACGCGGCCTCTGACTTCAACATCGTAACCGTTAAGACTATGAGAGTTGCAAGGGAAAATCAAACAGAACAAGCGTATTCTCTCCCATGAGGAGAAAACACGACTTGCAACGTTCTCTCCAGAAACCGCTTCAACGTACTCTCCAGAAGCCGCTTCAACGTCCTCTCCAGGTGCCGCTTCAACGCTCTCTCCAGAAGCCGCTTCAACGTCCTCTCCAGAAGCCGCTTCAACGCTCTCTCCAGAAGCCGCTTTAACGTTCGCTCTAGAAGCCGCTTCAACGTTCGCTCCAGAAGCCGCTTCAATGTCCTCTCCAGAATCCGAAGCCGCTTCAACGCATCATCAAGCCACACAGACCAACCGCATCAGGTCTGCCATATCACCTACTCAGAACTCAGCATCGCCTACTCAAGGCCTGCACGAAGTTGCACATCAACAGCCACATCGCTGACAAAGTCAGATTCGGCGTTTATTTCCAATTTCCTATGGAAGGGGTGCATGGGCTACAAGAAGTTTGGATACAATACAGGTTTATCAAGTGCGACTCCGCCCATTGATTAACAAATAACGGATCCAAAAGATTGCCACTTTCATCAATTCGGAAACCACCTTACTAGCAAATGCAATGGAAGTACGTCTTTCAGGAGAAAATAAGGTCAGGATAATTACACCTGGGGACTGCAAGCACGAGATGCCTTCATGTCCCTCAACCAGTTATTTCTGATGTCAGCATCATCATTGTCAAAGCTTTACGAGCCGCAGGAATTTCTCAACATGAAGTCGTACACGTGCATCAAAGATCCCAAAAGAAGACTCATAGATACTTATGGTTGTGTCACCCCTGAGCAAAGCCAGATACGACGCCCCTCAGCTGCAGGATTGCTATTAAGGGACTCGCCTGATGACCAACAGTAAAACAGAACTACAGTTCCTGTGAATGTTCCGAGATTCTTCAACAAACAAGAAAATTCGCATTGACTGTTGCATGAAGCAAAACTGCATACATAGAATCACGTGAATCATACTTGGGGGATTGAAGAGTTGAAAAAATCCCCTCATCGTCAAAAATATCTCCAGCTCATATAAGGTAGACAACCAGAGCGCCGCGAATTTTGATGAAGATTTCTTGCCCTCCAAAAGTACGCCACAGAGATATATTCACATATACAGCCACGCCATCGGATCTATTCTAGTGACTAGACAGAAGTGTAACTGGGGACTGCTCCTCGCATCCTATTCCATACAACAGTCCAAGGTTTAGAAGATGGTTCAAAGGATGTCGCTTGGAACGAAGGCCTTGAAGACTTGATAGCAGTATGTCGGTGACGGAACGCCTCTCATCTCGTCTACTTCACCCAACGGCTCCGGAAGATTTTGACCATACAAGCATCCACAACATATTATCATCGCAATCAGAAGGGCAAGAATAAGCCTATAAGCTAAAGAGCCAGAATAAATACAATTTCATTCTGGTAAATGCTCAGGAGTTTAAAAGAACATTCTAATTGCGGCTCAACAGTCTAGGCACCAAATAACTTAAAGTCAAGGACAGATCAACAATGCAGCTATATTCTCCAAGATTAGCCCTGACATGATCATTGCGGAACATATATTTCATCCATCCACCCCAGGAGTGAAATGGAGTTTGGTAAGCTTTGAAATCCACTGGAGAGGTTAGATACTCATTCTTATGGAGTCAGAACCTTATTACACATTCTGGAGAAGATCGATGGTATTGTTGGGTGGCTACGTTCGCAAAATAGAAAACAACATCTACCTTGAGTTCTTCTGGCTCGCCTTGCTGCTGATTATAACTATTGGAGATTGCTTTGTTTCCGTTGACGCTGGCTCTACCACCGTTAACAAAGAAAGTCATTCACACCGAGTTAAATGTCCAAGTTTGATCAACTACTCATGGATATTAGACTCACAACTAAAATACGAAGACAGGATGAACTTACCTTGCCGCTGACGATTGGCACGCTTGTGATCGAGCTGCTGACAGTGACGAAGATGAGCCGGCCGCTGTAGACGAAATCACGGAGTCGGATGAGCAACAAAAAACAGAAGAGGGTCGATACCCCTTTTCATACGAACATAGTTTCCAAAGTTTGAACAGAAGAAGGATTCCTTCTTGATCCATGAACGGGAATAGATGGTTGGGCGCACCGCACTCATACCCCATAGCTGAGCTAGCAACACACTACTACGAAAGCCACTGGCCGCGCGATCCCACTGCTGAAGGTCGATTTGGATTTCCCAGGTAATATCTACCTGCTTCGTATTTTCAATTTTATTTTTCGTTTGTCACCATCTAGTGCTTACCCCGCAACAATGTCACTGTTACGAGCTAAGCAGGGGACTTAATGTTGATGGTGGTTTTTAGCTTAGGGCGAAAACTGTAAAAGTCTGTCTACCTGACCCGGCATCAGAAGTAGTAGATCTTGATATATCTATATTCCACAGGGAATTTGGAGAATATATCAGAAACTGATGAGTGCCTATGTCTCTCTTAATATTATATTGAAACTCAAGCTCCTAGATGAATTGTTCACTAGTAAAGAGCCTAATGAATGTTTAATCTCCTAGCTGCATTACTCACTAATTCCGGAGCCCGCCTAGTATTTTCCCATGATATATTCCCCAGCTGAACTTTCAATGCTGGCATGACATGACGATTAATTTTCACTCGCAGCAGAGTAGCACGAATCTCCCGAAGTGTCAATATTGAGATCTGCATGAAGGTACTCACACAGGCTGCGCCACTCTCTGATAAAGAGATTTTTCATGTCAACGCGCTTTTTAATTAAAAGTTAGCACGATCAACACACTTAAATTCCTTAAGGAAAACCTAGACTGTCCATGTCAGTCTTAAAGAGCAATCACAGCCACACGATTTGGCCAGACAATTTGTCAAGCCTAACCTACTCCCAACGGAACTAGGTGATCATCATGATAACCACCGGTGGGCCCAATAATATCCCGACTGAACGGATTCCATCTGGTACACCCGCAAGCACTGGTGTTCGCGTTATTTCAAAAGTAATCTCAAACGAGCTAGGACTGGCAAAAACGGTCTTAAATACATCATGACCATCCAACTTAGCCAGCCTAGTTGGACGACTGAGATCTTCCTTGGAATGATCAAAGAGGCGCCAGCATACCCATTGGCGTCCCAAATTCTCCCTTGGTCGATCGTCCTGCCCGCGGCAAGTCCAGAGGGCGTCAAATCGTTTGCCCAAACTAGGGCGAACGCGCTATTCCAAAGCCCTAATTTGGGTTGCAACAACATACAACTATCGCAAATCATCACATCCATCCAACTTAGCCAGCCAAGTTGGACGGCCTAGATCGTGTCCCGCACGATCAAAGAGATGCCAATGCGTTCACCGCCGGCCTAATTTCATTCCCAGCCGATCGACTTGCTCATGGGAAGTCAATGACGCATCAAAACGTTCGATCGAATTAGGGTTGACGCGGATGTTTTAAAACCCTAATTTATATTTAAGGCAGTATGCTACTGCCGCGAATTGATCTTGACCACCAATCTTCGCCAGTCGAATCAAGTGGCTTAGATCTAATTTTAGATGGCCCAGGAGATGTCAGCGTGCTCACAAGCGGCCCGTATTTGCACATGGACGATCGGCCTGTTCAAATCAGCTCTCAGCGCTTTGATTCGATTAGCCAAACTAGGTTTGGACGCGCGGCTTCCAAACCCTAAATCAACGACAGCAAGCAGCTGCCGCAAAACCATCTCGTTCGTCCAACTTCGCTAGATTGGTCGGACGGTTTAGATCGGATATTAGATGATCGATGGGGTGCCTCTATGATCACCGGCCACCCCCTCCCGTAAGGAGCGATCGGCCGAGCTATAGCTCGCCTGTTCGATCCCAAATGGTCGCCCAAAGATGGCCCTTCGCGCTGCTTCAACGATAGTCATTAAATGCCGCAAATCGTCTCGTCCACTCAACTTGGCTAGCCGATTTGAGCGATCCAGATCTAATTTAGATCAACCGGTAGGATTTTAGAATGGCTACCATCCGCCACGCGCCTACAGGGAGCGACCGACCAAGCAGTAGCTCACCCTTAGAGCTACCAAACGATTTCCCAAAGGTGTCCGGTCACACTCTTCTTTTTAAGACGATCGACTCGTGACTAATTTAGACAAGCTCTAAAACAACGATGCTCCATGCGCATCGATTATTTTGAGCTACTTTCTTAAAAGCGATGCTTTACGTGCATCGAATACATACGATATTTTATGAATATCGTCTTCACAAATAACTTAGTTATTTAATCTAATAGCGTCGCGTGCTATTTTGTGCGGCAAATCCCACGACTTGACCCATTTACTCGAGACATCAAACGTGTCACAAACTGGGGGATGCTCACTGGGGTATTGGTTTGGCGGTTTACAACGTGCAGCGTGCAACACGCCCACTACGAGAAAGTGTCAGGAAAGGACAGACGGTTAACAACGATGAGAGTAGTGGGTGAAGGTGTGACCAGTCTTCCCTCATAATGGAAACTTGATGATCACCACCTCTTACACAACCCCACTACTCCACTACTTAATCCCCTCCACTTCCTACGAGATCAGGGTGCGCTCAATGACTTGTATAAATAGGTTTTCAATTTATTTCGACAATAAGAACACAAGTGTTATCAACACAAGTATCCAGAAAACACCAAGAACTGATAGCTTACATTATGCAAGCCAATTCCACATTCTAATACAAGTCAGAAAACAGTCACACCTTCATAATTCAACATTCTGATCTCAAACACCTTCTTCGGTTCCCTCCCTAAGATCAACCCTTCTCCTTCACTTTGTGACCGAATTGAATCTGGAACGGCCATTTCTTGGTTTAGGCCAGAGTCTTACAGATTGATCTCTCGAATCTAAAAGTACTCACGTGTAGTGCATTTGTTTAGGGTTTGAATTCGTTTCTCATCAACACACCCAAATTTACCTAAAATAGCAGAATCGATTTTTAACCCCAAAACAGTTAGTTAAATAGTATTTCTTGTCAAGGCATTCGATTAGACTTGAATAACCGAATCCTTCAATTTCATAAGTCTATCTAAGATCAGAATTAACTTAGTTTCTCTTATCCGGAATCAAATTGGACTAAACAAATTATCCCGTATTTTGTTAAGCCATAAACAATATATACAAACCAAAATAAATTGACTTAAACAATTATTGTTTTAACCGGAAGCAATTGAAACAAACATAGACATTACAACACCGCAATTGCACCTAAATTTCGTTAAGCAAAAACACTTGATACCAAACAATAAAGAAGATACCAAATAATAAGTCAAATAAATTGACACATTTTTTCTTAACCGGAAACAATTGAATCACACACACACACATCCATACACACATAATGGAATATATATATATATCAATTGTACCGAAATTTTGTTAAGAAAAAACAAAATATATGCAATATAAGTAGGATTTTCTTAAACAGGAAAACGATTAACTAACAAATTTGTTACCTCAGATTCTGCATCCTCTTCTCCCCAGAAATATATATCATTAATCACAAGTTCAAGTTACAACTCTTCTCCAGTATGTTGTCATCCTCTAGCAAGAACAAAAGAACAACAACAAGAGCAACTTTTACCAGAGAAAGGTTGAATCGGTTTTAACTAATGCGTTCCAATAGCAAAAGTTGAAAAACCGAAACACATATGTTTATTCTAAACACAACTCATGTAAACACAAATTGATACAACACATTGTGACTTTTTACATATGAGTTTCAATCGGAACACCTTATGATCCATTGATAAAACCTACCAACATGGGCTATAACTTAATCCTGCTAAATCAAAAAGTCACACAAATCATAAGGGTTCACATCATATAAGATCGGATATTAAGGTTATGAAAACCGAAATCAACATCCCATAAACCGAAAAACACATATCAATAATATAGACATTCAAGCACATGCTATGTAATCGGAAACTATCACAAGAAAAATTACAAAATAATAATTTTATTCATTAATAATTGATAGTTTTATTCAAAAATAGACCTTATACAATAATCGAAATAAATCAAAAACTGATGTATATTTTTTTTTTATTAAGCATTAGGGCATATAACTTAATCTCTAGTGGTGCTCTTATTGTTCACTGAGGTTTCTTCAGTGTTCAAACTCTTGAAGCATGTCTAGGGATACTTGTTTGCAACCACTTCCTTCTTTTCAAGCTTTTCAACTTGAACCTTCATGTCTGCAAGATCAGCTTTTGTTTTCTCAATCCTATCCTTGAGCCAATCTTGATTTCGAACCGTCATTATGAGATTGGTTCTTAGTTCTTCAAAACCATGGATATAGTCAATCATACTATCAGAAGGTATCCACTTGGTTTTTGTTGGATCTTGAAGGTTGTAAGCCAACAGACATGACTCATCTTGAGATCCAGCAGAACTATCGAAATAAATCAAAAATTGATGTCTATTTTTTTTAATTAAGCATTAGAGCATATAACTTAATCTCTAGTGGTGCTCTTATCTTTCATTGAGGTTTCTTCAGTGTTCAAACTCTTGAAGCATGTCTAGAGAGACTTGTCTGCAACCACTTCCTTCTTTTCAAGCTTTTCAACTTGAACCTTCATGTCTGCAAGATCAACTTTTGTTTCCTCAATCCTATCCTTGAGCCAATCTTGATTTCGAATCGTCATTATGAGGTTGGTTCTTATTTTTTCAAAACCATGGATATAATCAATCATACTATCAGAAGGTATCCACTTCGTTTTTGTTGGATCTTGAAGGTTGTAAGCCAACAGACATGACTCATCTTGAGATCCAGCGGAACTATCGGAATCATAATCAGACATGATTTTCGATATGATTTTATTCCTCCTTTCTGTATTGATTCCTTGACAATTCTTAACCTTTTGAGCTTCCTCCTTAATGGCCTTTGTAAAACTGTGAATTATTGGAGGCATGCTCGGGGATTTAAATAAGAATTAATCAGGGTTTCTCATGCTGGAAGGTTTATTAAAATTCGAAAATTTCAAATAAAACCTATTTTGGAAGATCGTGATAAACATGAACAATTTTTTGGCAAAAATTGGATTCGCAGCTACCTAGAAATTGTCACAGATTTTTCTGATCAAAACACAAACGAAAAAATTATGCTATCTTTTTGTGTGCTTTATCATCCTAAAAGTTATGAGCATGAACCATGATGAGAGTGCACAAACTCCATACAACTAGGTTGTATCGGAGTAAGCCTTTTCTTGCTTACAACGCGTATCAGAAACATAGTTCATGTTTCTCTTTGGAAATTTCTGCCCAAAATATTTTCTCCCAAGAAGATGATTCTTCCTTGATCTAAAGGCATGATCATGAGGAGAAACTATACTTATGTGAGAACTTTCAGAGATAGATAAATCTCTCTTAATTCTGTCAATGAGATTTTCATAAGATTTTCTCATTCTAAGGATTTTCTTATTATGCACATCAGTATGATTATCTGAAACAATTATCGGAAATTACGCTGGCTTAAAAAGGGTTTCCAGGGGAATGAAAGTAAGTCCACTGGATAGGTTGGCTCGAAAATCCTTTATCGAATTGTTTCCTTTGGCAGAGATTCTGTCTTTCCTTTTCTTCTGGAATCGTTCTTCATGTAAACAAAGATTTTTTCGACATGAGTGAGTAGGAGCCTTTTTCCAGAAGTGATTGTCAACTCTTACTTCTGATTCTTTTGAGTTGATCTTATCAATTTGGGGTATATTATCTCTTTCTACTGATGAATGATTTTTCAGATTTTTAAGGAAAAAAACTTCTTTTAATACTTTTACTACAGTATTTTTAAGAAGTATAAGTTTCCTGTCAAGTGACTGAAAGTAATATTCCTTAAGATCTTTTTCACGGAATCGGTTCAAAGTTTACTTTGGACAAGATTTCTCTTGATCATCGGTAGTTTTAGAAGATGGATCTTCATTCTCTTCTGACTTGATATAGTTAGACAACCTTACATCATCATGATCGGTTTCAGATGTGATCAAACAAGTCTTTTTATCACGATCTGTAAAAGGAAACTTTGATCATGATGATGTCTCACTACTAGAGTAATATATCGAATATACATCTCCGCAGTTGTGTTTTCAATATAGCACGACTTGAAAGATACGTTAGGAATGAAACAGTTCAAGTCAATATTATTAACCTCAAGAGGGAGGATGATGTCTTCGTTGTAGCTCGTTACTTCTTCACGTTCTTCAGGTCTTTGAGTAATACTTGTATGTCTCAACATTCCTGGACTTTCTAGTCTAACCTAAACGAAGTTGTCTCTAGTGCATAATCAAGCGACTCTTAGTTCAGTTTTGACACACTAAAATATGACAACCAAATACCAATGTTTGGTGGGTTCAACCGAGCTATGCTCTAACATTGTTATTTTATTTTTTCATTGTTCATAATTAGGTTTAGTGTTTCTCTTTGTTCCATTTTCGCCTTCCCTTTCTGGGATTTTTTCTATTACTGAAGTCTTGTTCATGGTTAGCTGATTTGGGTTCAAGTACTTTGGAGATTGACAAGGTTTTCACCTGATTACTTTTTGCAAGATGACAAGATATTGGGAAAATTATTCTTATTTTATAAGAGCATCTCTTCTCCAAAAAAAAAATAAAAAATTATTCAAAATGGTTGGATTGAATTCCTAACACCATTCATTCACTCTACTCTCCATACAAGAATTTAGTACGATTTTCGCGGTACCTCGATCTTGTTCTTCTTGATTTATTTGCTTATTTCATCTTTCATTATAATAAGTTATTGAGTTTCTTATTATTTGTTGTACTTGCTCTTGAAAGTCATCATGTAAAAAATTTTAATATGAATATATGGGTTGGTTAGTTTGAAAGAACATAAAAAACATAGCACATTCTGTTAACGAAGTGGGTTACACAGGATAACAAACACATATATTATGCCGGTAGAAGATTGAATTTGAATACCTTTAACTTTTGGATGGAAGAATCTACTTCTACCGTAAACGAGTGAAGTTTGCGATGTTAGTTAGAAATAATTACTAACCCCCACACCCCACAATTTTCTTAATTTTCTTTTCTAGATTTGTTTTTGCTCATATGTTGCATTTAATCCACCACCAATTATATGGAATTTCAGTCCACCAAGTCTAAGTATTTGTGCTAACTCTCTAATTCACTAAGCATAAACACTATCAGTTAGTATAACAAAGCTAATACACGGTTAGCTCTTCTCTATGATTCAATGAAATAACAATAAATACCAAAAGATTGCAAAAAAATAATTGATGTCCAAAACCAAGAAAATTGTCAAATTTGAAGGTGTCCTTTTGACAATAAATAATCGACACGTTTGCAAAATATTTTTAGCCCTCTTTAAAATTAAATTCTGGTTCCACTACTGAACACACCTTCAATTGCAACAATCATGTCGACCACAAAGGATGTGTTACATATGATACTTATGTTGATTAAAAATTATTGAATGAAAAGATAGATGTGCAGATGTACAAATTAAAGTCTATAAGTACTCATACCAAAAGAGATTTGCATTTTTGAGGGCTACTCAAAAAGATTTTGGGCTACATAATAAAACAAAATATGGCCATTTTGAAGTAATTTCAAAACCCCCTTATCCACCTAGTTTAGTTATTTTTTATTTTTTTGACAAACTCCCAAGGAGAATTTATTTATAAAAGGCAAAAAGAAAATATAAATAGAGGGGGACATAAGCCTGAACCTCCATCAAAGAAAAGAAAGAAAGCAGAAAAGAAAGAGAAAATTAGAATAACGAGAAATTACATCCAACAAGTTCATGTAAATCGTTTCACCTTAAAATTCTGGTGAGAAGCTTTTATGTAAATTCAATATTTTGGTTTCTTCTTGCGCAAAATTGGTTGAAAAACATCCGATAGAAGAGAAAGAATAACTTTAATCACCATATTCTCTAGTAGCAGTGATGATAAAAATATCGAATAATCATCATATTCCTTATGATATATATACATGGCTAGTATTAAACCTATTGGTATCTGCACTGGCAACCATGTTTGATTTATAGGAGGAGAACCATTCTTTATTTCTTGCTCATTGTGAATAAATCTCATCTTCTTCCTTAAATGAGTCTGCCAGGGCTCTGCGTGTTTGATAATGATAGATTATCGAAAATTGGATTACGGTAAGTTCTGATCAGTTAAGCCCATGCTTGAGTTCTTTTCAGTTGAATTCAGTTATCAAATGCTAGGTTGATGAACCTATGTATTGCATTTAACACATTGATCTCCAGTAAGTGGTGACTGATAGACAAATTTTTGTGTCTGACTCGATCTCAATTGTCTAATTGTTAGTACCTATTTTTATACTTATTTTGTGAATTTGTAGGTGTTTTTGGAGAAATAAACTCTTATGGAAAAAGTTGCTCAAAAAGTGATATTTTCACCCCCCAAGAGAATTAATAACACCCCAAAAATGTGTTAAAGGCGCCTAAGAACAGTCATAAAAGAACCCCAAAATATTACTGTAGGCACCCCCAGGACAACTGTTACAAGGACCCCTACTATGGATAGGGGGCACCCTTCTTCTTCACAATTTCAAAACAGATTTATAGGTGTTTGATTTATAGGAAAAAGATTTATAGGCAGGCGATTGGAAAATTTAGGATTTGAGATTTGAAAGCGTTTTAGTGAGATTTAATCGTTGAAACTGATAGGGTTATACAATGCTGGTATGGGTGTTTGATTTGACTAAAATTGGTTGTATATTCGGGTTGAAGTAAAACTGAAAAAGCGGGGGTCTAACAAAAACCCAATAATTCGATTAGCAATCTGTATGGACAAACTCCGAAATACTTTGATAGAGAATCAACTAGACAGTCAGACTCAATCTAGATTAAAGTATCTCAAGGAGTTAATATCTCTCTCTTGATTTGATATGTACTCAAGCTAAAAACAATAGCGAGTCATTATCAAATACAAGGAATAACTTGGACGGTACCAAAGACCAATATCCAAGGATCAATCAATATCACTCAACAACCAAAGGTTGGATTTCCAATTGATGATATTAACGCACAACCTGTATTATTTTAATTATATAAAAAATATAATGCGGAAAAGAAATAACACAAACACCAGAAGTTTTGTTAACGAGGAAACCACAAATACAGAAAAACCCCGCGACCTAGTCCAGATTGAATACACACTGTATTAAGCCGCTACGGACACTAGCCTACTACAAGCTAACTTCGGACTGGACTATAGTTGAAACCAAATCAGTCTCCCACGGATTCAAGGTACAGTTGTACTCCTACGCCTCTGATCCCAGCAGGATACTGCGCACTTGATTCCCTTAGCTGATCTCACCCACAACTAAGAGTTGCTGCAACCCAAAATCGCATACTTGATAATAAAAAAATCTGTCTCACACAGAAAAGTCTATCAAAGGATAAATCTGTCTCCCACAGAAAAACCCTAGGTTTTTGTTCCGTCTTAAGATATAAAATCAAGGTGAACAGGAACCAATTGATAATCCGGTCTTATATTCCCGAAGAACAGCCTAGATTAATCAATCACCTCTCGACAATCCTTCTTGACTACACAAGCGGTTTGTCGAGGAATCACAAACAGTGAGATGAAGATGTTTGTGACTTCTTTATCTTGTCTATCAGAGAACTCTCACGATCTCAAGCCAATCAATAGATTGTACTCGTACGATAGAAGATGTAAGATCTGATCACACAACTACGATAAAAATAGTATCGGTCACAATCCCAATGAAGTCTTTAAGTCGTTAACCTGGTTTTAGAGAAGAAAACCAAAGGTTAAAGGAGAATCGACTCTAGCGAGCGTACTAGTATCACACATACGTGTGGGGATTAGTTTTGCACAATTCTAGATGTCTCCTTTATATAGCCTTCAAATCAGGGTTTTTCCTTAGTTACAAAGAAATCCATATTCACCGTTAGATAAAAACCTGATTTAGATTCAAGCTAATATTTCTCAATCGTTAGATCGAAAACTTAGCTTGTCATACACACTTGGGTAGACGTTTACTGGGTTTGTGAAAACCATGCCCAAACGTGTACGCGTATGTTGGTTCAACATAGTAACCCAAAAGGTTAACCATATGAGCAATTCATATTAACCTAGTTCTTCTTCACCGTAACTAGTTCAATTGACTCAAATGAACTATTTAGAGAGTTGTCAATTGCTATGAGATCTTATTTAACTATACAAGACACAATTGAAACAAAGATGATTCGATTCGATTGAATCGACTCATGAAATTTATAGCCACGGTTTGCATAAAGCATTCCTTAGTAATTTAAGTTTCATGTTCAGAGCACATCTTTAGATCATAACAACTTAAGCTCACAAACAAGTTCGTGGACTTAAGGCAACCGGCAGAGATTTCCAAACTTAGCAGAAATTCTCGGCAAAGAGACTTCCGCCAGTTCGCGGACTAGGTTCGCGGACTGAGTTTGCGGACTTGAACTTCACGAACGAATTTGGAATCCCAGCAGAAATTCTCGGTACAAGAACTTCTGACAGTTCGCGGACTGAGTTCGCAAACTGGGTTTGCGGACTTGACAAAGCCAATTCCTCCGGTTTCTCTCAATCAACAAAGTTCGAAAACTTCGGATTAAGGAATACATGGTTATGTAATCTAAACTCTCATTCCAATCATTGAGAAATTCTCAGAGGACGTTATATAGTCTTTATTCACAGACCGTTTCACGTCAGAGCAATTCTCAAAGTAATTGAAACTTTTCATGACTTTCGTCACTAGGTGAAGATAAAATTGATCAAAGTGAAACGCTTTTACCAACACACGATTTTGAGAAAAAGATAAGTAGTGAATACACAGCTCGAAATGTCAAATGTGTATGATCCAGTCTATATAGCATACGACTTTCTGTCTCATAAGAAGTAGGAGATAGAATAGATAGACTTTTGAATGATAGATAAGTTCATCTTCACATACCTTTTTGTTGATGAAGTTCCACGGTTCCTTGAGTATATCTTCGTCGTTGTATGATGAATCGCCATGAAGTCCTTGAGCTCAACTACACTTTTCTATCCTAGTCCGAGAGTTAGCTATAATAGACTAGAAATCAAGACTCATAGTTTTGATCACTAACATTGACAAACATGCTTGATATAGCAACGCATGCGAGGTCGACCGAGCTATGCTCTAAAAAAAACAGGGGAAGAAAATAATATCGAGATTCTATGAATATAATTTCGGGAAGATTTTGTATGTCTGCAACATGTTCAACTGCGTTTGGGTCATGTAGGAACGTGTTGGAGTATTTTTTCTTCAAGAAGTCGCGTAAAAATCAAAAACAGAAAAAGTATTTATGTAAATGCCAGTAGAGAATAAAGTGATTAACAGGGGATTATTTGGAGTTACTATCGAGTATCTTTGGTCCTATTGGTTATATAAAGGGTGTTGGAGGTGAATAGGAGATTTACGGAGTGTTGGGAGAGAATACCGAGCGAGAAATCAAGAATTGCAGAATTTCTGCTGCTGCTGCAATAGTGAAAAACACGAAAAACATAAGCTGCCCAGAACTGTCGTTCTTTAACCGTCGCCTTTACTCAGTGTTAAGACTGTTGAATCCCCCATGTGTCGTATTTTGATGTTTCTTAGGTGTTTTAGATAAGCTATGAATCTCATCTTGTTTAGGCTAAATCGTAGTCGTTGATATGTCATATGCCTTATAGGCATGTTGAATCGTGTTTTGTGAAGTTGTTATGAGAAACAACTTGGCCAAGGCCAACCATGGTATCGCGGTGTGCTCATGTCCTGTTGAGGTGCAAGAGGATGGCTTGGTGCATTAGTGGCTAGTTAAGATGCTATAATTTAGCATAGCTTGCCAATGGCGTGAAAGTGGCATAGTATGTCCGCACTTTATGCCACATCTAAGATGGAGAGAAATATTCCAGGCCATAATCTTTACGTGAGATATCGGAGTGCTAAATTATCGCATGGCCTTTGAATTTTTTTTATCTATAACGATAAAATAGCAAATGGCCTAGTGGCATATAACGGCAGATCCATGGCCCACGGTGGCGTTATAATTGTCTTAATGAGCTGAAATCGAAGAGACGTCTTAATGACCTTGGCCTTAGCTGCCACAACTCAAATTATATCTAGTTGGAGCTATTGGCATAAGATGGCATGGTAGTTTAGTGTCGTATTAAGGTTTGGCGCTCCATGGCCTTTAATGCGCGTTGGCGCTAGCGCTTGGCTCGTAAGCTGCGGTTTTGTAGTAGCCTAATGTGTTTTTCCTTGGCCACGACAAGTAAGAGAGAAATAATTGGTCCATTACTTAGGTATGGGATAAATAAGATAATTCACAGTCCAGGGAGCTGTAGTGGTGTATTCAGGATCCAAGAATGATGTGTGGCATATTATGGGTCCAGCTATGGCAAGTCGCGGCCTAATAAGTGTCGCATCGTGCCCAAGGCTCCCACGCCAAAATAGTAGGATCTCATCCGAGCCATAAACTGTTATAGCACATGTGTGATATTATAGCACATCCATAGTCATTCATGGAGATTGTATCGATGCACATTTGGCCACAGCTCGATATTGGTCGATTATGGCATATGAATGACACAAAATATGCCATATCCTAGATTTAAGGTTTGGCCTCAATTCGGCCAAGGCTATTAAAATGGGATTCCTGTTTCAAATAGGATAGCAAATTTGGATTAGGAATGGAGCTAAGGTATCATGAGAGGAGCATGAGCCGAGGTTAGCTCCTTTTTAGGTCGTTGATTAGCCATGGCCCTGTGAGTTATAATGGCTACGCCAATGCCATAGCCAAGATCCTAAATTATTGCACCCTACAATATGGTTTGGCCGCGGTTGGCCAAAGTTCGATAATGGTGTGCTCTATGCTATGGCTTTGGCCGCGGATTCCAAGGCGCGATAATAGCGCACGGCTCATACCGTGGCCTTGGACGTGGCTTCCAAGGCGTGTTATTGGCGCACGACATTCGCCATGGCCTTGCCCATATCTGCCACGACCCGATAATGAAGCATGGCATATGCCATGGCCTTGGCCATAGCTTCCAAGGCGCGAGATTAGCGCGTGGATTGTGCCATGGCCTTGGCCATAGCTGCCAAGGCGCGAGATTGGCGCGTGGATTGTGCCATGGCCTTGGCCATAGCTTCCAAGGCGCTTATGCTATGACCTTGACCAAATCCGCCAAGACGAGATATTGGCGTGCAGCCTGTACTATGGCGCGGTAGTGCGTATGCTACAGGCCATATTTTTCCACGTTGTGTTTGGATGTGTTATGAACTTAGCCAATTACTTTGGGATGATTCTAACTAGGACATTAGTTCATTTTCATCTTAGCCGAGGCACTATAAGCTGTAATAGTTGTATTGTGGCCCTATCGATGACTAGCTAAGGTACTATGAGATATGCAGCGTATGCTATGGGCTTGGCTATGCCAAGCCAACGTGACGCAATACTTATGATGTGATAATCATATATCTATAATCTAGGGTTTAAGTTTATGGTAATATGCCAGACCTAGATTTAAAGTGCAATGTTATTCCAGTACAAATTGGAATACAATAGTGTCGCTATAGTATGTTCAAGGAACTCGGCCGTGGAAGTTTACGACTCGAGACGATACTAATATGACTATGTGCTAAATATAATACTCTCAGTAGCATGTTGATTCAATAATGGCATCAAATCCTATTCTGAATATGAATAATGCCATCTACATAGTTGTAGATGGTGGATTTTCGACAAAGGCCAAAATCGTAAAATCATGATCTTGCATATTTCTGACACGACTTCAGATGCGTATGTGAAACTCATATTTTAGGATTCGTGAAAGCTCATTTCACAACCTCTGACTAAGTGTACACCCTCTCAAAGCATGCATGAATATGTGAATCGTAAAGCCTCTCAACTGAGCTTTCGACACTTCGCATTTTTCATCAATACTTCTGTATAGGAATCGATAATGATTGGACGGCTCCTATACATATTGCATGCAAGTATAGAGCGTTAACATCTTCAGGATGTATCAATGCTCCTTGAATATATAGAGTTAATATTCAGAACGAGTATGATGTCTCTACCATCTCATACCTCGATTATCAATAAACGCTTCCAGACATATTGCATTCTAGTATAGAGACATTCATAGATTAATTATAACACAACATTCATCAATTGTTTTCCTAAAAAATAATTTATTTTATCTCATTACTCCGTTTCATGGCTTATTCTTGAAAAAGCGGGGGTCTAACAACACCACCCAATATTTCGTTTAGCAATCTGTATGGACTAACTGCGAAATACTTTGCTAGAGAACCAACTAAACAGTCAGACTCAATCTAGATTAAAGTATCTCAAGGAGTCAATATCTTTCAATTGTTTTGATTTACTAAAGCTAAAACAATAGCGAGTCTTTAATAAAACACAAGGAATAACTTGGACGGTACCAAAAACTAATATCCAAGGATCAATCAATATCAATCAACAACCAAAGGTTGGATTTCCAATTGATGATCTTAACGCACAACCTGTATTATTTCAATTATATAAAATATAATGCGGAAAAAAAATAACACAGACACCAGAAGTTTTGTTAACGAGGAAACCGCAAATACAGAAAAACCCCGGGACCTAGTCCAGATTGAATACACACTGTATTAAGCCGCTACAGACACTAGCCTACTCCAAGTTAACTTCGGACTGGACTATAGTTGAACCCCAATCGTCTCCCACTAATTCAAGGTACAGTTGTACTCCTACGCCTCTGATCCCAGCAGGACACTGCGCACTTGATTCCCTTAGCTGATCTCATCCACAACTAAGAGTTACTGCAACCCAAAATCGCATACTTGATAATAAACAAATCTGTCTCACACAGAAAAGTCTATCAAAGGATAAATCCGTCTTCCACAGAAAACCTTAGGTTTTGTTCCGTCTTAAGATATAAAATCAAGGTGAACAGGAACCAATTGATAATCCGGTCTTATATTTCCGAAGAACAACCTAGATTAATCAATCACCTCTCAAGAATCCTTCTTGACTACAGAAGCGGTTTGTCAAGGAATCACAAACAGTGAGACGAAGATGTTTGTGACTTCTTTATCTTGCCTATCGGAGAACTCTGACGATCTCAAGCCAATCAAAGATTGTACTCGTACGATAGAAGATGCAAGATCATATCACACAACTACGATAAAAGTAGTATCGGTCTGGCTTCACAATCCCAATGAAGTCTTTAAGTCGTTAACCTGGTTTTAGAGAAGAAAACCAAAGGTTAAAGGAGAATCGACTCTAGCGAGCGCACTAGTATCACACAGACGTGTGGGGATTAGTTTTTCCCAATACTAAATGTCTCCTTTATATAGTCTTCAAATCTGGGTTTTGCCTTAGTTACAAAGCAATCAATATTCACCGTTAGATGAAAACCTGATTTAGATTCAAGCTAATATTTCTCAACCGTTAGATCGAAAACTTAGCTTGTCACACACACTTGGGTAGACGTTTACTGGGTTTGTGAAAACCATGCCCATATGTGTACGTGTATGTTGGTTCAACATAGTAACCCAAAAGGTTAACCATATGAGCATTTCATATTAACCTAGTTCTTTTTCACCATAACTAGTTCAATTGATTCAAATGAAATAGTTAGAGAGGTATTCAATTGCTATGAGATCTTATGTAACTACACAAGACACAATTGAAACAAAGATGATTCGATTCGATGAATCGGCTCATGAACTTTATAGCCACGGTTTGCATAAAGCATTCCTTAGTAATTTAAGTTTCATGTTCAGAGCACATCTTTAGATCATAACCACTTAAGCTCAAAAACAAGTTCGCGGACTTAAGGCAACCGACAGAGTTTTCCAAACTCAGCACAAAATCTCGGCAAAGAGACTTCCGCCAGTTCGCGGACTAGGTTCGCGGACTGAGTTCGCGGACTAAACAGGCAAACGAGTTTTTGGAAAATCCCAGTAGAAATTCTCGGTAAGAGAACTTCCGTCAGTTCGCGGACTGGGTTCGCGGAATTGGCAAAGCCAATTCCTCCGGTTTCTCTCAATCAACAAAGTTCGAAAACTTTGGATTAAGGAATACATGGTTATGTAATCTAAACTCTCATTCCAATCATTGAGACATTCTCAGAGGACGTTATATAGCCGTTATTCACAGACCGTTTCACGTCAGAGCAATTCTCAAAGTAATTGAAACTTTTCATGACTTTCGTCACTAGGTGAAGATAAACTTGATCAAAGAGAAACGCTTTACCAACACACGATTTCGAGAAAAAGATAAGTAGTGAATACTCAGCTCAAAATGTCAAATGTGTATGATCCAGTCTATATAGCATACGACTTTTTGTCTCATAAGAAGTAGGAGATAGAATAGATAGACTTTTGAGTGATAGATAAGTTCAAGTCTCCACATACCTTTTTGTTGATGAAGTTCCACGGTTCCTTGAGTAGATCTTCGTCGTTGTATGTCCTTGAGCTCAACTACACTTTTCTATCCTAGTCCGAGACTTAGCTATAATAGACTAGAAATCAAGACTCATAGTTTTGATCACTAACATTGACAAACATGCTTGATATAACAACGCATGCGAGGTTGACCGAGCTTTTCTCTAACAATCTCCCCCTTTGTCAATTTTAGTGAAAAACTATTAATACATATGGAATACAATAAAGATAAACTTTAGTGGCTCTTATTCCATAGTCTAATCTTCAACGTTCCTTGAAATCTTCATCCTTCCAAGTACTCCAATGATCCCAAAGGTTGTAAGTTTAGCACCACCGTTGTTGAAGATCCGTAGCTATAACAATGAGAGAAATCGAGATTCTCGATCATTATTATACAGTGTCATAGTATCATTATGTAACATCAAAGTCCAATTGCATCACGACTTTAACAACAATACTATGGTGATATGTATCACTCCCCCTTAGTCAATACTCCATCTCGATCATGGAAACCACTCCCCCTTACACAATAATCCGAAAACCATATGTATTTGTAGTGTGAACTACATTATTTCTCCCCCTTTTTGTCAATAAAATTGGCAAAGGTAAAAGAACGGGATCATAGTGAAATTTCCACAAGAGACATTTCATAGACTAAAAGAAAAAAATACATACCAACTTAATTTAGATGCAATCATAAAGCCGAAGCTAAATGCATTCATCAAGGAGTTTTAAGATACAAGATAACCCCTATAAAATTCCACAGCCGCACACCCCGCAAGATATTACCATTAAGCGCAAGTTCAAAAGAACTCTCCCCCATTTGATGTCATTCCCGAGAGAACAACAAGAGCGACCTTAATTTCGAAAGAAAAGAAGGATTTTTTAATTGGACACCAAAAACCATGGAAATGATTTTCTATATCCAAAACTCAATCAAATTAATCACAAGTAAACCCATGATTAATTTAATTGGAATACGCAACTAAATCAAACCACAAAAGTGATCAATTTAATTGATTGTGCTCAACATAAGAAAACTCATGGATCTACGACTAAGATAACCACACGGAGATGACTACCTTAATCGTTCAAATACTCAACATAAGGAAAACCTTACGGAATATACGACTACATCAACCAATAGAACATGATTAGTATAGACGTTCATATACTCAACACAAAAACTTGTGGAATATATGAAAAACTCAACTAGATTAATTACAAGAGAACCTATAATTAATCTAATTGGAATACACAACCAAACTAATCACCAAAGAAATCAATTTAATTGTCAAATGATTTTGCTCGACAAAAGAAGACTTTCAGAGAAAATAACTAAATAACCAATCAAGATGATTAATTTAGTTCAAGAATGCTCAACATATAGCATCTCATGGAACAACCAACAAGGCCAATATTAATCGACATAGTTGTAAGGTGCTCAACATAAGATACACAATGGAGCCTTCACGGTAAAACATAACAAAATGGATCAATGAAGATCAATACCGTGGATAACATACAAGGATCTATTTTATTTTCCATCACTATTTGCATAACGACATAATAGACTTTATCCTTGTCAAACAAAAGATTTCATCCTATTTTCCATCAAATAAATGACTGCATAGGCATAACTTTTGTAATTGTCAAAAGTCCATTCGTCCTTTCATCAATACGAGTATCAATTTATGAACGACTTTACTTTTGACACAATATGGGACCTTCAAGTTCACGGACGCAAACAATACATATCCCATAAAAATATTGCAATACTTCAAAACAGATTAATACTGCAATAATATCATCCTCCGAATATTTTTAGAATTTAAAAACCAATAAACCTAAAAAATAATCGTAAGAAGATGAAAACAAAAATAGCTATGTGTAGTCACAATTTTCGCTATTCATAACGCTAGTTATTCTTCCAACTAATCCAGAAAGAAGACTTACTAGGTATCTATACCTCTTAACAATCATTTCACTCACCTTGAATAATCTTCTCGTATTCTCTATATTCTTCAAGCTCATTTTCGATTAGGTCAATCCTGGATTCAAGACTATCCATTTTCTCCTCAAGCCTTTTGGAAGAGCCTCTAGTTACAGGAGCCATGAAAACGTATGGGAAGAAAGAAGAAAATAAGAAGATTTATAAGTGTCAAACCCTAATCCTTGACACAATCTTCCACAGTTTAAGGATCCATAATCAATATCGTTAGCAGGAAAGTTTCTTAAGAAACATAGATACATACTTGAGCCACAAGATGCAGAGCCTCAACCTCTCAATCTAAGAATGAGGATGCAGGCGTCTCCGAGCTCAACCAGAGACAAAGTGAGCCAGATGCTCCCCTTGCTTGTCAAGGCTTGTTGTATAAACAGGTTTCCTCCTCCTTCTGATTCTGGAAGCATTGGTTTTGCACGATCTTTGATTATCCAGATTCAACTTTTGCATGTTCTCTTGTAGTTTAGAAATTCTTTTGTTCCTCTGCTTGAACCTCCAACACGTGTTTTGAACATGATTTTCATTTCCACAAAACGAACAAATCGGCGATCCTTTGTCTTGTTGAAGTGCCTTATGTTTATCACAACTGCCAGCCTTTGTTTTCCCATGACACTTAGGAACATAGTTGACGATACCTGTAGTATTGCACTTAAATCCTAAACCATTAGTGTTTCCAAAGGATTTCTGACCAAATAACATTGCTGAGATTTTATCAGAACTTCCAGATAATCGTTGAAGATCATCTTTGAGAGTATTAATCTCTTTTTCCTTTAGAAAAATGATCATGGTGAGTTGATCATTAAGACAATCTATCTCAAGATATTTCACTTGGATTAAAGATTCCAGTTTCTTCAATAAAGCTTTTAATTGAATATTTTCTTGAAGGACCTCTTTGTTCAAGAAATCGAAAGTCTATGTGTCAGACTCAATTTCTGAATCAGATTTTGAGTGTATGGAGGTTTCTGCCGCGAGAGCTTTAGATTCACATCCAACAGACGTATTCAAGACGTCGACACAAAGAGATTTATCTTCCATAGAATCTTTAGAAGCAATAGCCGACAGGGGATGTTTATCACATCTAACACTCCTCTTTATAAAATCCTTGATCCTTTCTATTAACAACGGTTTATTGAACCGATAACCAGATGAACAACACTCATCAGCCCAAGATAAGTTAGAGGATTTACTTGTCTCGGAAACAGCATTGAATGCAAAGGTTTGAACAGAATTTGGATCACGAATTGTCACCTGTCCACAGGAGGTATTCGTGGAAGGAGTGTTGAGGTTGTTTCCTCCATTGATGGCATGTTTCTTAGAAACGTATCTCTTGTATTCAAATACAGTTTCAAAGATATCCTAGGCTTCTTTAGACTTAGTGCAAGTAGCCACATAGTACTGAAGATCTGGGGTAACGACCTGTCTGATAGCATTTAATCCAAAAGAGTTTTGCATTGCAGCAAGAGATTCTTCAGGACTATAACTACCAACCTCCTTTGGTATAGATACATTGTCTTTTGTATTAATCGGGGTATTATAGCCTCTAACAATACATAACCAGGTTTAAAAATCACATGCTTCAATATAAGCACACATTGCAACTTTCCACGTTGAGTAGTTTGATCCATCAAAGACTGGCGGTACGTTAATAGAGATAGCACCTTTGTCCATAGAGTCAGATCGCTACAAATACAGACTGATGAGGTCTTAAACGTGTTTGCCTGCTCTGATACCAATTGAAAAATCGGGGGTCTAACAACACCATTCAATATTTCACTTAGCAATCTGGATGGACTAACTCCAAAATACTTTGTTAGAGAATCAATTAGACAGTCACACTCAATCTAAATTAAAGCGTCTCAAGGAGTCAATATCTCTCACTTGTTTTGATTTACTCAAGCTAAAACAATAGCGAGTCTTTAATCAAACACACGGAATAACTTGGATGATACCAAAGACCAATATCCAAGGATCAATCAATATCAATCAACAACCAAATGTTGGATTTTCAATTGATGATCTTAACGCACAACCTATATTATTTCAATTATATAAAATATAATGCGGAAAAGAAATAACACAGACACCAGAAGTTTTGTTAACGAGGAAACCGCAAATACAGAAAAACCCCGGGACCTAGTACAGATTGAATACATACTGTATTAAGCCGCTACAGACACTAGCATACTCCAAGCTAACTTCAGACTGGACTATAGTTGAACCCAAATCAGTATCACACTAATTCAAGGTACAGTTTTACTCCTACGCCTATGATCCCAGCAGGACACTGCGCACTTGATTCCCTTAACTGATCCCACCCACACTAAGAGTTGCTGCAACCCAAAATCGCAGACTTAATAATAAACAAATATGTCTCACACAGAAAAGTCTATCAAAGGATAAATCTGTCTCCCGCAGAAAAACCCTAGGTAATGTTCCGTCTTAAGATATAAAATCAAGGTGAACAGGAACCAATTGATAATCCGGTCTTATATTCCCGAAGAACAGCCTAAATTAATCAATCACCTCTCAACAATCCTTCTTGACTACACAAGCGGTTTGTCGAGGAATCACAAATAGTGGGACGAAGATGTTTGTGACTTCTTTATCTTGCCTATCGGAGAACTCTCACGATCTCAAGCCAATCAAAGATTGTACTCGTACGATAGAAGATGCAAGATCAGATCACATAACTACGATAAAAGTAGTATCGGTCTGGCTTCACAATCCCAATGTAGGCTTTAAGTCGTTAACCTAGTTTTAGAGAAGAAAACCAAAGGTTAAAGGATAATCGACTCTAGCGAGCGCACTAGTATCACACAGACGTGTAGGGATTAGTTTTGCCCAATGCTAGATGTCTCCTTTATATAGTCTTCAAATCAGGGTTTTGCCTTAGTTACAAAGCAATCAATATTCACCGTTAGATGAAAACCTGATTTAGATTCAAGCTAATATTTCTCAACCGTTAGATCGAAAACTTAGCTTGTCACACACACTTGGGTAGACGTTTACTGGGTTTGTGAAAACCATGCCCAAACGTGTACATGTATGTTGGTTCAACATAGTAACCCAAAAGGTTAACCATATGAGTATTTCATATTAACCGAGTTCTTTTTCACCATAACTAGTTCAATTGACTCAAATGAACTAGTTAGAGAGTTGTTCAATTTTTATGAGATCTTATGCAACTACACAAGACACAATTGAAACAAAGATGATTCGATTTGATGAATCGTCTCATGAAATTTATAGCCACGGTTTGCATAAAGCATTCCTTAGTAATTTAAGTTTCATGTTCAGAGCACATCTTTAGATCATAACCACTTAAGCTCACAAACAAGTTCGCGAACTTAAGGCAATGGCAGAGTTTTCCAAACTCAGCAGAAAATCTCTGCAAAGAGACTTCCGCCTGTTCGTGGACTAAACACGCAAACGAGTTTTTGGAAAATCCAAGCAGAAATTCTCGGTAAGAGAACTTCCGTCAGTTCACGGACTTGGCAAAGATAATTCCTTCGGTTTCTCTCAATCAACAAAGTTCGAAAACTTCGGATTAAGTAATACATGGTTATGTAATCTAAACTCTCATTCCAATCATTGAGACATTCTCAGAAGACGTTAAATAGCCGTTATTCACAAACCATTTTACGTCAGAGCAATTCTCAAAGTAATTGAAACTTTTCATGACTTTCGTCACTAGGTGAAGACAAACTTGATCAAAGCGAAACGCTTTACCAACACACGATTTCGAGAAAAAGATAAGTAGTGAATACTCAGCTCGAAATGTCAAATGTGTATGATCCATTCTATATAGCATACGACTTTTTGTCTCATAAGAAGTAGGAGATAGAATAGATAGACTTTTGAGTGATAGATAAGTTCAAGTCTCCACATACCTTTTTGTTGATGAAGTTCCACGGTTCCTTGAGTAGATCTTCGTCGTTGTATGATGAATCGCCATGAAGTACTTAAGCTCAACTACACTTTTCTATCCTGGTCCGAGACTTAGCTATAATAGACTAGCTTGATATAGCAACGCATGCGAGGTTGACCGAGCTATGGTCTAACAATTCTCAACTAGACTCCATGAATTAGTAATAGATATTCACTTTTCGGGCATTCAAGCCAACACCGAGTAAGCCCCGAGAAAATGGTGCGAGTGTACTTAAAAATAATACACGAACGAGCACCCAAATATGCATAAGTGGGCACCCAAATATATAAACGAGCATTCAAAAATATGGACGAACGAGGAAACCTATGCAATAAGAAAGGAAAACAATAATAAAAAATAAAAGAGAGGCGTGCACGGGACCGGGCCTACAGATCAGCCGGCCATGCCGCCGTTGCCGGTACCACGTGTCCCCTTTTATTTTTTATTTATTTTATTATTTTCCCCATCTCATGAAAAGTCCCTTGTTTGAGTCAACTTCCTGGTTTGAGCAAAACTCCCAGTTTCTCCATATTTCCCCACACAAAGATGAAAAATAATAATATAAAATAGGGAAGAGCGTCACGGGACCGGGACCACTGGCCGACCGGCCATGCCTTGGTCGTGGCCGGTCCCACGCCTCTCCGATTTATTTTACTATTATTAATACTTCTCTCATCTCATGAACCCCCTCGTTTGAGCGAAAACCTGATTTTTTCCATATTTCTCCAATATTGCTCGAACTTCTAGAAAGCCAAAAAGTCAAAAAGTCAAATGGTCACACGACCGTCCGGGCTTCTCACAGAAAATATTAAAATATCATTATTTTAAGATTCTCAAAATATTGGTCGCACGAGCAGAGTTCTACTTGCTCATTCAAGTAAAATCAAGAGTTTCAGTCAAGATCAAACTCTTCTGAAAATCCAAAATATTGCTCGAACGCACACCAGAAAATATCAAAATTCTCATAATTGAGTCATGGGCAACATGGAGACACGGGCATGCTACCTTGACCGACCAAGGTCGACCCTTTGGCTTGCGAATCCCGTTCACACACCCTTTTATGATTTTGACCTAATTAATATTCTATAAATTCATATTGGGTTCAAACTCTTTTAAAAACAACTTGGAATTTGACCAATCGACCATTTGTTGGTCCCACGACCACCAAGGGTCGGTTTCATACCCCTTGGCCGGTCCCTCATTGATAGGTGTAGAATACACCGTATTTACTATTTAGAGTTTATGCTTTTTTTGTTATTTTTCTTGTAAATTATGTATTTTACGCATGTTTTGAGTTTTATAGCTATTTTGGAATCGTACGGAAGAAAAAAAAGAAGAAATCACCCAATTTAAGTCAAAAGGGAATAATGGTCATTTCACAGGCGAGTGATGTTGGGAGCCGATCCAAGGATAGAGGATATCCAGCCAAAAGTCCAAGAGGAAATGCTAAAAGCAGACGTTCAGTTACCCAGGGCTTCCCTTATCCAACTATTGGGGGTCTTAATCGTTGGGCGTCTGAATCTGTTGGGCGTTTTAATCCTATCTCATTCATTTTAACCTAACCCTATAACGAGAAGAGTTTTCTCAATCATTGTTTCATTATCATTACATTCAGCTCTACTTTGAAACTGAGAAAGGAAAACAGCGGCCGCTGCTGTTGAAATTGAGAGACGGAATGGAGGCGCTGATGAAAAATCATAAGCAGTTGTTGCTGGTGAATTCAAGAGAAGCTCACAGAGATGATGCTTAGAAATCAACTGCAACCATTAGAAGAAATCAGGGATCGAATTGTTGAGTTCAAAGCAGTAATTGAGAAATTGGATCTGAAGTAAGTACTGCTGCTTGAATCGAAGGTGGGTTTGAGTCTGTGAAGAATGATGATGGGTTTTTGCTAAATTTGGATGAATTTTGAAGTTAGGGTTTTAATGGCGATTGATGGATTTGATGGTGGGATTGAGCTCGATTATACCAGAAGAAGAAATTGATCGCAGAGAAGATGATAATGAAGATTGGGTTCGGTTTAGAAGACGGTACTGCTACTGTTGTTGCTCGAATTACAAGATAGAGATGGGTTTGTGGCTATGAATCGAGTTGGTTGCAGTTGCAGTGAGGAGTTGGTGCTGTAATGGAATCAGAGATTGAGATGTGGTGGATGTGTAGTCTGCTGATATGGAGATGGAGTTGGAATCGATGATGGGAATCTCTTGAGTTGTTAATGTGAGCAGCTGCTGTTGGTGGTCGAAAACAAAGAAGAGATGCTGCTGCGATTGAGAGCAAATGGGTTGTACCTGAGCTGAATTGAAATTCTGTTGATGAATAAATGCTTCAACTAGATGTATGTGTAGGATTGTTACAGGAAATAGGCCTGAGATTGGCCTGGAAATACACCTGAAACAGAGGAAACTCTGTCGGATTTTCTACTCTGACGAGTCGACTCGGTGCCGGGGATGACCGTTCCAGACGAGTTCAATGGCCGATCCATCCATGTGACTCAGTAATTCAGCCGACTAAGACCGAGTCAGAGCAGCTGATTCAGTAGATGACTGTCCTACCTTGACCCAGATGACTAACGGGTTGACCTTCTCGACCGTTAACTTTAACAGAACAGTGACGGAATATTCCTGATGCGGTGAAGAATCTCATGTGGCCGCGCGACGACTTTTCATGCCGTATTCCGGTGATCCCGAGAACTTTTCAGGCGATTAAAGATACATAAATTTGTGAAGAATTCTCTAGACTCATGGGTTTGAGGAATTGGACTTGAATTTGGAAAGTGAAGATGAAAGATTTGAAAAAGACAATGACTTGGAAAGAAGACTTATAAAGGGAAAGGGATTCTATTCCTAAGAGGATTGGTAGGAAATTGAAGCCTATAAATAAAGTTCTCTACAAACTTTTTCACACCTTTTACACACACAACACTTGTGTTTTTGCTTCTTTTTCAAAATTCTTCTTTTAATTATTTGTGTGAACTTCAAAAATTCTCCTTTTAATTATTTGTGTGAATTTCAAAAACATAAGTAGTTAATTTTCTTTTTGATTGAGGATGAATTCCTAGTTCTTAACATATGATTTGAGTTTTTGTTTTAAAATCTACCTTAAAGTTTTCACATGATTATCGTTTGTTTTTACTAATAGGAATGTTTATACATTCATGCTTGATTGATAGGTCGTTTAGGATGCATACTAAATTGATTTGTTAATTGATCTAAAGCTAGTGAAAGTTAGGGGATAAGTAATCGTTTCTTGACTCTTTACACAAGTAGCAAACATGAGACCTTGCGGAGGGATTCCGTGGAGCAATTGTGTGTGAAAACAACATTAGCAAGTAGACCTTGATCTAAGAGTTTAACTACTAATATCAACCTAATAAGTTCATAAATCTTAATGCGTTTATTTAAATTACATCTTGAGTGATCTACTACTAGGTGGTTTGGTAAATAGAATCCGGTAGTCGAGAACTTCCGTATCCGGTGATATAAGGGATTTAGGGGTTCAGCACTGATCTAGCTGCTTTACCTACGGTTGGTGATAATCTGTGACTAATAAAAAGTGGAAAAGAACATAACTCGATTCATTGTTTTGAAACGAAGAAGGATTCCTTGATCTTGTCTCTCTTATTGATTTCAACTTTATCTTTTTAGTTGCTTTGTTTATTTGTTTTGCTTTATAAATTCTAAAACCAAAACCCCCCTTTTGTGACATTATAAGACAATTAAAACCTCTTGCTCCTGGTGGGAACGAACTTGACTATACTATATTACTTGTTAATTAAGTGGAAAAATATTAATTAATTTTTTGTGGTTACGACACGCATCAAATTTTGGCGCCGCTGCCGGGGAACAGTGGTCGATTTTAGTTGTTTTTATTCTTCTTTTTGCTTTATTCTTGCTTTGTTAGATTCTATATCCTATCTAACTTAGTTTTTGAGAAAAAAAATTCAGGTACTATATCTTTGGTGGATGCTTAAAGAGGGCAGACCGAGTCCAATTGGTATACGTCTTCGATCCAGCACTCTACTAAAGGAATTCATTCGAGCGGTTAACACTCCATTTCCTCCTTCTTCATCAAGTGAGTTCGCAGATTCGGACATAGAAGAAGAAGCAATGGGTGATCGTACACTCAAGGACCTAACTTCTCACAAGCTTGATACACAACAATGGTGTATCCAAACTAACTCAACCTTCGAGGTCAAGCCGGGGTTGATTAGAGAGTTACCAAAGTTTCATAGCATGGTGAATGAAGATCCAAACAAACATCTTATGGACTTTTATACCACAGTCATGGCCATGCTTCCACCTGAGACTAATGAGGATGGAGCAATGTTGAAAGCTTTTCCGTTCTCTTTGGCGGGCAATGCTAAGGAATGGTTGTATTATTTTCCTTTCGGAAGTATCACAACATGGAATGGGATGAAGAAACTTTTCCATGAGAGATAATTTCCTGCATCAAAAGCTACTCATATTCGCAAGGAGATTTGTTGGATGAAGCAAAATGTGGGAGAGTCATTGTATGATTTTTGGGAGCGATACAAGAGATTGGTGGCAAGCTGTCAACACCATCAATTCAGTGACGTTATGATACTCCAATACTTCTATGAATCCCTCCAACCAAGTGATAGATCTCTTCTTGACACCGCGGGTGGTGGTGCACTAGTGAACAAGACGGTGACCCAAGCTACCGAGTTGATTGAAAGTATGACTGCAAACTCGCAACAATTCTATACAAGAGAAGAACCAATAGTTAGGTGAGTGCATGAAGTTAGTGATTCATCATCACACCTTGATCAAAGAATGGGTAACATGGAGATAATGATGCAAAGGATGGTTGTGGTTATCATACCTTCATATGATGAAGAGTTGGAACAAGTAAATGCTTTGTTTCCAAATCAAAGGCCAAGGTACGATCCATATTCAGATACTTACAATCCCGGTTGGAAGGATCATCCTAACTTTAGTTATGCCAATAAGCAAGCGGCGGGTCCTAATCCATATATGCAACAAGGTGGTTTCCAACAACGACGCTTCCAACCTCAACAACAATTCCAACCACAACAAGTCAAGGAGCGTGATTCTTCGAGTGATGACAAGCTCAATGTGTTAATGCAAAGCATGCAAGGTCTTACTTCTATGTTACAACAAAACCAACAAAAGACTAATTCGACAATCAAGGCTTTGGAAATTCAAGTGGAGCAATTAGCGGCCGATGTGAACCTATTGAAAGCTCAAGCATCCAAAAAGCTTCCTTCACAACCATTTGTGAATCCAAGAGAGAGTGTTAATGCGATTTCTTTGAGTAGTGGAAAACAAGTGGAGCAACCAAATCAACAAGATGAGGTGCATGAAAAGTTAGTCGAAGACAAAGAGGAAACCACACCAAAGGAGACTTCCAAGGAACCGGTTCCTACTTTCACCACTCCCCCCCGTTTCCTAGCCGATTTGCTAAGTCGAAGAAATAGTTGGAATACAAGGATATTTGGGACGTCCTTAAGAAAGTACAAGTCAATATTCCACTCATTGAAGCTATTCGACAAATTCCTCGCTATGCAAAGTTCTTAAAGGAGTTGTGCATGAAGAAGAAAAGGTTGAAAGGGAATGAATTCATGAGTGTGGGTGAGAATGCTTCGGCGTTCATTCTCAAGAAACTCCAACCTAAATTAAAGGACCCTGGTAGTTTCAGTATACCTTGCACAATTGGTAAAACAAGGTTTACTCGAGCTTTGCTAGATTTGGGAGCATCGGTTAATGTTATGCCTTCTTCGATTTATGATTCTTTGAATCTTGGTCCTCTTAAGGAGACCGGGGTAGTTCTTGAACTTGCTAACCGATCTAATGTTTACCCGAAAGGGATTGTTGAGAATGTTTTGGTGCAGGTTAATGATCTTGGATTCCCGACCGATTTCTATGTATTAAACATGAATGATGAGAACTCTCCAAAGTCTACACCTTTGCTATTGGGTAGACCATTCTTAAGCACCGCCGGAACGAAGATTGATGTCCAAAATGGAACCTTTACTATGGAGTTTGATGGTGCAGTCATCCACTTCAATATCTTTGAGACAATGAGATACCCAGGTGATGTGAAGTCATGTTTTCCCGTTAAAGAGATTGATGCGGGCTAATGAATCTTGCAAGAGCTAAGTCGGGTCGTCGATTTTAAAACAAGCGCTTCATGGGAGGCAACCCATAGATTTTGTATTTCTTATCCTTTTGATTTTTTATTTTTTTTTTGTTTATTTATTTTTCTTGTTCCATATCATGTTAAGATTTCCCACCTTGACTTTACTTGGATGATTCAATTACATTGAGGACAATGTAAGGTTTAAGTGTGGGGGAGTGGTTAAACATATTTAAAAAAAAAAATTGCATAAAACCTCCAACTTTTAGAGATTTTAGATTCACTAGCATACTTTTAGGTATGTTTACATAGAGAATTCTGACCGACATAACTGAACTTGGAAGTGTTAGGGAACTACGTTCGGATTTCTTACTTGTTAGAGTGTTAAATAATGGATTTAATCATGCCGGTGGAAAATGAGGTGCAGAGGGAAATACATTATTAGAGTTGCTGATCAATCATTAATGGAGACTACCCGTATTTATATCATGCGAGGCACCGACCAAAAATTCTTTGTAGCTGACTAAAAAAGATTTGTTTTGAGTGTGTGTCACCGTACGTTAATTCCGGGTAGAATTGTGATCTACCCAACCTCCCACCAATAGAAGCACTATTCTTTGATCTCTTGAGTGCTAATTTTTTCAATCATGAGGGTGGCGTCTATCGATGAAAGCCTCCCTCTTGTAGTTCGATTTGCAGTTAGCACCATTCTCTCTCTCGACAACAACGGGTCCATAGAAACACCATCATCATCAACAAGGGAGCAACATCAAAATCTACGAGGAAAGTTGAAGACGTTCAAGGTTTACAAGCAACAGAACAAGAAAAGAGCAAATTTTATATCCAAGTAAAGCAACATATAACGAGCAGATTTTTATATATACATGTTGAAGACTTATTTACAAGAGCAAGGAAAAGCAAAAGGTGAGAGTTATTGAAATTTATGATATCGAGACAATACAAGTTGTGAAGAATCAAGCGGTAAAGTACTTTTCCTACGGCCATGGTTTGTTTTATTTTCATTTTTTTTTTGTATTTTATTTCTCTTATCAACAAAAAAAATGAAGAAAAGAAAGAAAAAAAAGTAAAAAAAAAAAGTAAATAAATAAATAAATAATAATAATGACAAGAGAATTTTTTGTTATTTTTTGGTTTTTATTTATTCAATAAGCCTTGGGGAAGGAAAATATATAAGGAAGTTTCAAGCGACAAGGATTTAAGGTAAAGAGTTACAAATTGTCAAGGAATTACGAAGTTCGAGAGTTTATCATCAATAGTTGAAGCCTAAGACGAAGACCAAGAAGATAAAGACGAGGAGCAGAAGACGTTTCCATTGGATGCTGTGAGAGTGGTGTTATCATCATTGCAATCGGATGTAAAGGTGAGTAAGTAATCTCATCCTCGATAATAGTGGTTGAGTTCTTTTCTTAGAGATCGTCAGAAAAATGGTTTTTCAAAATGATAAAAGATGTGGGTTTTTAAAATATTTCGGAAGTTGTCCTTCCCACCATTCAACGTGTTGCAGGATTTCTTTCTTCATTCCTACCTGCACACATTTGAGAACCATAAAAGTACATCTTTTGAGTGCAATTTCATAAAACCCTTTTTGGTGAGGCAGAAGTCGAGGAGAAATGCTTATTGATCGCTCTCAAACACGCATTCTCTCATTATGGCGTGGTTATTTCTCACTCAACATTTAAGAATGAGAATATGTTTTTTAGTATTTATAACTTCTTATTACTAGCATGCAGAAACTTTATGTCCTCATAGCTCTTTGGATGCTTGGGACGCTGGAATGCTTTGAAGTTGTCAGTTTTAGTTTGATTTGCTCGAGGACTAGCAAAGTCTAAGTGTGGGGGAGTTTGATAGGTGTAGAATACACTGTATTTACTATCTAGAGTTTATGCTTTCTTTGTTATTTTTCTTGTAAATTATGTTTTTTACGACATGTATTGAGTTTTGTAGCTACTTTGGAGTTGTACGGAAGAAAAAAAGAAGAAATCACCCAATTTAAGTCAAAAGGGCATAATGGTCATTTCACAGGCGAGTGATGTTGGGATCCGAGTTAAGGATAGAGGATATCCAGCCAAAAGTCCAAGAGGAAATGCTAGAAGCAGACGTTCAGTTACCCAGGGCTTCCCTTATCCAACTATTGGGGGTCTTAATCGTTGGGCATCCGAATCTATTGGGCGTTTTAATCCTGTCTCATTCATTTTAACCTAACCCTATAACGAGAAGAGTTTTCTAAATCATTGTTTCATTATCATTACATTCAGCTCTACTTTGAAACTGAGAAAGGGCCGCTGCTGTTGAAATTGAGAGACGGAATAGAGGCGTTGATGAAGAATCATAAGCAGTTGTTGTTGGTAAATTCAAGAGAAGCTCACAGAGATGATGGTTAGAAATCAACTGCAGCCATTAGAAGAAATCAGGGATCGAATTGTTGAGTTCAAAGCAGTAATTGAGAAATTGGATCTGAAGTAAGTACTGCTTCTTGAATCGAAGGTGTGTTTGAGCCTGTGAAGAATGATGATGGGTTTTTGCTAAAGTTGGATGAATTTTGAAGTTAGGGTTTTAATGGTGGGATTGAGCTCGATTATACCAGAAGAAGAAATTGATCGCAGAGAAGATGATAATGAAGATTGGGTTCGGTTTAGAAGACCAAAACTTATATCATCCGAACTCAACGGTTCACCAACTTGAATAAATCATAAACACATTCACAATGATATCACACACTTCTGAGATTCCCTCCTACAGATCGACGTTCATCCCTCTTTATGACCGAATTGACTATGGAACGACCATTTTCTTGATTTAGGACGGAGTCAAATTAATCTCTCGAACTCAAAGCAATCTCGCGCAGTGCATCTGTTTGAAAAAGGTTTAGAAAATTTTCCCAGTCGAGGAGTCTCTACCCGTACGCTCGAGTTTCCGCTTTTCTAAAAAATCAGCATATCGTTTTAACTTATCAACAATAGCTTAGAAGGTGTATATATTTGCACATATGAAATAACGAGGTTTCTGCTGGGGAAATCCTCAAAATTTGGCATACATATTGTAGATGGTGGATTTTCAACAAGGGCTAAAATCGTAAACTCATGATTATACGAGCCTCTGATCCAGCAATCAGACGTGAGTATCGAGGCACGGGTCTCTCATGAATTCTCAACGGAGAGTACTTTCTCTCAGAGTAAATGTAGATATGTAGTCTCACGGCCGGACAACGACATATCTCATGAATACTGAACACTTTCAATGATTATTTATATATAGTATCACGAGATGGACGGCTCCTAGACAGCTTGCTCTGCTAGTATAGAGCGATAACGTCTTCAGGAACAAACAACGAGTTTACTCTGACTATATAAAGGATATGACTTACCGACAAGCTCATATCGCGATAATCAGTGCTCCTAGACAGCTTTCTCTGCTAGTATAGAGCCACAAAGTTAATTATTCCTAATTAAGATTAATTCTGTCGTTACATTCACTACTGAATTCCCAGAATAATCTATTATTGCTCCTGTTCCATGGTCGAATCCACGACTGGTCCCATGGAATGGCAATAACAATTGCTCCTGTTCCATAGTCGAATCCACGACTGGTCCCATGGAATGGAAATAACAATTTCTCCTATTCCATGGTCGAATCCACGACTGGTCCCATGGAATGGCAATAACAATTGTATTATCTCATTACTCCGATTTCATGATCGAATCCACAACTGGTCTCATAAATGGTAATAGATACATCTTGATTACTCCGATTCTGTGGTCGAATCTACAATCCCATGGAATGGTAATGCTCACTTTATTATTCGGAATTCTTAGTCGAATCCTTTGCTGATCCTATGAATTAACAGTAAACGTTTGTTTATTTTATTACCCAGTTTCATGAATTATTCTCCACTGAATTTCATAAATTAGTAATAAATAGTCAACTGGGCGTCGGAGCTACCTCTAAGTAAGCCCCGATTCAAATGGTGAAAGTGTATTCAACGACGATACACTAACAGTCACCGCACGAACGAGTATTTCAAAATACAACGAAACGATGAACCTATGCAAAATAGGGAAGAAAATAATAAATAATTAAAAATATTGACCAGGGTGCTGGGAGCACAGACACACGACCGACCGACCGTGTCATGGTCAATCCCACTCCAATTTTATATTTTTAATGCATTTTTATTATTTTCCATGATTTAATGAAAATTCTCTCATTTTATCAAATCTCCTTCGTCTCGAGGAAACTCCTCGGTTTCATGGTATTTTCATGTTCGTAAAAAATAATATAAAATTAAGGAAAGAAGTGTGGGGCGTGACCATTGGCCAACCGGCCATGCCTTGGTCCCAGCTGGCCCCACACCTCACGGTTCCTCATTATTTTATTATTATTATTATTATTTCTCTAATTTCATGAAAAAATTCCTTGATTTCATTGTATTTTGCACAAATCATCAAATAATAAATAAAATTATGAAAACTTGTGGGACCGGGCCACTAGCCGGTCCCACACGCCCCTTGTTTTATTATTTTATTATTATTTGTTTTATTTTTCCTTGAATTCATCAAATTTCTTGATTTCATGGTATTTCTATCAAATTAGGAAAAATTCCCTCAAATCATGAAGAATACTTAAAAAATATATAAAAAAAATAATTCATGGGACCGGCCCCTAGCCGGCCGCCACGCCCCCACTGTCCCACACGCCCGTGTTTTTATTATTTTAATATTTTTTGCTTCCTTGAACTCATGAAAACTCCTTCAATTCATGGAAACTCCCTAAATTCATCAAATTTCTTAAAATTCATGAATTCTTCATAAAATCATCAAAAATATTATAAAATTAAGGAAAATGGCACCACGGGACCGTGGTCACGACCGGACGACCATGCCTTGACCACGGCGGTCCCACGCCTCCTCATTCCTTATTTTATAATTATTTTCCATCATCTCATGGTGTTTTCCTCAGTTTCGTCGAAAATCCTAATTTTGGCATATTTTCTCGAATGGATACTCAATTGCACGCAAGAAAATATCAAAATTCTCAAGACTGAGACATGGACGCCTTGGGGACACAAGCACGTTATCTTGACCGACTAAGATTGGCTCTTTGGCTTACAGAAGTCGATCCAATCAATTTTCACAGTTTTGACCTAATTTGCACAATTGCACGTATTAGGTCCAAAACTCTTCCAAAGAATTTTGGATTTTCATGAAGTGATCATCAGTCGGTCACGTGACAACCCAGGGCCAGTCTCATGACTCCATGGTCGATCCCTCATTCTGTCATAATTAATTAGGTTTTCTCACCTAAGGCTCAGATGAGCATTTTCGAATAATGATTAAACCAGCACTTAATTATTCTTTCACCAAAAATCATCAACTCTTCAGGAGTTCATGTTATTTTTCTCACGTGAGCATGGACACTACATGGTCTATCCACGGTCTCATGTAGTCGCTTCCTCCTTCGTCACATGGTTAATTTTCTGACGAACCATGAATTGATCATCAATTTATCAAATTAGGGTTTTCTGAATCCAAGGATCATCATTCCAGATTCCAACCTTAATAATTCTACGGTCATTAATCTTATTAATTATGTTTGATTCAATAGTACTTTAATTAATATTTTGGTCACGCTGCCAATAATCCATCAGATGAGCAACACTTGCTCAGACGATCAAATATTCAACAATTCATCACATGAGCAACACTTGCTCAGGTGATCAATATTTGAATATTGGTTCGACAATCAGTATTCAATAATCCATCGAACGAGCAATACTTGCTCACTTCAACGTAAGAACTATACCTCTGTCTCATGACATGTTCAATTCATAAGTTTCAGAACATCATGTTCAACTCAGCAACTACATGGACTCATCGTCCCATCAAACCACGAAGTCATCAATTGACTAACAAACCACGAGACGTCAATCATGTCACTTTGGGGGGATATCACTTAGGGTTTTGGTCTGGCGGTTTATGGCACGTGTGTTCAAACACACGATGGAATGTGAGTAAGTCGTGCAATCAGTTGAAGGAATTCACGAGGTAGTGGGTGGAAAATCGACCAAGTCTCCAAACGTTGAGCAACTGGTTTCAAACACGATCTCCACTTCCCCACTCCTTGATTCCATCAACTGTCACACTTCACGGGATCATGGTGTCTACGATTCCAGCAATATAAATAAGTCTCTGAATCATGATTGAAAAACACACAAAAAACAGAACATCATCAATCTCACATCTCATCGACAACACGAGATCATCAATTCATCAATTGGGCAACTACTCTCAATTGAGCAATTTCAATCATTCAGAGCTTATCATATTCAGAATTCACACACCCATAATCTTTGATTACTATTGATTCCACACATTTATCAGCTTCCCTCTTACAGATCAACCCATCCTCTCTTGTGACCGAATTTACTCTGGAACGGTCATTGTCTTGATTAGGCCGGAGTACTACAGATTGATATCTCGAATCTAAAGCACCCCCTTTGCAGCGGTGCATCTGTGTGAGGTTTAACATTTCGCTCGGTTCGAGGAGTCTCCTCCGTACGGTCGTCTCCTCAATTCCTTAAAAACCAGCAAATCGTTTTTCCCCATCTACAGATTGGCGACCACAGTGGGAGATCATTCTCTCGGTTGCAATCTCACAATTTCACAAGATGGTTGATCTTAGGTCAGGTTCAGTTACAAATCCCAACACAAACCGTGATAGCACTAGCAACAACAACAATTAGAATATCCCGGAGACGATTCCGACCTCCAACACCGATGGTGGTGACATTACTCCTCCTCACCCCGAAGGACATCCACTGTCCGGACGACACCCTGAAGAAGCCAGAGCAAATCCACCACCTACCATTGTTGATCTTATCAAAGCGCAGGAGACTCTTGCAAAGAATCAGACTGACATGGCTGCTACACAGAAGGAACTGTGTAATTATCTCAAAACTCTTAGTGACAAGATGTCAGAGAAAACTCAAGAGAAGGGAAAAGATAAGGAGAAATCCTCAGACGACGATCCTGAAGTAATTCCAATCCATACAGTAGAAGACGACGAAGTCCGCAAAACTGCTGCAGAAACCTCATCAGCGAAGGGATCATCGAATTTCATCACTCGCGAGGATCTGGAGCACCTCTTGGAGAACCGTGGAAAAGACAAAACATCGCATGTCCATCGTCATCAACCTCCTTATCCTGCCGCTACACAGAGGATTCTAATCCCCAAAGGTTACGTTTCTCCAACCTTCACCTTATATGAAGGAACTGGCAATGCTCGGGAACATGTATCTCGTTTTATCGAAGCCCTGGGAGAACATGAACATAATCATGTCGTTCGTCTCAAGGAATTCTCAAAATCTCTGAAAGGCAGAGCATACACCTGGTATTACAACATCGCACCAGGGACTATCAACAATTAGGGAGAAATGGTTAACGCATTCTACATGAAATACTTCTTCGTGTCAGAACAAGTCACCCTCTCCGACCTTGGAAGAATGTTTCAGAGGGTCAGTGAAAACCCCAATGATTATGTGAAAAGATTCAGAGTCCAAGCCCTGGATTGTCATGACCCAAACGTCACGGAGCAAAAATTGGTGGACTTGTGCATCAATGGCATGATCCCGGTCTACAGGGCCTTGCTGGAGAATCTTCGATTCCAGACTTTCTGAGAACTTCACGAAGCCGCGAAGAGGTCGGCAACCACTGCACCCGCTCTTTTGGAAAGAACAAAGCCTACAAAGACTGAGGATTCAAAAGACACTCGAGGAAGCAGGCGTTTAATCAACAAGCAGTACAACCTGCAACCTTCAACAAATGCTGTCGCAGAAGGGAGTAAGCGAAAAGCATAACCACAGCACAAGCAGACTTCCTCCGCCCCTTCAAAGGCACACAAGAAGGAGAATTCGAAAGTCCCTCCTCAGCGTACGAAATATCCAGAAGCACCTGATTTTCCCTGTTCAATGGAAGAAGTTAATGAACTACTCGATGCCTGGATCCAATATGGTGCAATCAAATTGCCTTATGTCAAGAAGGAACCAACTGAAGAAGCCATGGAAAATCCTCGGTATTGCCGCTTCCATAGATACGTCAGCCATCCCACAAGTGATTGCAAAATTTTGAAGCGCATATTCAAAGAAAAGGTCGAATCAGGAGAGCTCAACCTGGGGACTGAGGGAGTACACAAAAAACCCCTCCCAGTTAGAACTTTTACCATCTCTGAACCTCCTGTCAAGAAAGCGGTCAAATCTCTGATCGAACATGTATGCGAGTTGTTGTATCTTTCGAAAGCTCAAAGGAAAGACATGTTTGCTGCACTGAACCACATCGTGTCCGGAAAACGTCTGCTGATCCAAGAGACCACCACCGAACCTTCGGCCACCGACAAAGAAATGTATGACTGGGGACTGCTCACCACAGTGCACATTAAAGGAAATGAGTTCAATAAGGCGTTCGTCGATGTTGGTACCGCTGTCAACATCATCCCTTTGAAAACTCTCAGAGCTGCTGGTATTACTCGACAAGAAGCCACACACGCTCCCATGGAAATCAGGGACCACCAAGGAATCTCCAGAGACGCATACGACTTCATCACTCTCAAAGTTACAGAAAGATTGATCTGCACTAAGGCCAAGTTTCCATAATCCGGGAAGACCCTGGATACGACATGGTCCTTGGAAGAACTTGGATTCATGCTGGAAGGATAATGATGCCTTCAATACATCCTGTCATCGACAAGGATTCCGAGTCGGAAGACGAAGCAGAGGACGCACCACTGTTTGAACATCTGGAAGAAGTAAAAACTCTGATGGGACTTACGCAGGAACTTGGAGAAAATCTGCACACCTGTGTCAGAAGGTTTCGAGCTCAGGAAAGTCTTATTCCTCCTCATGCTCCAATATTGCCAATGTTCAGATACGCTACTATGGTCCAGGAACTTCTCCGCATGAACAATTTAGCAGTCATCAAAAGCTACGAGTGGGTAACTTCACCTCAGCAAAATATTACACCCAATGGTTGGGTTCAGAACTTCTTCAAATCGGTCACTCCATCGAGAGGTTTATTGTTTAAGACCTAGCTAAGCATGATCAACACTATGCTGGATACTCTCTTCCGCGCGAGTGTCCATATGTGCCACAATCGTGGAATTACGTCAAACAGGGAATTCCGAATCAGCGGAAGATATTCAACGCACGATCGACCAAGCCTAACAAGTTTCATGAAGGGGACCTGGTTCTCAAAGCAGTTCAGCGCGGTCTTCATTCTACAAGGAACTCCAATTGGGAAGGACAATTCATGGTCGCTAAGTCCGTGGCCGGAGGATACTACAAATTGATCAACACAGATGACATAACCCTGCCAGTAATTCACGAAAATTTGCTCAAGGCGTTTATCTGAAATTATTTGACATTTGAGGTATTGGGCGTTCGAAACACTCATGGCGTTTGGATTTAAAATTTAGGATTTTCTTTCATTTGTATTTCAATTCCTCCAAAACGTTTGCAATACTTGCAATTAGTATTTGAATTCAGCAATTTATAAAAATTCAGTTCATATTTCGTAAAAGAAAATCTCTATCAAATCTACAAGAAAATCCTTAACCATCAGTCAATCCAAAACCATCTAAATATCAAAACCCAAGTATAAAGCTCACATCTCTCAGAAGTTCAGAAGTTCAAGAGATAATCAAAGGAAATCAGCAAGAAAAGGCTTTCGCTCATCAGCATCCTTCAAGATTTGCAAAGCCGCCCTCTCCTTGTTCAACTCTTTGGTCATCTTGGAAATCTTGTCCTCCTTCTCCTTCACAGCATCATTGGTAAAGGGTATGTTCTTCTCACATGAATCCTTGATAACGTTTATTTGCTTGCGAAGCCATTTCACGTTGAGGCCAAGTCTCTCTGAATTCTCCAAGTTAAACTCCCAATCAAAGAGTATATCTGGAGTCACAGTATTCCTAGGTCTAGCACACATATCACTCACGACATGCAAGATAACCCTACTTGCATGGTTAAAGCATAAGCATGCATAGGATTCCTGTCAATGATCATGTGGCCAAACTTCTTCCATATTGTCTCGTACAAGCGTGCATATCCAATGGGAACGTTGAATCCACCGATCAGTTCATGATATGGGAGTGAAGTGTTAAATGGAGTATCAAAAGCAACTCCTGCAGTTGGATATTCATACACTATTATACGGTTCTCAGTCACTGGAGTGGCTTCCACAACCAAAGCAATAATTCCTTCAGTATTCTCCGTTGTTGTCTCCGTTTCTCCTATCACTAAGGAAACAACCATCTGGGTTTCCATAAAATCAGTAGCGACCTTCTCATTTCCTTGAAGTGCGGGTATGGTTGTCTCTTCATCAATAACTCCAGAATGGTTAGAGTTATCATCGTTGGCTCCAGTATCCTCAACTTCGGTATTTAGCACCTAATACGAAGATTACATGAGGTTAGAGTCACGAATCCAAAGGAGATTATGAAACACAGTATACCAGCAAGGCAACATCATCAAGGTTCATCATAATACATTCAAGGCACGAGCAAATAACATAAAAGTCATGAAACACGTTTTACGATGAGTGCGTCTGAAGAAACTGAACTCTTCTCTGTACTAAGAGACGAACTGGGAGAAATTTACAAGGAATTTGAGGATGGGTCGTATACCATTCTCTTCATATGGATGTCCTCTACGACATGTCAAAATTTCATGACAATACGATGAACGAGAAAGTAGAGGTTGCCAAAATATCAAGTAATGCGCAATCTGAAAAAGTCCTGGAAGTCTCCTGGAAGTTTACTATTTCTCCTTTTTCAGGCCCTGAACGTGCTCAAAAGTTAAAAGGATTCATTTGGTAAAGCTTAGAAATTTTTCGGTCTTGAATTTTCACATGCAGATCATCAAAATCCGATTCCGGACGAAGATTCTACGGCATTTCTACTAAAAAGCTGGGTTCCGAATTTTCTGACGACGAAATTTGACTGAGTTTTCATATACGCACATGGATTCACATTCATTCATTCAAAAATCAGTACTTTTATACTTCTATGAAGAAGGTACAGGGTATATTCTTAGTTTATAGGTATCCAAAACGTTCAAGGAGTTGGGATTGTCCGTGTCAACGATGGGAGGATCATTACTTTCATTCGGCTCCAAATCCTTAGCACCGTCTGTGTCTCTATTCTCAAGAGACGGTCGAGTGGAAGCACTTTCCATCTCCATAACGACATCCTCCTGGACATATTCTCAAACAATTAGCGTTTCATCAATAAAGCATCATAATCGAACATGTGAAGAGATACTTACAGCTTCTCCTTCATCGCTCAAGTCAGGAATTGCTTGCTAAAAGGCGGAGAACCGAAGACCATCAATACTTGGTGGAGCAAAATTCTGCAACGGAATAACAATATCGGTTTCAAGATCCTAATAATATGGGCGAGAAAGAGTCACAACGAGGAAAATATTGGAAACTCACCAAAGCACCAACTGGGGACTTTACGGTATTAGGTAACAGCTTATAACCTTTATGCCTGCCTTTTCCGCCATGAATAACCGCCTCAGTCTCTGAGAAATCTACACCGATTCGAGGTCGTATATTACGACCGTCCTGTGGTGAAATCCAGTAATATAATCAGAATACAGTTCTTATAATTTCGTGAAGATTATATGAAGAAACATACCTGAGAGCATCCTGGAGACGACTTTCGTTTATCACCAGAAAGATACTTCAATCTTGGTCGAATGGAAATCATCTCAGCCGAAGGAAGATCCTTGAATGGAGGTCTGGGAAATCTTACAAAGCCATGCAAATTCCCAAGCTTTTGATCCCAAAATTCTACATAACCTGGGGTTACATAGGCAAATCTATTAGAACCATGAAACCAGTAGCTACTCCCTTCCACGTGAGTATGATCCAAATGAGTCCTGAGTTGCTCAACTGATGGCTTCCTTCTCTGTATGGTTGGAACACACTGATCCATACCCATTTGCCGAGATGCTCTATCAATTATACTCCTCCACTGAAAGCTCTCCAAACGTGGCTGATAGCAAATGACCAGGGGTGCAACTCAACATGAAAGATCTTTCGCCAGAATTCTACATAACCTCGTGCTTTCTCCAGTATTGAAAGTCATCGGCTGAGAAACATAATCAGGGACTGACACCCACGGGAGAAAATTGAACTCAGATTCTCCATATAACACATCAATGAAGCGTATTTTAGAACGAGGATGCTTTGTGGACCAACGCATGATCCTAGCATTATCTTTCTCAGGGAAAGTATGGCGCGCATCAGTATTCGGTCCTTGCAGAACATTACATGGAATAGGTGCATAATTCTTAAAGTGCTCCCACATCAAAGCTTGAAGAAACATCATGTTGGCATAACACTCAATCTTCATAGAGCCGTTTGACACATTGGAGTCTATAATCAAGGAGTCCATGTTATAATACAAGGAGCCTAAGAATAAACTACCTATCGGAAGTTGCTCACCTTGAGCCATCTTAATAGCAAAGGGAATCACAAAAGGCTTCAACAAGTTTCAACTATCTTCAAAAACGTCTCTGGACAACCATAAACATAAGAAAGCAGCAATGGGTAACATATCGTCGATGGGTTTATCAGAAACCTCGTCTTTGGGCCACCAGTGTGTCAACCAGGAAGCATAACATCCTTTACTACCAGCCTAATTCGCTTTATCCATTGCAGCTGTCAAGACATGAGAAACGGCGGTCTCATCATCTGAAAGATCCCCAGGAAGATTGCCCGTGATTGGGAGATGCATCAGAGCTACCACGTCTTCCAAGGTAATGGTAAACTCTCCTCATCTACATATGAAAGTGTAAGTGGGAATGCACCAGCGAGCAAACAGAGCCACAATACCACTTGCGTCATGATAAATGAACAACTCTCCAGAAGCTTGAATAGCTCTCGTCACCTACGCCTAGTCGAGCATAGTCCTCACATGAGGAAAACCCAACATATGCCTCCCCCAGCCGGCAAATTTCTCCAAAGGTCGTCGAGAAATCTTAAACTCTATGATTGATGAGGTGAAGATCCCTCGTTCAAGACAAAATCGAATCACTATCTTAGGAGTTACCAATTTCTTCTGAGTAACAGTTCTGGGATTTATCAAAAGACGATACACTAGGGATTTTAAATGTTGCTCAGCTCCTGGAATATCTTTTTCAAAGAATGCATCATCTATGTGCGGGACTTAATCCCAGGGGTTTCGTCTTCGTCTCCCCCAACAGAAGTTTCATCCATGCATGTCTCATCTCTAGAGATGTCATCATCAACGCACATCTCTTCCCTCGAGGCGTCGTCAGCTTGGGAATTGGTCATCTTTGCTGAGTAGTTGAAAAGGTTCACACTACATTCTACTTCAGTATGCCGTCCAGATATAAATCAAGGAAATACAAGCAAAAATGGTAATTCTTAACTCCTACCTTTTATACTTCCACTAACAATAGTGATAGTAATGTTAGAGTTAACACCTCAAAATCGTTCGTCTCTCCGAAAACTGCAAAAACGAACGAAACTTTATTAATTTTCGAAACTGATTTTTCATGAAATCACGGACACAATTTTCATAATGTGAATATTCACACAACTGACCTATGAAGTTTATAACAATACAATATTCTATCATAAATATATTTTCTATCTTCGAAGAATCCTCAAAACCCACGTTTTGATTTTAAAAAAAAAAACAAAAACAGCAATTAATGCAACTTGCGTACATAAATTCTCAAGGATTTTTATCTAATGAAAACAAATTCATGAAAATAAAATATACCATCATATTATGCACAATATATGTCACGGCTGCATATAAAAAAAACTATTTTTCCTTCGTATCGTCGTTATTTGTCTTTAAAATGAAGGATTATTTCAAAAATATTGTGAAAGATCACATCTCATACATATGATAAAGTTTTGTATTTACGTGAAAGCTCATAAGAAAAATTTTATCACTGGACACAAGTTCATCATATGAATTTTCCTTCGAGTCGTCGTAATTTGTCTTTAAAACGAAGGATTATTTCGATTTTGTGAAAATTTACTCCTTTTATGATAAAACCGTGGTACACATAAAAGCTCATACACTAAGTTTTATCACTGGACCTAGGTTCATATACTAAAAAAAATCTCTCCTAAATCAGGGATTATAGTTAGTTTTCAAAACTAACGATCGAACGAACATACATTTTCAAATACGAGGGTTTTTTCATAAAACTCACACTAATATACACACATGTATATAACTTCATCATGATCAAATAATGAAAAACCCATTATACTCATGGACATCATAAAAAAAAACACCTGGGCGAGTTGGCCGGAATTTGGCCGGCGGCGACGGCGGCGGCGGTTTTGAGTTCAGGAAATTTTCTCTTGTTCGTGAAGGTGAGGGTGTGATGGAGAACTGGTCGTGGAGGAATAAAAAAAAAGGATTAATCCCTTTTATATTAATTTTTATTTCCAAAACCTAATTTTCTAAGGATTTCCTTATTGGGCCCGGCCCGCGAATCCTAACCGACCATGGACTCGTTGTCCAAACCAGCAGTTTCACACCAATTTATGCTCATCAAATGATGCTCTAATCATGACACTGAAGCCTTCATCAAGTCATGGTTTGCTCATACTTTGGAAATTCGGTAATGTCCTAACTTACGACGAAGTTCAATTACTTGTATAATTTATGGTCGGAAAATCACCATTTAATGCTGACTGAGGAACATGGCTTTCCTCAGTAAGCAGGGGACTTAATTAGATGGTGGATTTTCAACAAGGGTTAAAATCGTAATCTCATGATTATACGAGCCTCTGATCCAGCAATCAGACGTGAGTATCGAGGCACGGGTCTCTCATGAATTCTTAACGGAGAGTACTTTCTCTCAGAGTAAATGTAGATATGTAGTCTCACGGCCGGACAACGACATATCTCATGAATACTGAACACTTTCAGTGATTATTTCTATATAGCATCACGAGATGGACGGCTCCTAGACAACTTGCTCTGCTAGTATAGAGCGATAACGTCTTCAGGAACAAACAACGAGTTTACCCTGACTATATAAAGGATATGACTTACCAACAAGATCATATCGGGATAATTAATGCTCCTAGACAGCTTGCTCTGCTAGTATAAAGCCACAAAGTTAATTATTCCTAATTAAGATTAATTCTGTCGTGACATTCACTACTGAATTCCCAGAATAATCTACTATTGCTCCTATTCCATGGTCGAATCCACGACTGGTCCCATGGAATGGAAATAAAAATTGCTCATATTCCATGGTCGAATCCACGACTGGTCCCATGGAATGGCAATAACAATTGCTCCTATTCCATGGTCGAATCCACGACTGGTCCCATGGAATAGCAATAACAATTGTATTATCTCATTACTCCGATTTCATGATCGAATCCATAACTGGTCTCATAAATGGTAATAGATAAATCTTGATTACTCTGATTTTGTGTTCGAATCTACAATCCTATGGAATGGTAATGCTCACTTTATTATTCGGAATTCGTAGTAGAATCCTCAGCTGATCCTATGAATTAACAGTAAACGTCTGTTTATTTTATTACCCAATTTCATGAATTATTCTCCACTGAATTTCATAAATTAGTAATAAATAGTCAACTGGGCGTCGGAGCTACCTCTAAGTAAGCCCCGATTCAAATGGTGAAAGTGTATTCAACGACGATACACTAACAGTCACCGCACGAACGAGTATTTCAAAATACAACGAAACGATGAACCTATGCAAAATAGGGAAGAAAATAATAAATAATTAAAAATATTGACCAGGGTGCTGGGAGCACGGACACACGACCGACCGACCGTGTCGTGGTCAATCCCACGCCGGTTTTATATTTTTAATGCATTTTTATTAGTTTCCATGATTTGATGAAAATTCTCTCATTTTATCAAATCTCCTTCGTCTCGAGGAAACTCCTCGGTTTCATGGTATTTTCATGTTCGTAAAAAATAATATAAAATTAAGGAAAGAAGTGTGGGGTGTGACCGTTGGCCAACCGGCCATGCCTTGGTCCCAACCGGCCCCACACCTCACGGTTCCTCATTATTTTATTATTGTTATTATTTCTCTAATTTCATGAAAAAACTCCTTGATTTCATGGTATTTTGCACAAATCATCAAATAATAAATAAAATTATGAAAACTTGTGGGACCGGGCCACTAGCCAGCCGTCCATGCCCTAGCCGGTCCAACACGCCCCTTGTTTTATTATTTTATTATTATTTATTTTATTTTTCCTTGAATTCATCAAATTCCTTGATTTCATGGTATTTCTCTCAAATAAGGAAAAATTCCCTCAAATCATGAAAAATACTTAAAAAATATATACAAAAAAATAATTCGTGGGACCGGACCCTAGCCGACCGGCCTTGCCCCCACGGTCCCACACGCCCGTGTTTTTATTATTTTAATTTTTTTGCTTCCTTGAACTCATGAAAACTCCTTCAATTCATGGAAACTCCCTAAATTCATCAAATTTCTTAAAATTCATGAATTCTTCATAAAATCATCAAAAATATTATAAAATTAAGGAAAATGGCACCACGGGACCGTGGTCACGACCGGCCGACCATGCGTTGACCACGGCGGTCCCACACCTCCTCATTCCTTATTTTATAATTATTTTCCATCATCTCATGGTGTTTTCCTCAGTTTCGTCGAAACCTTAATTTTGGCATATTTTCTCGAATGGATGCTCAATTGCACGCCAGGAAATATAAAATTCTCAGGACTGAGACACGGACGCCTTGGGGACACGAGCACGTTATCTTGACCGACTAAGATTGGCTCTTTGGCTTACAGAAGCCTGTCCCATCAATTTTCACAGTTTTGACCTAATTTGCACAATTGCACGTATTAGGTCCAAAACTCTTCCAAACACTTTTGGATATTTATGAAGTGATAATCAGTCGGTCACGTGACAACCCAGGGCCAGTCTCATGACTCCAGGGTCGGTCCCTCATTCAATCATAATTAGTTAGGTTTTCTCACCTAAGGCTCAGATGAGCATTTTCGAATAATGATTAAACCAGCACTTAATCATTCTTTCACCAAAAATCATCAACTCTTCAGGAGTTCATGTTATTTTTCTCACGTGAGCATGGACACTACATGGTCTATCCACGGTCCCATGTAGTCGCTTCCTCCTTCGTCCCATGGTTAATTTTCTGACGAACAATGAATTGATCATCAATTTATCAAATTAGGGTTTTCTGAATCCAAGGATCATCATTCCAGATTCCAACCTTAATAATTGTACGGTCATTAATCTTATTAATTATGTTCGGTTCAACAGTACTTTAATTAATATTTCGGCCACGCTGCCAATAATCCATCAGATGAGCAACACTTGCTCAGACGATCAAATATTCAACAATTCATCACATGAACAACACTTGCTCAGATGATCAATATTTGAATATTGGTTCGACAATCAGTATTCAATAATCCATCTAACGAGCAATACTTGCTCGCTTCAACGTAAGAACTATACCTCTGTCTCATGACATGTTCAATTCATGAGTTTCAAAACATCATGTTCAACTCAGTAACTACATGGACTCATCGTCCCATCAAACCACGAAGTCATCAATTGACTAACAAACCACGTGACGTCAATCATGTCACTTTGGGGGGATATCACTTAGGGTTTTGGTCTGGCGGTTTACGACACGTGTGTTCAAACACACGATGGAATGTGAGTAAGTCGTGTAATCAGTTGAAGGAATTCACGAGGTAGTGGGTGGAAAATCGACCAAGTCTCCACACGTTGAGAAACTGGTTTCAAACACGATCTCCATTTCCCCACTCCTTGATTCCATCAATTGTCAGACTTCACGGGATCATGGTGTCTACAATTCCAGCAATATAAATAAGTCTTTGAATCATGATTAAAAAACACACAAAAACAGAACATCATCAATCTCACGTCTCATCGACAACATGAGATCATCAACTCATCAATTGGGCAACTACTCTCAATTGAGCAATTTCAATCATTCAAAGCTTATCATATTCAGAATTCGCACACCCATAATCTTTGATTACCATTGATTCCACACATTTCTCAGCTTCCCTCCTGCATATCAACCCATCCTCTCTTGTGACCAAATTTACTCTGGAACGTTCATTGTCTTGATTTAGGCCGGAGTACTACAGATTGATCTCTCGAATCTAAAGCACCCCCTTTGCAGCGGTGCATCTGTGTGAGGTTTAACATTTCGCTCGATTCGAGGAGTCTCCTCCGTACGGTCATCTCCTCAATTCCTTAAAAACCAGCAAATCGTTTTTCCCCATCTACACATATACACATTTAGAATACCTATAGGACTACCGAGTCCGTTAATTGAATACGCTTTATTGATTCTCTTGTTGAATACAAATTGTTCAGTATATATTTTCCAATCCTGATGTCGGGTAAGAGTTTTTCATTATATTTCTTACAATTAGGGAAGACCAATCTAATGCAAATTCCCTTGTCAAAAACTCACCATCAACATTAGTCCCCTGGTTAGCTCGGAACAATGTCGTGTTGGGTGGTAAGCATTATATGGTGATCATAAATATCGCGTAAACTCAAAATTCACAAGCAAAGAAGGCGCCACTTATCTGTACTATCATGGCATGGCAACATACTTTGGGCGCGTACGGATGTGGCGTATCCATGCCTGTGGAGTTTTGGTATTCATGCTTCTAAGGAAAGGCCCGCGCGGTCCCACTAGCTTTGGACGACCACTCCTGACCTAATAAGGAATCTTCCCAGGCAGGTCTTGACGTTTAGGATAGAGTTGAATTGTCGTGTGGGTGGGCCCACCTTTTACCACGACCAAGAAGAAAATTCTCTATATATGAATGTACCATACGAGAAACCCTTAATACTACTTTTCCTTTTAGCCTTATTTTCTCCTAGGTAAGTGCTTTTAAGGATTCCAGTGATTTTATTTTCTTTTGATTGATTGAGCGAAGTTGATACCATTGTTTTTTTTGTAGAAGAATTCTGTTTGAGTTTCAAGAGATTCTTCTGTTCCCTGTGATTTTATCTAATCCAGCCATGTAAACTAGGGTTTATGATGTATATAAGTATTTGTATATATCTTGTAGTGGTATAAAACCACACACTACATCCAACGAAGTAGAAGATGGTTTAACACAAAGTAAAGGTACACAAGCAAACGTAGACACAAGGATATACGTTGTTCGGTATGATTACCTACGTCCACGGGGTGAAAGGATGAATGTTATTATTTCTTTTCTTTGATTACAAGTTTTTCTCTCCCTTTCAAATGATGAAGCTCAAAAACTCAAGTATGATGCCTTCTTTTTCTCTCTCTCAGCCTGCCTCTCTCTCTCGACCAGCCCTTGTATTTATAGGCCAATGTCAACATACAACAGAATTACAATGTCGGTCACATTACATCAATTTTAGCTGTTCCCTATCGGACCTGCACTGCTCGCCCGACTTTCTGGTTTGACCGATAGAGTCTTGGTTTTTGATAGTTCTTCACCCGAGGCCGAGTCTTGATCGTCTGGTTAACACGATGTCGTCCTTCTTTCTTCTTGTTCCTTTGTTTGACCATCTTCCTTCGTCTGAACGAGTGATTTATGATCGTTCGCCCGACCTGTCAGGAGATAAAGGTCACGTCACATCTGACAACTGTTGGTTGATGAGTGCCAAATATTGTATATATCTATCCCTTTTTGTTGGCATTTAACTCATATTTTGTGCATTAATTCTACATTTTATCCCATATTCTGTATTTTCATTGTTTTCAAGAATAAATATTTTTCTTACTTAATTTTGCATTTTTAGGTAATAAATAAAGTCTGGATGAATTGCGGAGCGGAAAAGAGTTGAAGAGTGGTGAAAAGCCGGAAGAAATTACGCAAGGAAGCCGCAAAGAATGGAGCGCACGTCCAAAAAGCTAGGAATGGGCTCAAGAAGGAAGAATTGTTCTTAAAGAAGATATGGGCTTGGCATACCCAAGGCCCAAAACCCTTACCCAAACCCATTTTCTATAACCAAAACCGCATCCATCTTCAGCCGTCGGATTGGATCCATCTCATCATCCGATGGTCGCTCCTTCATGGCGCATCAAAATCTGAAGCTCCTGCAAAACACCATAGTGCCTAAATTCCAAGCCTTCAGATTAGATTGTAGTTGAATCCAACGATCGCTTCTTTGCCTGCACATCAAACCCAGATACTTCCGCTTAACACTACAACACCTAACTCCATCTGGCGCCGTTAATTTCGTTGTATATCTGCATCCAACGGTCGCTGCCAGCATCTTCACATTTATCCGTTAGATCAATCTTCATCTCCACACCCCACGGCTCAGCGTCGCAGATCATCAAACTCGATACGCCCGCTTAACACCATAGTACCAGAAACATATAACCCAAACAAACTACCCCTTCTTCTTTCTTCCATCGAGCTCTCCTTCACCACCATACCCTGTTTGCAGAACCACCACCACCTACTCTGCTGTACCAGTTCCATCGCCACCTCCTTCTCCATCAACAACTCCCCACAACAACCACAATCCATCATATCCCTCAATACCCCCATCACCTATTAATCTATTTCAACAACTCCACCATCCTCATCACTGTTAGGGTTGGATTTGGTGAATTAGGTTGATAGATGAAGCAATTGGCGCGTGGGAATGGAGCAGGTGAACAAGGAAAATAATGGGTCGACGATTGAAGTGTCAAATCACATGTTTGGTGAGTAAAATTCGAAACCCTAATTTCAACTGTCCAAATTAGGTTTTTGGGGATTTTTATAGAAAACCCTAATTTCTGTTAGGGAAAGCCTGGAGACGAATAGAGAGAAACATGGGTTCAAATTGTACTATCAAATTAGGTAGAATCAAATACCTAATTTCTGTGTTGTTTGATTTTGGGATTTGGGTGAAGAACCCTAATTTTGTATTTTGGGGAAATGGGGTCTGTGGGTATAAATAGCCTTGTGGGTGTTGTTGTAAAACTTTATGCTGGAATAGCCAGTGTCCAGAACTTTGATGTTCTGCATATATTCATGTTCTGTTTTGTGTAATGTTCCCTGTTGTTAATGTGATGTTCCCTGTTTTTGTGTAATGTTCCCTGTTTTAATATCCTGTTGTTGTTGTTGTTAATGTGATGTTTTTGTGTTGTTCCTGTTAATCATGTGTTGTTCCATCTGTTCTCTCATGTTCTCATTAGCTGAGGCTCAGATGAAGCTTTAGTGGACTGTTAGGTAGTGGAATGTTAGGTTAGAAGCCTTAGTGCACTGATTTGATTGAGCAATGGGAGAATTCAGTGCTCACTAGTGCTTGTGATTGATTGTACTGTCAAAAGACAGTCAATACTAGGAGCACATCAGTTGAGCAAGCTGTTTATCTTGCTATTCCCTTTTTGTATGCTTAGGATCTTAAGTTGGCCTTAACTGTCACTTAGTTCCATTAAGGATTCAACCTAGAACTATACTATCTGGCTAGGTCACAGGGTGGATTCATAACCCAGTTGTGTTGTTTCTCTGTTCTGTTATTCTTATTTGCTCACTCCCACTGCCCTTGGCTTGTAGCCTTGGTTTGCAACTATCTCTGTTTTGTTATTACTTGGCTTGCACTATCACATTAGCACTATGTCACCATTCATTGTAAATGCCACCTTAGTTTCATAATTGTTTTTGGCCTTTGTAAATACTCCAGCTGCATTGTCACTTCTCTACTGTCATTGCCATTACCACATTGTAAATATGCAACACCATTGCCACTGTCACTGTGACCTCACTTTGTACATAAGCACTGCAGCCTTGCCCTATGCTTCATGGTTTCTTTATGTCATTGTCTTGGCTTGGTGCCTTATTCTCCCATGTTAACTCACTGCATTGTTGCACTACCTTGACCCTGTTTTGCCCTGTCTCAGCTTGGTCCTAGAGCTAGCTATCTTGACTTAGCCTTTGTGCTAGTCTGCCTTGGCCAGTATCATGGCCTAGAGCCTTATCTTGGTCTGACAGCTGCATTGTTTCCCTTCCGCTGCTGCTGCTGCTGCTACCTCAACCAGCTTTGCTACTGCAGCTGTCTGCTTCCACTCCTGCTGTCTGCTGTTTCTCCAGCTCATTGCTAGGGTGAAGCAAAAGCCCATATCACTGTTAGGGTGCCCAAGGCTCAGTTCAGTCCATCTGTAGTCCAAAGGCCCAAAGCCCAGTTCATTCTTATAGAATAAGGCCAAAGCACAAACTCAATCAAGAGCCCAGTGCACTTCAAAACCAAAGCCAAGCCCACTGTGCCTAGAAGTTACCAAAGCCCAATAGCCAACTAGAGCCCAAAATAGCTAGAAAACTCCAAAACACACCCAGTCTCTGTGGATCGACCCGTACTTGCACGAGCTACAACCGACGACCGTGAACTTGCGGTATTACTGTAGGCCCGTTTTTATTACGCTTAATTTATACGCATCTCCGGGCACACCATTGGTCCATCACGTCCGACCCACGTGATACCTCGCTCTTTGCACCGTTCGGTTCTATCCTGTGCTTCGCCTCTCTTTTTTCTTTGGTGTATCATAGCTTAGGATCTTGCCACCTAGCCCTGTGGATTATCTACACTTACATTTATGCCCCTTCTTTCGCTCGTGTGCTTGGCACGAGGGAAAGAAAATCGTTCCACCTTCCCACGTCCTCGAGCATGCCGAGAATTCCGTCATGCAGTCTCCTACTAATTCTCCCTTTATGACTTGTAACCGTTGTTGTCGGTCGAGGCGTTGCATCCTATAAATATCTCCCTTTATGTACTCTTTCCTTCGTTCGCCATTTTCAGAGAAACCAAGCGTTGTTCTTCCTTATTCTTTTCCTTCCTTCTTTGCCGACACCATTAATTCCGGTGACCCTTTTATCTTCTCAGTCTTCATCTTCGCTGTTTTTGTTGGTGAGGTTTGCGATAGTCGTGGTTGGTTCTTCTTTTTACTTCTCTCTCCATCAAATTCCATATCTCTCCGTTCGCTTTCTTCCATGGCCACTTCTTCTCCGTCAATGACTGAAAAAAGGTGCGTGAGTGATACCTTCTCCGAGGGCGATGTTGTTTCTCTTGGTTCCTTATTTTGGCTTGAGAGTCCTTCCCATCACGATTATCGTGCTATAAATTCCCTTTTCCATGATGATTCTCCTTCTTTTTCATGTAGGGCTGATAACAGGATCTCCAAATACTTGTCTGATGATGAGTTCATTGAAAAGTTGAAGGAAGAATTTGGTCTTCAAAACTATGAAGTGACCCTAGTCTCGGACCAAACGGGTGTGTTGAAGAAGTCCGATGTCGATAGGTATGAGCAGTCATCTGAGGCAGTCATCGTTACTCGTGGGCAATTAGAACTTGGTCTTCTCTTTCCTTTATACAACCCTGCTAGCCCTTTCTACTACGAGGTGTTGTCACAGCTTCGTCCGCTTCGGGCCTTGACCCAGTGGAATGGAAACACTTTCCTCCTGATGAATGAGTGGAGGGACCGAGGCGAGGGTCATGGATCTACGGCCGATTGGTCGACCTATAAGCCTGAAGATGCTCCTAATTATACTTCTTCCAATTTCGTCGTGAATTATCGGAGCGGGACAACTACCAATGGCGACCTTGCTGGTTTTGCTGCTAGCCCTCATCGTCTGAAGTCTATGCCTAAGGGTGTTGGACGATTGGTGCTAGATGTTGATCCCCTTGGTAAAGGATCCAACAAGCGTGCTCGCCACACCAATGACCCATACTGGGACCGGGTTCTACTACTTGTTCACGGCCAAATTTTGCATGGTAGCTTACCTCCTCCTCAATTTCCTACGAAGCCTTATCCATTATGGGTTATTAATGATGATAGGGTATGTTGCTTTCTTTCCACTTTCTTTGATTCCTGCTGTATCAGCTTGGAGTAATGATTACTTTCTTGTCGTAGGTTAAGCCTCAGGGCGAGTCTACCAAATTGGCTTCTATTTCCAAGAAGAGGAGTGCTGGCATAAGGGTCGAGGAGGATCAGGGGAAGGTAACAAGCATATAAATTTTATTCTAAGTACATGTACTTACCCCTGTTTTTTTCCTTCACGTGTTCTGACGCTGAACCTTGTGCATAAATTCCCTAGGCGCGAGGATGAAGATTTTGGAGGGTCCGATACTCGTGGTAGTGAAAGTTTGGTTTCAAGGCGTAATCCTCCTCGGGGGAAGGTGGCGGCAAAGGGCGTGGTGTTGAAAAGCTCGGATGTTGTGATCAATATCCCCGATCAAGATGATGAGGACGATATATTCGGGGACGATCAGCTGTTTGATGAGGATGCTGGTGGCCAGAAGGAAACGGAGGTTTATGTGGAGACTACTGTTGTGACTCCTGTCGTGCAGTCTGGTGATCAGGGTCCGACCCAAACATCATTCCAAAAGTTGCCCCAGAAGGATGTTGGGTCTCCCTCGGGTGTTCAGACGACTTTACCATATCGGGCCCTATTTGTGATTCACGTGGCGCATTGCACTCTGAGGAGTTCGGCGCCTATACTGATGAGCAGATGATTGATGTCGTGCCCCTGTATCGTGATATCATGCCGGTCTTTGATAATTTGGTAACTGATTTGTTTGCACTTTTCCTTTGGATGTTATCCGGCCCCACTAATCTCGTCTTGGGATGGAATTTGTAGGCGTTGAATCGGTCGAGGTTGGAGGCTGCTCTCCGTCGACAAGAGATTAGGAAGTTGGAGGTTGCTCTTCAGCAGGAGAAGGAACGATCTCGTGATCTGGAGATCAAACTTGCCGATGCACAAGGTATAATTTTTGCGATAGTTATGTTGATTGAGTTCTTCGTACCAATGTCATGAGTCAATTATTATTCTTCAAGCCGAAATATCAAGTATAGATCTAGACGCTTCTTCGGAGTATAGGCTTATGAAGATAAAGTGGGATATCGAGAAAGATCTTGTGGAAATATTCGACAACGAATTTTCAATAAAGATGGGAAGATAGACCGACAGGAGGACGAGATACAGCAACTTCAAGAAGAATTGGACAGATACCGCCTGTTTGAGTATGTCCCGAAGAGATAGATAACTTACGGGCCCGCTTGGGCATCTTTCAAAGACTTGCTGGTGATAAAACGTTACTAGTCGATAATCTGGAGAGTCAAAATGGTTCCCTTAGGATTCAAAATCCAGATCTTCATGAAGATCGGTGACGAATTTTGAGGGAAAAAGTTTTGGCCGAGCAGTCCAACCGAGATCTTCTTGAAAGGACCAAGGGTTTCGATAAGCTGTCCAGTGACCTAGAGTGGACCCAAGCCCAGTTATCGATGCTACAAGTGTCCTATAACCGTCAGAGGGCCGAGTGGAGTGATTATAAGAAATATTTCCCTTCGAATGAGTTCAATGAACAATACTATAATGAGTTAACCTTGAAGATTTCTAAGGCCGAGGAAGAGTTGGCCAAGTCCGTGGAGTCGTTAGAATCTATATTGCCAATTCTGTCAGGTCTCTGGAGTGCATGTTGGGGCGACCTTAAGACCTAGTTAGTTTGTTGTTTTTACTCAGTATTCTGCTATGTTCCGTGTTTAATATGCTTATAATGTTTTGTTTCAGCTGAGCAGGGTCGTGTCAAGGATCTGGAGCGAGATGTGAAAAATCTCGGGCAGGAGGTGGAGCAGTGGAAGAAGGACGAAGGTGAGGTAAAGGTTAAGCTCCATGCCGCCGAGGCGAGGTCCGAGCAGATTTCTCAGCAGATTGTGGACGAGAGAAATGCTCTTCAGAGCGAGCTTGCTGAGGCGATCAAGGCCGGTGTGAACGAGTACATCGCGCAAAAGCGCCGCGAGGTTTCTCAGAGAAAGGGGGGAGCCGGTGTTGTTTATCTCAGGAGTTGATCATGTCTTTTGTAGTGTTGCGCCACTAATTTGCCCTTTGTCGCGGGTTGTAATTCGTTTGAACACTTGACCCATGCTTATTTGAACAACTTGTTTGAATGGGGTGCTGCGTCGCCAAGCTTGTTTTTTTTTAATTTTTTCCTTGACAATTTCCGCCTTTTTCATTGTGTTGATGCTGTTTAATTTTATGGTTGCTATCTTGTTCTGCGTGCTCTATATCTGCATTTGATGTCACATGCATTAGTATTAGTGCCTTTTCTGTCGAACACACTCAACAAGGAGGGTCATCGGGCCCATTTCCATGTCCCAGCCAAGGTATCTCATCACTATATTTTAGATTCAGTGGATGGGTTTTAGTCTTCCTAGTTCTAGGCCCGATAATCCCGAGTGGTTATCGACCAACCAACTCGGGCAAGTGGTCACGACCACCTGCAATGGGGGTAACCTTTCAGATGTAAATAGGTTACCCAGCTGAGAAGAAATTGTATCTTAACAACCTTTGGTATCTGGCTTCCAACCACCAGTACCCTTAGGCTACCTCGGCACTTGCACACTGCCACTGCCCCGAGTATCGAATAGCCAGTCGACTGTAAGTCACCTCAGCACTTCCATACTGTCTTTGTCCCGAGTACGAATGACCATGTGAGTGTAAGTCACCTCGGCACTTCCTCACTGGCTTTTCCTCGAGTACGAATGACCATTCGAGTGCAAGTCACCTCGGCACTTCCTCACTGGCTTTGCCCCGAGTACGAATGACCATTGGTCGCTCATGTCATATTTCCTACTCCTCGCGGTTTTAAAGAAATGAATGACAAGTATGTTTACATGTTTCCCTCGAACCCATCATGGGTAATAGAGTTTCAGATGTTGAGCGTTCCACGGTTTTAACTCGGGTTTGCCGTCTGGTTTGAGTAATCGATAAGCTCCCTCGCCAGCTTTAGACACGATTGTGTATGGTCCTCCCCACCTTGCCACTAGTTTACCGCCCTTTTTGTCACGTTCCAAATCGGCTAGATATTTCAACACTAACTTCCCCGGTTGAAAATCTCTTGGTCGAACTCGTTTGTTGTATTCTCGTTGTAGTCTCCTTTGGTAATTCTCCATTTTTTGCAATGCCATCTCCCTTGTTTCCTCCAAGTCATCGAGCTTGGCCAATATTATATCTACCGATATGTTTCGCCTCCAGGCTTCAGTTCTTGTGGTGGGTATCATTGCTTCAATTGGTAGTATCGCTTCGGTTCCATAGGTCAGCATGAAAGGTGATAGCCATGTTGCTTCCCTTTGAGTGGTTCGATAGGCCCATAAAACATTGTATAGTTCTTCGCACCAATCACCGTATTCTCCATCTAATTTTTTCTTCATATTATCGGCGATAGTTTTGCTTGTGATCTCGGCCTTCCCATTACTTTGAGGGTATATGGGGGTAGCCTTGATTTTTGTGATGTTGTAGGTGTTAAATAGTAGGTCGATGTTTTCTCCATGGAGATGTTTTCCATTATCCGAGACGATGGTCGCCGGTACTCCGAAACGAGATATGATGTGCTCCCAAATGAACCTGAAGACGTCCTTGTCACGGATATGTCTCAGTGGTGCCGCCTCCATCCATTTAGTGAAGTGATCCGTCGCTACTATTAAGTATTTTCTATGCCCCGATCCCACATGTAATGGTCCCACGATATCGATCCCCCACTTTGCGAAGGGTCAGGGGATTACTACCGAGTTTAGAGTTAATGATGGTGCGTGTATCTTCTTACCAAACCGCTGGCATTCTTCGCAAGCTTGCGCCATTTGTTTTGCATCATTGTTCATATACGGCCAGAAGTATCCCATCTTTTTCGCTCTCGATGACAGACTTCGTCCCGAGCTGTGATTTCCGGCTGCTCCATAGTGTAGTTCATTCAAGATTGTCTGGCCTTCTTCCTTACTTAAGCATCTTAAGGGTGGTCCCAAGTATGATTTCCTGTATATGATTCCGTCTCTTAGCTCGTAAGCGACCGATTTTCTTTTCACTTTGTTGATCTCAGGTCGCCCTTGGGTAACTCGCATGTCTCCAAGTACGAATGAATCGACTTTCTCCAATCTCCGTCCGGATATCTGTCGGCCGTGTTGATGGCCACGTCGACGTGCACCTCGGGTGTCGCTGGTATAGATGGGGCGAGGAGTCTCATGACACGAATACCCTCCACACTTGGGTCTGTGAGCTGGGATGCAATATATGCCAATGCGTCCGAGTGTCGATTATCTTTTCTGCATATGTGGCGAAATTAGATGTTGGGGATCTGGTCGATATAGAATTGGGCGAGCTCCCAGTACTTCTGCAAAATCGGGTCGTGGATGGCGTATTTTCCTGTGATTTGTCGGATCACCAACTGCGAGTCGCTAGTTAGTCTTACATCTTGTAGGCACATCTCGACGATTAATCTCAGGGCGTGAATCACAGCTTCGTATTCAGTGACGTTGTTTGTCGCCTTAAATTCCAATCTAAACGAATGGACCATTTTTCGTCCCTTTGGTGTGGTAAAGACTATCCAAAGTCCCGATCCATCTTTGTTCGACGCTTCATCGACGAATACTTCCCAACGTGATGGGCTACTTGCTTCGAGTAAGTCGGCCGGGTCTTCTCGATCTACTTCCATTCCGGGTATGTCCTCGACCTCATCTTCGTCGCTTAGTGGAAAATATGCCACTACTTGTGCCTTCACTGTTGTCCTCATTTCGTAGAAAACGTTGAATTGTTTGATTTGTGCCCCCTATTTGGAAATCCTTCCTGATCGGTCGGCATTGTCTAGTACCGCCTCAATAGGCGATTTTGTGAGCACGCGGATCCGATGGTCTTGGAAATACGTTCTTAACTTCAGAGTGGCGAAAGCTAGTGCTAAAATCATCTGTTCCATCCTTGTATAATTTTTCTCGGCGGGACTTAATGTTTTTCTGATGAAATAAACAGGCTTTTCTTCGCTCCCTTCATTTCGGACTAAGACTGCACTGATAGCATATGAGGTTGCGCGGAGGTATAACGTGAGGACCTCCGATGGCTCGGGTCTTTGTAATACGGGTAGGCTAGCGGGATGTAGTTTAATACTCTGAAACGCCTCCTCACAAGCGTCCGTCCATTTAAATTTCTCCCCCTTTTTGAGAGTGCTAAAGAAGTTCTTGCATTTGTCCGACGACCGAGATATAAATCGCCCCAACGCTGCTATACTTCCGTTAAGATTTTGTACGTCTTTTATTGTAGCCGGTGACGGCATCTCGAGTATAGCTCTAACTTTCTCGGGAGCTTCCTCTATACCCTTTGGAGTGATGATATATCCCAAAAATTTACCTGATGTGACCCAAAAATCGCATTTGGTCGGATTAACTTTCATTTTATATTCTCTCATCGTCCGGAAAACTTCTTGCAGGTCCCCAATGTGATTCTTGGATAGGCGACTTTTTACTAGCATATCGTCTACATAGACCTCGATGGTGTGGTGGATCTGGTCTTCGAACATGTCGCCCATCAACCATTGATATGTGGCGCCCGCATTCTTCAGACCAAACGGCATCTTGGTGTAGCAGTATAGGCCCCTCGGCGTGAAGAAGTAGGTGTGTTCTTGATCCTCGGGGGCCAACGGGATCTGGTTATACCCCGTCTATCCGTCCATCAATGTTAGTGCCTCGTGCCCTACTATAGATTCCACCAGTTGATCGATGCTTGGGAGAGGGAAACTGTCCTTCGGACAGGCTTTGTTCAGGTCGTTGAAGTCAATGCAGATTCTGACTCCTTCGTTTTTCTTTGGTACCACGACCATGTTGGATATCCACTGTGGGTAGTGTGATTTCCTGATTATTCCCGATTCTTGTAACTTTTTTAACTCCTTCTCGACGGGTGTGTGTAATTCTGGTGCGACTCGCCTCATCTTTTGTCGGACTGGTTTGAAGCTTGAGTCGATCTTTAAATAGTGACAGCATACCTCCGGAGCTATGCCCTCCATATCGTGCACGTTCCATGCGAACGCGTCCATGTTTTCTTTAGCACCGCCACGAGCTGGTTTACTTGTTCGTCTGATAGTAAGGACCCGATCCTTACTATCCTTGGTTCTTCTACAGTTCCTAAATTAATCTCCCGAGTAGGTTCCACGGCCGAGAAGTTTGGTTTTGATTCCTTCATCGGCGTCGTCTCCTTTAATTGCTATGAAGGCTCGTTTCCTTGTGTTTCGTATGTCATGACCGCCTGCGAAATAATTTTTTCCAGTTCCTCTGCGGCTTTGGTTTCTTTGGCCTTGTTTTTCTCTCTCCTTTGTCATGCTCGCCGCTCCTCATTTATCTGGGCATCGACCTGCATGCACTGTCGGGATGCCTGTGAATCTCCTACGACCTCAGCTATCCCCTTGTACGTTGGGACTCGTATCCTCTGATGATAAGCTGATGCCACTCCTTTGATTCCCGTGATCCACGGTCTCCCGATAATAGCTTCATAGAGCGAGGCGACATCGACCACACAGAATGTAGTTAACGTATCTAGGTAACCACCTTCGTCTGATACCCTTAGGGTTACTTCTCCCTTTGGGATGGTCACTGTCCCATTACAACCGTAGATACGATATGTCGATGGGACGAGTATATCATCTGACAACTCCATCCTCTTGAACGTGTCGTAGAAGAGTACTTCGACTGAGCTACCACTATCCACTAGTATCCTTCTTACGCCCCATTCCTCAATCAGCAGGGTGATAACCAAGGGATCACTGTGATCTTGGCCGTTCATCGGGACATCCTGAGCCGAGAAAAAGATGGGTCGCAGCATCCAGGGTTCTATCGGAAAAGTTTTTGCGACACTGAAAATTTCCTTCCCATTATGATCCCTCTTGTGGATTCTAGACAGGATTCCAGGATTCAAATTGTATGCTTGAGTGGTCGAATGCAAAATCGTGTTGACAAACTGCGTGGATCTGTTGATTCTGACCTAGTGGACGGGTGCATCGGGCGATGTGGTCGTCTTGGTTGGGTGTCGGACTGAACTGTCTCAGGTAACCCTCTCGAATAAGATGTTGCACGATGTCTTTTACTTCTCGGCAGTTATTTGTAGAGTAGCCTCGATAGACGGCAATACTCTGGGTGATCCTTGGTCTCCTCGAACTATATCCCTCATGAAGATGGGTATATGATATCACTCCTTTTCTCGACCTCTTTGAATATTTCTTCTAGTGGAGCATTCAAAGGGGTGTATGTTCTCGCCTCGTGCCTCGGCCTCTTTCCTTTAGCTACCCATTCCTTATTCCCATTTCCTCGCATAGGTGGGCTCGGTCTCTTCTCGGGCCGACGTTGAACATCTTCCGATGTCGACTCGGGCACCGCACTAGCCTCTTGCACTCCCCTATCCCTTGATTCTTCCTAAATTTCTTCTAGGGCGATGAAATGTTCTTGCATTTTCCTCATTTCCTTCAATGTTTTCGGCTTTTCAGTGAACATGGCTATCCAGATGGGATCCGACCTCCCTAGTGCGTTTTCGAACCCCGAATATCTGCTGGTCGACTGGTACCTTCCCAATTTCTGTACACAAATTTCTCCATCGATCATTCAATGATATGAGAGGCTCTCTAAACCGTCGGGCCAAAGTGAATAACCTGTTGACCCTAGGCCGAGGTCTGCTGTTGTGCTTGTACGTTTCAAGGAAGGCTTCAACTAGAGTCTCGTAACTGTCAATTGTTCCTGGTGAGAGGTTGTAGAACCATTTCCTTGCCTCGCCTTCCAGGCTTTCCGGGAAGAACTTACACATTACCACCTCATGGTTCTTCCATTGGATTAGGGACATAGTGTACATCTTCAAATGCTCAACTGCGTCTCCCGTGCCATCGAACCTGGATGGGAAGGTGAGGAGCGTGCACTTAGGTGAGAAGGCCCTTAGTTCTAGATCTTGGGTGAAAGGGGTCATCTCGGCCTTGCTTATGACCTCGGCTAGCTTATCTTCTCCGCCGGTTCCTGACAGCTTCCTTACCTTTTCTTCTAACTCCCTTAGATTGGCCTCGGTCGCATTGTCGGACCTTGTGTTCCTCTGCTGATTATTCCTCTCGTGCCTCTCGTCGTCTGTTGATGAATCCTCGGGTGGATCGTATCCTCTGATAGGTGGTGTCGGGGGTGGTCCTGATCGACCGGAATTGCTCGGTCCTACCGCTGGTGGTACTTGCCTAATTCGGCCTTGGGGACCTGATGTCCCTCGGCTAGAAGATCCTCTCGACCTCGACCTTAAGTTCCGTAGTTGATAATTCTCGAACTCTAGAGCTAGGTTCCTCTGCTGAAGATCCCTTAAAGCCGCCTCTTGACTTCTTTGGATTTCTAGAATTGCGAGTAGTGTCGGATCTGTAGTCTCATGGCTAGAGTGACCATTTGGATGGCCTAAATGGGCAGGGGGTGGCGCCGTCATCACAGGTGGTGGAGGTGGTACAGTGGGGGGTATCTGAGTCGATGTCGCCGGATCGACCCTAATATTTGTTTCACGTCCTAGTTGTACTCGCCTGAGTCGTTCTTGCTCTCGCCCGAGGGATTCTTGATACTCAGCTTGTCGTCTGATGTTTCGTCTCTGGGCATGCAGGATTAACGCTTCTTCATCATCTTCTGTGTCTGACGCGGTAAGTCCATCTATTTGATTATCCCTCCTTGGGGCGAAGCGATTTGCTCCATAGGCGATGGGTCATCGTCTCGTCCCAGATCGATCTCCTCGTCTACAGTTGGCATACCCCTTGCAGCAGCTCGTGATTCCTCTGGTGGTGGATGCCCGTCACTCCCTCGCCTCGGCCCAGTTACTCCTCCATGCATGCTACTGCCGGTGATTGTGCGGTTCCTCGGAGTTCTTCCCATCCCTGACGTGCTAGCGATCGGACACAGTGTACTGTGAGTCCGAGAGTCGTCCCTACCTACGTCAGTGAAAACAGACAACACCTTACTTTGACCTGTTTTTGAAAAGTTTCTATAGTACATACGTTATTTTTTTGTTTAAAAAAAAAAAAGAAAAAGGTGACTGACACTAAAACTGAGTCTCAAAAGTACGATTCCCTTTATTCTACCACGCTGACCTCGCCAGTTTGCCCTGTTTAGACTCTAAGTGTTTCTTTTAGACAGGTATCATGCTACGTCGCTCTCAAGGTTGCACGAAGTCGCTTTCAGAACCACGACTCTACATTAACTACAATTTGTCCTACATTCCCTGGACTCCAAATCATTAACACCTAGCTCTTTGTGAGTAAAAGGTCCAAATTCGTACTTTTATGAGGTCAGCACGCCATGGCAAAAACTGGACCAAGACTTATGTACTCCCTTGGAACTACAAAGGGATGTCTTACCTTGATTCCTTGGATTCTTTCACCGGCGACCGATAATCTCGCCGTGCTGTTGTTTTGGCACTTCCCCAAGCCAACATGGAACCTCAAGCAACTTCAACCACACATCAAAGATGTTATTTAGGAGTTTTATGGGAATTCCGTTGTTGAAATCGTAGGACAAAAACTAAGATCGAAATACGAAGACCAGTGCGAAAAATACTATGAAAACGAAGATTAAGACACAAAAATAGACTCGCCTACAAGGAAGACTAGTCGACTGTTCGGAATCGACCCAACGAAAATATTTGCTAACGACACGACTTCAGCAATGAAAACTCAACTATATCAACAAACTTCAAATCAAACAAACATAAACAGACTTCACCAAACAGAGTTCATCCCATAGCATCAACTAACACGCAAAGTGTTTTTAGGAGATTTTGGATCGTCTCTGTTGGCTCATGCAGTCAAGGTATTCGGAGAACTTAGACGGTCCCCTTAGTCGGCGCCAGAATGTAGTGGCATAAAACCACACACTACATCCAACGAAGTAGAAGATGGTTTAACACGAAGTAAAGGTACACAAGCAAACATAGACACAAGGATATACGTGGTTCAGTATGATTACCTACGTCCACGGGGTGAAAGGATGAGTATTATTATTTCTTTTCTTTGATTACAAGTTGTTCTCTCCCTTTCAAATGATGAAGCTCAAAAACTCGAGTATGATGCCTTCTTTTTCTCTCTCTCAACCTGCCTCTCTCTCTCTCGACCAGCCCTTGTATTTATAGGCCAAGGTCGACATACAACAAAATTACAATGTTGGTCACATTACATCAATTTTAGTTGTTTCCTATCGGACCTGCACTGCTCGCCCGAATTTCTGGTTTGACCGATAGAGTCTTGGTTTTTGATAGTTCTTCACCCGAGGTCGAGTCTTGATCGTCTGGTTAACACGATGTCACCCTTCTTTCTTCTTGTTCCTTTGTTTGACCATCTTCCTTCGTCTGACCGAGTGCTTTCTGATCGTCCGCCCGACCTGTCAGGAGATAAAGGTCACGTCACATCCGACAACTGTTGGGCCATCACGTCCGACCCACGTGATACCTCGCTCTTTGCGCCGTTCGGTTCTATCCTGTGCTTCGCCGCTCTTTTTTCTTTGGTGTATCATAGCTTAGGATCTTTCCACCTAGCCCTGTGGATTATCTACACCTGCATATACCTTAGCCTTAATGATATTTTGACTGATATAATATCTCTCTTTCTCTTGCAGATGTCTACCGGTTGTAAAGGCAATGTTGGCTCAGCTCCCATTCATAATATCGACTTTGTCATTCCAGAAGATATTCCAAACATATGGGATAAGCTATTTTATGGTGTTATCAAAAAGGTTGTCGATCCCGACTACACCGGTTTCTTTATCCCAAGTTTTGATTGTGTTACCCAATCTTGTGGCCTTGTTCCGTGCGTAATTGTCAGATGTGGTTTACAAACAGGAGAGTATAAATCCTCATATGTCGAATTCAAGGATGCTCAGAATCCGTTACATAGCTGGGCGGAATGGGATAAACTCATGTTGAAGAATCCTTGTGTACAATTAATCCTGGATGGTGCAAAGATCTTGCATGTCATACGAGCTTTCGAGACACTGAAGGTGAACAAAGATATGAGCGGTTTACTAACTTTTATTTCTCGTTGTTATGAATTTGTACATTCTGAAGTATGTGTTTGGGGCGAATTAACGATCACTTTGGAGAATGTGGCCATTTTGCTGTGAGTCCCTGTCGTTGGTGTTATCCCAACTGAATGTTCTATCCAAGAGCAGCAAGATGGTGAAGTTCTCTATGACAAGATGAAGGAATTATAAGGGATGAATTATCATGCCAATGCAAACTACATGGCTTGGGACGAATATTGGCGGAACGGCAGTACAACTGAGAATGGTCTGGCTGTTGGGTCTCTCCAGGGATGTGTTTGAAGAATTACCAGGGGGTTAACTAAAACCTTGGCTTGTTTCCATTGTTGTAGGTCTTGCTAATGGTCGGGTCCTTACACTCGGCAGTTTATTCTTAGGTGCCTTGTATTCTCACTTAGACACCTTTCCAGTGACATGAAGATCTCCAAAGGCTATGCCAAGATAGAATCCTTTATCGACATTGCGTTCCTACAGACTTGGATTTGGGAGAACTTTCCAGAATACGCCCCGAAGGCTAAACTTTCGTTTTCAGGCGGGGAGGAAGAATATGCTCGAATACTGCATTGGAGTAGAAAAATGCCTGCTTCTGAAAATCTTACTGAAAGGTTAGACAATGAAAGGGAAGTGAATTTCATACCTTGGGGCTCGAAACACTCCCACGTCCTTTCGTCTGGAACTTTTACTGAGAATCCTGGAGTTGTATTACGTTCTGGTGGTGATGGCAACATTATGACAGATGGCGAGGCAATCTTCATGAATAGTTGTGTTCCAAGATACATGCTTGCTATTAACCGCGGTGTTTATACCATTCAAGGCTATTATATCAACAGAGTGTCTCGGCAAATTGGGGTTCTATCAGTTTGCTCCTTACTGTCTTCTCAAGACGCCTTCTGTAGGATTTCTGATAAGACACATGGATGTTCGAGACACCCCTGGTAAGTACATACGCTTTCTTCCGGTTAATAGGAAAGCATATGCCACAGATGAATATGCGCGTTATTGGAGTAAACAGTTTTACTCGCTTACGAGGTGCATGTCACAAGCTCCAATAACGGCAGGCAGTGTCCCTTCTAAGGAAGAATTGATCGTCCGTCCAAACCTGAAGATGCTTTCAGAGGATAAACGTGAGCTGTTTTTTAACATGACATAGGTAATAATTGTTACTCTTATCTCTTACTTTAAGATGCTTTTTCTCTTTCAACTAAAAAAAAAATATGTTTGCCCTTAATAATCGTGGTTAGCAAAGTGAAAAAGCGGGTCTAACAACCACACCCAATATTTCATTTGGGAAATCTGTATAGAATAACTCCAATATATTTCCAAGAAAATCAACTAGACAGTCAGACTCAATCGAGGAAAATATATCCAAGAGTTAGATCGCTATTTCTCAAATCAATCTGCAATCGAACAGATAGGAATCTGTGAGCCTGATTAATCAGAGAAATAACTTGAACGGTACCAAAGATCAATGTTCAAGTGTCAATCAATTTATGTCAATAACCAAAGATTGGATTATCTAATTGATTAAACTACGCACAACCTGTGATATTTCAATTATGTAAAAATATAAAGCGGAAAAGAAATAACAGAGACACCGGAAATTTTGTTAACGAGGAAACCGAAAATGCAGAAAAACCCCGGGACCTAGCCCAGATTTGAACACCACACTGTATTAAGCCGCTACAGACTCTAGCCTACTAAAAGTTAACTTCGGACTGGAATGTAGTTGAGCCCTAACCAATCTCACACTGATTAAGGTACAGTCGCGTTCCTTACGCCTTTTGAACCACGCCGGATTCTGCGCACTTGATTCCCTTAGCTGATCTCACCCACAACTAGAGAGTTGCTACGATCTAAAGTAAAAGACTTGATAAACAAATCTGTCTCACACATAAAAGTCTATTGAATAGATAAATCTGTCTACCACAGAAATACCTATGAGTTTTTTTCCGTCTTTTGATAAATCAAGGTGAATAGGAACCAATTGATACACCGGACTTATATTCCTGAAGAAAAGCCTAGTAATATCAATCACCTCACAATAATCTTAACCGTATGGTAGTGAAATAAGATATTGTGGAATCACAAACGATGAGACGAAGATATTTATGACTACTTTTTATCTTACCTATCGGAGATTAAATCTCGAGCAAATATTAGAGAAGACTCAATACGATAGAACAAAGTAAGATAAGAACACGCAACTACAGAGAAAATAGTTGGGTCTATCTTCAGAATCCCAATGAAGTCTTTAAGTCGTTAACCTATAATGGTTTTAGGAAAAACCTAGGTTAAAGGAGAATCGACTCTAGTCGCAACTATTATCGCACATGATTTGTGGGATTAGATTTCCCAGTTGCTAGAGTTCTCCCTTATATAGTTTTCAAATCATGGTTTGCAATCAATGCTTCCTTGGTAACAAAGCATTCAACATTCACCGTCAGATGAAAACCTGATTAGAGTCAAGCTAATATCTTTCAATCGTTAGATTGAACTTAGCTTGTCATACACAAATGAAATGTCACTTCATTTAGGTATGATTAACCGTACCTAAAGGTGTACACATGCTTGTCTCAACAATAGTTAACCGAAGTTAGCCATATGAACACTTTCATATCAACCCTGTTCATCTTAATCACAACTAGTTCAAATGACTCAAATGAAACTAGTTCTAGATTTGTTCAATTGTTTATATTCTCATAGAAGTATACAAGACACAACTGAAGCAAAATCGGTTTTGATGCACTCGAATCAATTCATGAATATTATAGCCACGGTTTGCAAAAGATTGTATTCCTTATAATATTAAAGTATTTGTTCATGAACAAACCTATTTTAGAACTTAACCCACTCAAGTATGCAAACAGGTACGCATACCTAAGTAGCCGGACTTGGTATGGGTTCGCTAGTATGCGAACGGGTACGCATACTGTCATACATGACCAAACTCAGTTGAATTACCGGACTTGAAATTTTAATCCGGTGCGCATACGAGTATGCATACTAAGTTCCCGGACTTAAACTATCAAACCAGTACGCATACGGGTATGCATACTATAGTTCTCGGACTTGGAATAACTTGCAATAGTTAGCATACAAGTACGCATACTGTGTTATATCCAATCAATGGTTAATCATTCTAAACTCCATGTTAATCGTTGAAACATTCTTCGAAGACGGGAATAGCTGTCTCACACAAACTATTAGCTTCAAAGAAATTTTCAAGTGATCAATAGATCAATAAGAAACATTCCGAATCTAAATCAAATGACTGTCTCACACAAATTATATAAGATGTTACCAGGCGATTTTCACATGATCATCTTTTGACTTTCGTCAAGAATAAAGATGAACTTGATTAAAGAGAAAGCTTACCAACCCATATTTCGAGAAATATGTATGCGAGTTAAACTCAGCTCGAAAAATCAAATGTGTATAATATGAAGTCTATATAGCTATATGACTTTTGTCTCAATATATAGAAGATATAATAGAAATATACTTATGAGTGATAGATGAGTTCAAGTCTCCACATACCTTTTGTTGATGAAGTTCCACAAGCTCCCTTTAGTAGTTCTTCGTCTTTAATCGATGAACGACGTGAAGTCTAAAGCTCAACTACACATTCTATCCTAATCCGAGACATAGCTATAAGTAGACTAGAAATCAGGACTTATAGTTTTGGCAACTAAACTTGACAAACAAGCTTGAGATAGCAACGCTTGCGAGTTCGACCGAGCAGTGCTCTAACTTTTAGAGCACTGCTCGGTCGAACTCGCATGCGTTGCTATCTCAAGCATGTTTGTCAACGTTAGTGATCAGAACTATAAGTCTTGATTTCTAGTTGTTGATGGTGGATTTTAGTTCAGGGCTAAGATTGTAAAACCAAATTTAATGTGCTGACATCCTGCAAAGGATAAAGCCGTGCGCTGACATCCTGCAAAGGATAAATCCATTTGATAAGCGATGAGCGCAGAAAACCTCTCTCTTTATTTATTTGAAGCAATTCAATAAATATACAAAATTCACCCTGAATGGTGCATGTAGCAACAATCCCAAATATTCTGTGCATTTATAGCATTATTAATTAGTGCATGATTTGCCTAGTATTTCCTGTGTTGTTCTCAGCAGAACTCTCATTATTGGTGCGGCATGATGACTGAGTGTTACTCTCAGCAGAGTAACATGAATCTCCAAGTGTCAATAGTGAGATATGCACGAAATACCCGTACAGGCTACACCATTCTCTAAAGAAGAGAATCTCGTATCGGCGTGCTTATATTAACCCGATCGAGCATATTTAATTTCCTAAGGGAAATGTGGACTGTCCGTATCAGTCTCAGAAAAGATCACGGCCAAGCAAGTTGACCGCATGATTTAACCAGCCTAGACGAACCCTAGCAGGAGCAGGCTATCAACGTGATGACCACCGGCGGGCCCGCTTTAGCCCTAGTCGGTCGAACACCACGTTATACTCCCAACGCCCGCCGAACGCCATCCCTAAAATAGGGTGGCCATGTTGTTTTGGGAAAGGCTCGAACGAACGAGACTGACCAGGTCAGTCTTAAAAATGTCACAACCGTCCAACTTCGCCAGCCTGGTTGGACGTCTTAGATCGTCCCGCGAACGATCAGGGAAGCGCTAACACACACGTTGGCGGACCCACTCCTCACCTACCCGATCGGTTTTCTCACGGCAAAGCCATGGAACAATGAACGTTTGCTCGAAACATGGCTGGCGTGATGCTTTAAAGGGTCGCGGAAATTCCACTAGCGTCTTAAAACGATCACAACCATCCAACTTAGCCAGCACATTTGGATGGCTTAGATCGCGCCTAGGACCATCAGGAAGGTACACACATTTCACTGTCAGCCGAACGTGGGCCCTACACGATCGGTCTCTCCAAAGGAGAAGCATAGCTCGCCAAACCGTTTGGTCAAAGTCACGCGTGCGTGACTATTTAAAAACCCTAATTAGGGTTTGCGACAATGCATATTTGTCGTAGTTCGATCGCGTCCATCCATCTTCGCTAGCCTAAACGGAGGATGTAGATATAGACTCAAGAGGTCCCAAGGATGTTGATGTGATCACCGCGGGCCCACCTGTGCGTGTGACCGACCGGCCTATGCGAACTATGGCCAAGCGCCTCGAAACGCACGCCTGAAGGTGGCCATCCACGCGGCCTTCAATCATTTGCGGCAATGGATTTCTGTCGCGAATCGATCACGACCACTCAGCTTTTCTTGTCAAATTGAGCGGCCTAGATCGAATTTTGTGAAACCGAGAGGCGTAGACATGCTCGTCGGCAGGTCGTCTACACGCATGCCCAGCCGGTCCCACCAAAATTAACGCCCATGCTTGAGTTCGATCAAGCCAAAGAGGTATGCTTGCGCACCTCTTAAAACCCTAAAATTCCATCAATAGTCGCAAATATATGCCATAAACCATCTCTTCCTTCCAACTTTGTCAGCTTGGTCGGACAACCTAGGTTAAAAGTTAGGCGACTAATGAAGCACCTCGATGATCACCGTCTGCCACTTTTCCACAGGGAGTGATCGGCCAGGGGATGGCTCGCCCATGCAACCTCCAAATGATCACTCGAAGATGGTTGGACGTGATGCTATTTTAAGACGCTTAATCCGCGACTTATTCGGTTAAGCTTTAAAACAGCGATGCTTCATACATATTGATCGTTTTCGATGCATTACATGCATCGAGCATACACGATATTTAATGAATATAAATTTCTTAAATAACTTAGCACCATATGTTATTTCCTGCAGTGGGTCCCACTATCCACTCATTCGAGACATCAAGCATGTCACAAACTGGGGGATACTTACTGGAGTACTGGTCTGGCGGTTTACAGCGTGCAGCGTGCAACGCGCCATTACGAGAACGTGTCAGGAAAAGGTGGACGATTAACATTGATGAGGTAAGTGGGCAAAGGTGTGATTGTGTGACAATCAACACTCATACACGACCTCACTACTCCATCACTTCACCTCATCCACTTCCTACGAGAGATGAGGGTTGTGCTCCATGACTTGTATAAATAGGTCCTTCGCCTATTTCCAACACAGATAGAGAAACCAAGTGTTGTATTCAGTATCCAGAAAACACCCCGAACTGATAGCTTACATTGTGCAAGCCAGTTCAATATTCTGATACAAGTCATAAACAGCCAACACCTTCACAATCTCAACACCTTCTTCGCTTCCCTCCCTAAGATCAACCCCATCTCCTTCACTTTGTGACCGAAGCAAGTCTGGAACGACCATTTCTTGGTTTAGGCCAGAATTGTATAGATTGATTTCTCGAATCAAAAGCACTCCCATGCAGTGCATTTGTTTAGGGTTTAGATTCATTTCTCATCCACACACACCCAAAATTACCAAAACCATCAAAAATAGTTTTCACCCATAAACAATTGGCGACCACAGTGGGAGATTAATCTCTCGGTTGTGAAGTCAATTTCTTCAATACCCAATCCCATTTGGCTGATTTCAAAATGGTTGGTCTTAGGACTCCCCCAACAACTTCAAATCCCGCTCGAAGTTCGTCCAATGAAGATACTCCTCTTCTCAACAGTATATCTGATGGTGTAACCGGAAGGATCCCAACATTGATCGAGTTAGCACGGGTGCAGGAGATTCAAACGAAGAACATGGACCTGGTCAAAGAAACAATAGACGGCATACTCGATCTCCTCATCAAGATGACATCGGATATGAGAGGTTCTCCTGCCACAGAAATTTCCACACTGGGGGTTGATCCTCGCAACGATCCTCCTCAAGTCAATAGTTTCACTATGAACCAGAGGCCGGTGGATCAGGAAGCGGCTTCTCTAGTGGAAAGTTTGTGCGAACTTTTACATCTCTCGAAGAATCAGCGGGAGGAGACATTTGCTGCAATCAACCATATAGCTCTGGACGTGCATCTAAATCCTTTGCGTCCAGAAGCCTCGAAAACACCAGAGATGTCTGTGAATAATGTCACATTTACATAAGAAGACATGACGGCGGAAGAAGGTCACAACCGGGCCCTACACATTACTGCACATATCAAGGATTCGGAGTTCAAGAGAGACCTCATCGACACAGGAGCGTCTTCGAATGTGATCACTCTCAAGACACTCAGGACAGCCAAGGTTCGCCCAAGCAAGATCGTGCGACATCCTACCACGATGAGAGACTTTGAAGGAAACCAAACCAACACGTACGGGTATGTCAATCTGAATTTATCTGTAGGGACCGTCCAATCAAAGGTGAAATTCGAAGTCATAGAGAAGGAGCCGGACTACCATATGATACTGGGGAGACCATGGATTCATGACAATAGGATCATCCCGTCGACGTATCACCAGTGCTTGAAGACAATGCTGAATAAAGAAGTCGTTCGTATTCCTGCATCATTGTCTCCTTATGCACCAATATGTGGAGTGAAATTGTTTTAACCAAGAGGAAGCTCCGCGGGAAGAATCAGACAAAGTTCATTGCATCCCACTCCCTACGTGGGCGTCAATCCAGGAGGAGGATCGACTTGCATCATTGAAGGCTAAGCCCCATGATGCATCTTTGCTGACAAGGCATCCTGATTCTTCTTCATCATGTGAAGCCACGACCCATGCTCACACTAAGAGGGAATAAACTTTTGTGGCAAGCCGTGACCTGAAAGGGAAAACCGTGTACCGACGCCGCTGTTAGCAATTAGCAGGGAAGACTGTTACCCAGTCTCTCCACCCAACGGAATGCTACAACAACGACGAGCCACAAGAGGAAGTGTTGGATGCTCCACGACAACTGCAAGATGGCACCAACTCCACAACTGATGACCTCGAAATCGTTAACATCGGGAATGAGGAATCTCCTAGGCCTATCTCCACCAGCTCAACCTTGTGTACGGATGAACGCACGAAGCTCGTGGAAATTCTCAAAGAGTACCAGGACATATTCGCTTGGACGTATGAAGAAATGCGCAGTTTAGATGAAAAATTGGTCACCCATCATCTACATGTCATACCTGGATCCAAGCCGGTTAAACAATCTCCGAGGCAGTTCAGACACGAGGTAGAAGAGCAAATCAAGACTGAGATTCAGAAGTTGCTAGCTGTTGGATTCATCAAACCCATTCATCATCCAACCTGGTTGGCTGACATGGTTCCGGTAGAAAAGAAAAATGGACAGATCAGGTGCTGCGTGGATTTCGGAGACTTGAACAGATGCTTCCCCAAAGATGATTTTCCTCTGCCTAACATCGACATGTTAGTGGATGCCACCAGCGGACACGGCGTGTTCTCCTTCATGGATGGATATAGCGTCTACAATCAGATAAGGATGTATGAGCATGACGCGAGTAAGACAGCTTTTCAAACTCCTCTCGAAAAATTTTATTATACTGTAATGCCATTTGGTTTAAAGAATGTCGGTGCAACGTATCAACGCGCTATGACGACAATATTCCATGACATGATGCATAAGCAAGTTGAAGACTACGTGGATGATATAGTAGTCAAACCAAAATCTCGGGCGGCCCACACAGAGTCTTACGAAAAGTGTTCGAGTTCCATGAATGCAAGTTGAAAATGAATCCTTTGAAATGTGCTTTCGGCGTTTATTTTCTGGGATTCCAGGTGACTGCTGAGGGAATCAAAGTGGACCCATCCAAGACCCAAGCTATCCTCACGATGCTGCCTCTGCGAACTGTGAAGGAACTCCAAAGATTCATGGGCAACGTGAACTCGACGTTTTATACCTGGTTTAGCCCAGCTTGTTGCTTCATTCACCCCCTTGCTGAAGAAAGGAGCAAGTTTCGTCTGGACCGCACTACAACAGGAAGTGTTTCGGAAGATTCAACGAATATTGTCATCTCCAAATCATCATAAAGGGTTTGCCTATTATGTCAGCCCGGACGAGAGCGAGCCCGAGACATCTTCAAATCTACTGGAGCCGAAACCTCAAGGGAGCAGCCTCAAGAAGATATCGATGTCCGCATCATCATGTCGAGAAAGAATCCTCAGCTTGGGAGAATCACTCTGTCATACTTAAGAGGAATGCTTCAGCGAAACAGCGAACATCCAAATGATTATGTTAAGAGGTCCCGAATTCAGGCACTGGAGGGTCACGATCCAAATGTGACTGAACAACAAGTGGTGTAATTGTGCATCAATAGGATGGTACCTGTCTATCGTGCTTTGTCGGAGAACCTACGCTTTCAGACATCCTCTGAACTCCGTGAAGTTGTTAAACGCTCAGTTGCGAAAACACCTGCCCTGCTAGAAAGAACAAGCTTGCCAGTAATGAAGAGCCTCATAATGTTCGTGGAAGCATACATCTCACCAACAGGCAATACAACCTTCAGCCTTCTGTAAGCAGTTTTGCTGAAGCAGCAAGAGGAAAACCACCGAGATACAACATCATGCGCGTCCAAAATCGCCAACTCCAACTCCAGTACCACATGCACGACTGACACAATGATGAAACAACGTCCAACATATTCCATATCTGTATCGATGGCAGAAACATCAATGAGAGACTCTTTCAGAATTTCGTCTCCCGTAGAAGAAGTAGTTGTGTTACCAAAGAAGATTGCACCTGGAATTTAAGAGGTACATACAGATTCTCCATGAAAAGAGATTCATCATATTTACAGAACCTATTAGTTAAGTCATTCGCATGAAGGAACTTCCCTACTCCTCAAAGACACGATCCAAAGATGATAATGGCAAAGGAGTGTAACTGGGGACTTCTTAGCACTACCCATCTCAAAGATGGTGAATTTAAAGAGATGCAAGAACGCTATCATTATGATTCCAAGATGTCCAAAGACGAGGATATACTCAAGAGAGTAGACATATTGTCAAAGACCAGTGATGTTCCTGGATGTCTATGAAATGCAATGCAGATGTAAAGATGGCCTCATGAACCCAGCGTGACAACGTCTATCAAGTCGAAGGATCAGTGGATACTCGTGGGCAGGGGACTGTCTCCCTCTTTTTCACTCCATGAGGCAACATCAAGAAGCTATCGGTTACATCATTAGCTTCTTTATCTAATAACGAGACAAGCTCTACCACTATATGAAGACCGCCAAGTTCGTGCCCGTAGCTGTCACGCCTCTTCCTGCCAGTCTCTTCTGATCACCGCTGCAGCTAAGAACCGTTGTTCGTTTGTTGATACCAGTGCCCGAGCTTCACCATAGCAACAACCACTCGGACAGAGGTAATCTGAACTTCTGCATATTTTATTTTCCCACGGAGAAGTAATAGAGTCACGGATGAGAGATGGCGATATCTTTATTATGGTAAACCCACCGACCATACAAGATAGACCATATAAATCACGCTTGGGGACTGAGGCTCAGCATGAAAATCCTTCACCGTCAGTCAAGGACTTCTTCAGCACAAGAGAGATGGTCAATCAAGGAGCATGTAATTCGCAAGGTAAAATTGAACTGAAGAAGAAGCCGCTTCAACGCTCGCCAGGGGAAGCCTCTTCAATGCTCTCTTCAGAGAAAGTTGCTTCAACGCTCTCTCCAGGGTCTGCTTCGACGTTCGCTTTAGAAGCTGCTTAAACGCTCTCTCTCCAGGATACGGTTCGATGTTCGCTCTAGAAGCCGCTTCAACGCTCACTCCAGAAGCCGCTTTAACACGCCCTCCGGAAGCTATATCAACGTTCTCTTTGGGAGATGTTTCAACATCTTTTCAGAAATTGCATCAGCATCCTTTTAAGGATATTCCTCATGATAGAGCTCGTCCACATCAGAGTCGAGGATGATGACATGAACCGACATCATGCTAGGGGAACGCATACCTCGACGCCTCTTGAACGAAATATGTTCCAAGGACAGGACGACCCATCTCTCCTGGTAACATCTAACTTTGTCTCATAAGTTTTATCTTTATTTGTCACCATCTCATGCCTAACCCACAATAATGCAACCATTATGTGCTAGGCAGGGGACTTAATGTTGATGGTGGATTTTAGTTCAGGGCTAAAATTGTAAAACCAAATTTAATGTGTTGACATCCTGCAAAGGATAAAGCCATGTGATGACATCCTGCAAAGGATAAAGCCATTTGATAAGCAATGAGCGCAGAAAACCTCTCGCTTTATTTATTTGAAGCAATTCAATAAATATACAAAATTCACCCAGAATGGTGCATGTAGCAACAATCCCAAATATTCTGTGAATTTATAACATTATTAATTAATGCATGATTTTCCTAGTATTTCATGTGATGTTGTCAGCAAAACTCTCATTATTGGTGCGGCATGATGACTGAGTGTTACTCTCAGCAGAGTAACATGAATCTCCAACTGTCAATAGTGAGGTATGCACGAAATACCCGTACATGCTACACCGTTCTCTAACGAAGAGAATCTCGTATCGGCGTGCTTATATTAACCCGATCGAGCATATTTAATTTCCTAAGGGAAATCTGGACTGTCCGTATCAGTCTCAGAAACAATCACGGCCACGCAAGTTGACCGCAAGATTTAACCAGCCTAGACGAACCCTAGCAGGAGCAGGCGATCACCGTGATGACCACCGGCGGGCCCGCTTATGCCCTAGCCGGTCGAACACCACGCTATACTCCCAACGCCCGTCGAACGCCAGCCCTAAAATAGGGTAACCATGTTGTTTTTGGAAAGGCTCGAACGAGCGAGACTGATCAAGTCAGTCTTAAAAATGTCACAACCGTCCAACTTCGCCAGCCTGGTTGGACGGCTTAGATCGTCCCACGAACGATCAGGGAAGCGCTAACACACACGTTGGCGGACCCACTCCTCACCTACCCGATCGGTTTTCTCACGGCAAAGTCATGGAACAATGAACGTTTGCTCGAAACATGGCTGGTGTGATGCTTTAAAGGGTCGCGGAAATTCCACTAGCGTCTTAAAATGATCATAACCATCCAACTTAGCCAGTATATTTGGATGGCTTAGATCGCGCCTAGGACCGTCAGGAAGGTGCACACATGTTCACCGTCAGCCCAACGTGGGTCACACATGATCGGTATCTCCAAAGGAGAAGCATAGCTCTCCAAACAGTTTGGCTAAAATCACGTGTACGTGACTATTTAAAAACCCTAATTAGGGTTTGCGGCAATGCATATCTGTCGCAGTTCGATCGCGTCCATCCATCTTCTCCAACCTAAACGGAGGGTGCAGATATAGACTCGAGAGGTCCCAAGGATGTTGATGTGATCACCGCGGGCCCACCTGTGCGTGTGACCGACCGGCCTATGCGAACTATGGCCAAGCGCCTCGAAACGCACGCCTGAAGGTGGCCATCCACGCGGCCTTCAATCATTTGCGGCAATGGATTTCTGTCGCGAATCGATCACGACCACTCATCTTTTCTTGTCAAATTGAGCGGCCTAGATCGAATTTTGTGAAACCGAGAGGCGTAGACATGCTCGTCGGCAGGTCGTCTACACGCATGCCCAGCCGGTCCCACCAAAATTAACGCCCATGCTTGAGTTCGATCAAGCCAAAGAGGTATGCTTGTGCACCTCTTAAAACCCTAAAATTCCATCAATAGTCGCAAATATATGCCATAAACCATCTCGTTTGTCCAACTTTGCCAGCTTGGTCGGACAACCTAGGATAAAAGTTAGGCGACTAATGAAGCACCTCGATGATCACCGTCTGCCACTCTTCCACAGGGAGTGATCGACCAGGGGATGGCTCTCCCATGCGGCCTCCAAACGATCACTCGAAGATGGTTGGACGTGATGTTATTTTAAGACGCTTAATCCGCGACTTATTCGGTTAAGCTTTAAAATAGCGATGCTTCATACATATTGATCGTTTTCGATGCATTACATGCATCGAGCATACACGATATTTCATGAATATCAATTTCTAAATAACTTAGCACCGTATGTTATTTCCTGTAGTGGGCCCCACGATCCACTCATTCGAGACATCAAGCATGTCACAAACTGGGGGATACTTACTGGGGTATTGGTCTGGCGGTTTACAGCGTGGAGCGTGCAACGCGCCATTACGAGAACGTGTCAGGAAAAGGTGGACGGTTAACAGTGATGAGGGAAGTGGGAAAAGGTGTGATCGTGTGACAATCACCACTCCTCCACTTCCTACGAGAGATGAGGGTTGTACTCCATGACTTGTATAAATAGGTCATTCACATATTTCCAACACAGATAGAGAAACCAAGTGTTGTATTCAGTATCCAGAAAACACCCCGAACTGATAGCTTACATTGTGCAAGCCAGTTCAATATTCTGATACAAGTCATAAACAGCCAACACCTTCAAAATCTCAACACCTTCTTCGCTTCCCTCCCTAAGATCAAGCCCATCTCCTTCACTTGGTGACCGAAGCAAGTCTGGAACGGCCATTTCTTGTTTTAGGCCAGAATTATATAGATTGATCTCTCGAATCAAAACCACTCCCGTGCAGTGCATTTGTTTAGGGTTTAGATTCATTTCTCATCCACACACACCCAAAATTACCAAAACCAGCAGAAATAGTTTTCACCCATAAACACTAGTCTATATAGCTAAGTCTCGGACTAGGATAGGAAGTGTAGTTGAGCTCAAGAACTCCATGGCGATCATCATACAAGACGAAGAACTACTCAAGGGACTGGTGGAAGTTTATCGACTAAAAGGTATGTGGAGACTTGAACTTATCTATCACTCAAAAGTATATCTACTCTATCTCCTATCTTGAGACAAAAGTCAACTCTCCAGTTGATATAACTGTCATCTCAAATTCTCTATTCCGATAACCCCAATAAAGAAAATGAAATCAGAAAATTTTCACTAAGATAATTCAACAAACACTTTGAATACCTTTTATTTTTAACCTGAGAATATCTCTTAAAGTAAAGATTGTCGTGCAATAATTTAATCCGGGTTTTCTTCTTCTACATCAAAAAGGAAGAAAGAAACAACTTCATCATAAAAACCAAAAAGTCACACCAAAAGTAAAGAAGTTGAAATTTAAGACGTGGGTTTGATTCTGAAAAAAGAAAAGAAAAGAAATAAAACATGGGCGTGAAGATTTACTCCCCACAGAAGGATTTTAGCAGTACAGAAGTTCTTTTGATAACAATAATGAAAATGATAACAAAACCCACCCAAAATAAAACGTTTGGAATTTCAATCATATTTTTCGATTTTAATTCATCATTTATCTCGAATCTGAGAGATGAGCAACCAAACTACAAAAATTGAGATAACGTTGTTAAGATTTTCCAAAAGCGGATGTCGAATTGATGAAGAGATTATAATGGAATATCCATTCATGGCATATCAGAATCCTTTTTTTTTTCTAATAGTGACAACCAAAAAAATTCAGGGAAATTTGGGGGTTCCTAGTTTTTTTTTTTTATCGGTAAAGAATTTGATGTTGTCGAGTTTCGAACTCGGGTCCCTGGTATCATCACCCAGAGACTTGACCACTGTACTATAGTGACACCGGCTTAAGATTTGAAGGAACTCATAATTGGGGGATACTCTCACAAACTGGGGGATACTTAAGGTTATATGGAACTGGATTTTGACTAAGGGGATATTTTTCTCTGAAATAAAATATCAATACTGCCCTTAACCCTAATAAAAACTAAAAGAAAACCTGTATCATTTTAATTTGGTATCCCCTCAAAACAGACCGCACCTTTTCTTGTTCTTCCCCTCTCATACAACACACAATCATATTGAGAAAAATCACAAACAATTCCCATGAAAATAACAAATTCTCCCAAATTCAGATGCAAATATTTAAAATTTGCAATAACGAAATTAAAGAAACTAAATTGAATATGATAGGCACTGTTGGTATTGTCGTGATTTGGGTCTAGTATTTTCTGAATCACTAGGTTATCGTTCCCTTTCTTTTAGCAATGAAGGATTTAATAGTGTCAGCATTGTCCGCTTGCAATCTGTATGGATTTACACTAATATACTTTTAAGAGAATAAACTAGACAGTTAGACTCAATCTTAATAAAAAGTAGGGATATTTTGATTTTGGGTCACAAAAAAGTGACCAGATTTGCGTTTGGGTCACCAGAAAATTTTAATTAGAGTTTGGGTCACAAGATTACCGTTGACCGTCTTGACAGTTAACTTCTTATTTTTTAAAATAAATTCCTATTTATTTAACATTGTAAGTTACTCTCAACATCGTCAGTCAGTCGCATATAATTTCTTTCGGTTAAATAAGGGTGTTACAGCACAAACAAATTTCACACGAAAGATAATTCATGAATTAAAGAAACTTTGATGATGATAACTAAATACAATGCAAACTACTGGGGGTGAAGTGATTTAGAAGTTTGATTCGTAATGTATATCAAGAAAAAGATGACGAAACTATGACAACCTTTGATGGCATAAAAATAATAAGAGAATAGCAGTTGAGCTAAAATAAGCATGTGAGATTAAAGATTCATTAGATGTGCAACAAGTGGAAGATTACTGCGGATTGATGGGCATAGGCGTATTTGATGCTCAACTGGAGCAACATCTGAATAACTCAGAAGCAATCCAAATTACTGCAACAACTACTAAACACACTGTAATATGGCTGAACAGTTGGAAAATATGATATGAAGCAAAAGATATATGATGAGTTAAAGGTATTGCTTTAAAGTTGAGATCAGCAAGCTGGATCAACTACTTATTCAAAAGTTGAAAAATGTTATTTCAGTCAATGTTGATCAGCCTCAGGAACATACCAAGGTATACTGGGACTTGAACTTGATTCAAAGTTTCAAACCCTCTATTTACCAAGAGAAAGCTAACCCGACCTGCGGGAAGGGGGAGAAGATGAGGATATAACTTGTAAATAAATCAACTGTTAGATTTAAATTTGTAATTTAAATTATTTAACCTTTTCTAGATGGTAAAGACGGTCAACTATGGTCTTGTGACCCAAACTCTAATTAAAATTTCCTGGTGACCCAAATGCAAATCTGGTCACTTTTTTGTGACCAAAGTCAAAATATCCCTAAAAAGTATATCAAAGAGTTATATCTCAATTTGTCGATTCAATCCTTGCTCAAACAAATAGAAATCTGCGAGCTTGATTGAATACAAGAGAAATAACTCGAAATGTACCAAAGACCAATGTTCAAGGATCAATCAATTTAAATCAACAACCAAAGGTTGGATTTACCAATTGATCGATTCAACGCACAATCTGTGATATTTCAATTATATAACAAAATATAATGAGGAAAAGAAATAACACAGATACCAGAAGTTTTGTTAACGAGGAAACCGCAAATGCAGAAACCCGGGACCTAGTCCAGATTGAACAGACATTGTATTAATCCGCTACAGACACTAGCCTACTGATGGGTTGTCGTAGGCACAACAAGTAAAGATATTTCCCACTAATTAACAAGTAATACAGCGGTAATAAGAGATCGTTCCCACAGAGAGTTGTGTAATTGATAGGTTATTTGATAAGCAAAATAAAGTAAATAACAAAAGGGGGGTTTGGTTGTAAAATAAATATAAAGACAATAACAAAGAAAAGAGATTAAGGAATCCTTCGCCGTTAGCAAGCGTTAACAGGATTAGAATACTTATTTATTGTTCTTTAGAACCATTCATCACCAACCGTAGAATAACAGCTAGATCAGTGTTATCCCAAAACTCCTTCTATCACTGGATACGGAAGTTCTCGACTACCAGATTATATCCAACGAACCACCAAGTAGTAGATCACTCAAGGTGTAATCCAATCGAACGGTTTAAGATTTGTGAATTTAGGTTGATCCCAGTAGTTAAACTCTTAGATCCAGGTTTACTTGCTAGTGTTGTATTCACATACGATTGCTCCACATGATCCCTCTGTAAGGACTTGCGATTTCTACTTGTGTAGAGAGTTAATCAACGATTACTTATCTCATAACTTCTACTAGCAATAGAACGAGCAATAGATTAATCTAGTATGCATCCAAAATCAATCCAAGAATCATTCATAAACCCTATATATGGTAAATACAAACGATGATGATAAAAACTCTCAATATATTTGTATTAAAAAAAAAGCTTCACGCTTAGAACATTGAATTCATCCTTAATCAACAAGGGATTTAGCTACTCATATTACAAAGAAGATGAAAAATGGTGGTTTCCCCCTAAAGGGGTAAACCCTAGCTTTTGATATAGAACTTGTGATATGAGATTATTCGATATATGTGAAAGGCCTAATACCTATTTTTATACGTTTGCATTGCTTGGCCATCAAGTATCTAGTTCGGTTCAAGAACCCGACCCGAAAATACGAAATAATGATCCCAAAAGTGAGTTTTGGCCTTCCATGGTATGCATACCCGTTTTTATACTTGTAAAGTATGCGTACCTCAAATTCCAGCAGAAATTTTCGGAATTAAAGTATGCGTACCCGTTTGCATACTTTACTATCTTCGGTATTCGATAAAAGCTTGTTTTGGCCACAACTTCTTCGTCCGAACTCGGAATGACCTCATTCCTTTTGCATTCTTTTTATCTTTCAATTCTCTTCAAGATGGTGATGAGAAATCGTTAATTTGAATTAGTTAATATCCGTATTTGGCCCATCTCTTGATTTTGAGCGTTTTGCTCCTTTTCGTCGCACTTCTTCAACTTCTCTTGGACTTTGGCACTTGGATACGTATCTTATAAGCTCTTTTCAGCACTTTGTAGATCCTTTATGGATGATTCACCTAATAGAGGAAAATAAGAGAAAACAAGAGTAATAATACGAATACATGCAAGAATAATAGCTTAAACAAGTATGGAATGAACACTAAAATCATATGAATTATGCACTTATCAAATTCTCCCACACTTAGCTTTTGATAGTCCTCGAGCAAACTAAATAAAACTAATCCTAAATACAACAACTCCACGTCGTTGAGAAAACGGTTACACTTAGCATGTATAACAAGCCTTTAAACCCCTAGGTGTCCCTAGTGGACGAGTTATGGTCTCGTGATGGCTTACAAGAGGTATACCCACAAAACCTACTCCAATTTCTCGCCTTGGAAGAACCACTAAGGATAGACACAAAGTAGAAAGCCAAACAATTAGCCTGCATAAGTTCTTTAGCTGCAAACATCCCACACGCATTCCAATCATCATACGTAAGCAATTACTTCCGTGTGACATTCAACCTGATTGCAAAACTCTACGAAGATAGTCGTCGTACTTGTTACAACGTTTTCCACAACACTCGCATACTGAAATCACATGGATAGATAAGAAAATGGAAATAGAAAAGTGAAGTGTGCAAATGTTGACTAAAGTGAAAGATGTTACCCATAATACTTATATGAATGTCGTCAAAGGATTCTTATTTATAGCGCAATAGTTGAGAGAAGCACCCATTTAACTCGATCACATGATTAGATACTCTAAGCGCATGTTCCTTTTCAGCAAGTATGTGATAGTTTTCTTGGATCCGGCGCTCGACGCTTGTTTAGGCGACAGAGACAAGGAAAACGTTTCACACATACTGCTATCCAAGTGTTGAGAAACTCATCAATAGTCTTTTTGACTTGCTATATAATGATGATAGGTTTTTGTTTTTATCGACTACATTATTAGTCCAAAATTCCGGACTTATCATTTATTAGTGTTGATAAACGAAGAGGAGCCTTATGTAAGGGGGAATGGTTTCCATGTGAGATGGAGTATTGACTAAGGGGGAGTGATACATATCACCATAGTATTGTTGTTGAAGTTGTGATACAATTGAACTTTGACGCTGTGTAATGATAATATGACACTATATAACAATGATTGAGAACTCTTGTTTTCTCATTGTGATAGCTACAGATTTTCAACAACGATGATGCTGAACTTACAAACTTTGGGATCATTGAGTACTTGGAAGTGACGAATAATTCGAGTAATGTTGAAGATTAGGCGTATGGAATAGGAGCTACAAAAGTTTATTTATTTATTTTTTGTATTACATATGTATTGATAGTTTTGTCACTAAAATTGACAAAGGGGGAGATTGTTAGAGCATTGCTCGGTCGAACTCGCATGCGTTGTTATCTCAAGCATGTTTGTCAATATTAGTGATCAAAACTATAAGTCTTGATTTCTAATCTACTATAGCTAAGGTCTCGGACTAGGATAGAAAGTGTAGTTGAGCTGAAGAACTCTATGGCAATCATCATACAAGACGAAGGACTACTCAAGGAACCAGTGGATCTTCATCGACTAAAAGGTATGTGGAGACTTGAACTTCTCTATCACTCAAAAGCATATTCATCTCCTATCTTGAGACAAAAGTCGTTTACTATATAGACTTAGATTATACACATTTGCTATTTCGAGCCGAGTTTATCTCGCCTATCTATTTCTCGAAATATGTGTTGGTAAGCTTTCGCTTTAGCCAAGTTCATCTTTACCTAGTGACGAAAGTCATGACAAGTTTCAATCACTTTGAAAATTTCTTACTTTGACGAAAAATAGTTTGTGAATAACAATTATAGAATATCAACGTCCTCTAAGAACGTTTCAATGATTGAAATGAGAGTTTAGATTATATAACCATTGGAGGATATAAGCATTGTTGTGGAAACACATATATGTATAAGTCCTTATTCCTTGAACCGAAGTTTGCGAACTTTGTTGATCAAGAGAACCGGCGTGGTGGCGTGAGCCAAGTCCGCGAACTGGCGGAAGTTCTCGTCCCGATAATTTCTGCTGGAGTATTTTGAACTGTCTTATAGCAATGTCCATAAACAAATGTAGGTAACCCTAATTCAGTTCCATTAGTTTTTTTAAACTGTAAATGGGGTTTAAAGGTGATTCTCTTTTAAAATGTATTTTTTTTCTCTTTTGCTTTGTTGTAGAGGTGGATTCTTTGAGATACAAGCAGTTATACCTTTAGTAATTATGGTGGATCGTTTGGGTTCTGCTACATATAAAGTCACTGATATGCTGGGTAAAAGTGTAAATGTAGTCTCAAAAGCAGAGTTGTGGGCATCTTGCATCAACCAGGAATTTTTGGATTGTTTTTCATATATATTCAGAAAATATGAATTCTGTTAATACTTATGAGTTACAATGATAAGTAGACAGATTCCCTTACAAGCAATTATTTGAGAATATGAAGTATTGGATAAGGTTGGTTAAGTTTTTATTGTAGGTCGTCATTGTTAGTGTGAACTGTACACGTGATTAACGAAATATGTGTTGCTTTTTTTCTCCAAGTATCTCTTTATTATCAATTATCATTCGATAATAGCGAATAAATGAGTAATCAAGGAATAACATTAATTTATCCAATTTATGTAGCTTTGGATGACAGTGGAGCCTCCCGTATTATACTCTGTTGAAGTTCTGGGCTAATTGTGCAAGCTCGACATTGAGAAACAAAACATATAGAGAATGAAATCGGTGAGATAATTTTTTCATACAAACCTCATGTAGCAAGTTTCCCAATTTCTCTCGTTTGGTTTCGATTAAACCAGTGTATACACTAGTCTGCACAATTTTACTCAGAATTTTCGGTGTTACTCCTTGGCCCTATGATGCAGGGGCATAATATGACCCTTTAGAGTATTTTTCTATTTAGGATTACCTTAGATATTTTATCTCTCAAGGAAGGGCGTTTTATGTCTATTAGCCTAGGGTTTCTCTCTTTAGGCTATTTGCTAGTATAAATAGGTTATTAGCCGTCTCTTAGGTGGTAGACTTTGATTATATATTTTCTTAAGCTTTAATCTGCGGATTATGGAAGAGTAATGGGTTTTTAACCTAGACTCAGTTATTTATGTTCTTATTGTTATCAATCATATGTTCAATTCAATGATCTTTGTTCTACCTGCCCTAATTTCGTGTTCTGATTTCTAGTTCTGCATTAATTGACTCTAGAACAAAACACACCAATAAACCCTAGTTTCTCCAATAGTAGGTGGAGATAAAGGTGGTGGTAGAGGTAATGGATACATAGATTCCACTAAGTCACGAACTTCGATTGAAGACATGTTGCGACAGCGACAGGGACGTGCGAAAGCTCGAATGGAGATACCGAAGAGCTGACACAAACCTTTAGATTCACCGGAAGGAGTTTCTGAAGAAGATGAACACACAAAGGTCGATAAGAATCTTCGTTATGTTGTTCATAAGAATCCAGTATTCTCACAACACACCCCTTTGTATTCACCGGAAGGAGGATCAGAGGATAATGAACACGCGTTTAATGAAAATCTTTTTCATAACCGTGTTGTTCATGAATCACATCATGGAAGGTTAGAAAACAGATTAATCAAAACCTTTGACTTTAACACCAGACGGGTGAAAGTTGAAGTGGATGATATGTCTGGAAGAATACATGCTGAAGATTTCCTAGAATGGGAGGCCAGCATAGAGAAATATTTCTAATGGCATCCTATGGACGAAGCTCGTAAAGTGAAGTTTGTCAAGTTAAAGTTGAAGGGGTCAGCACTGCAGTGGTGGAAAAGGCTACAAAAACGACGTAAGAGGCAAAGCAAACAGAAAATCAACACTTGGGTTCACATGAAACAGAAGTTGCGCAAACAATTTCTGCCACCAGATTACATGGTGATGATGCATAAGAAGTTCCAGTCGCGCCAACGTGACCTTAGTAAGAGCACAAAGGCAACCAGCACATCAAGAACAGTTGTTCGGATTACAAGTGGAGTGCACAAGAAACGCGTTAACTTCATTGAAGATGATAGCGAAGAAAACACGTTTGGGGAGCCAAAATACGATGAGTGTGAGGGTGAAGATGAAGCCGTTGATTGGGACTTACCACCAGTCTACGACTGCGGTCTAGAAGTTGAAGATGAAGTTGTTCTTACATCTGATGTTGTTGATACTTTTGTCAGGGATGACGCAAGCATTGTAAGCATTCTTGTAAACCAAACTCATCCAGATTATGAGAATCAATCTAGACATACAGTGGATGATTTTTGTTTGAGTTCTCAAGCTTTATATACAGTACAAACTTTACATATTGTTGAGGATCTTGATTTGAAATTGTAGATGGGGCAAAACGATTTGCTGGTTTTTACGGAATTAAGGAGACGACCGTACGGAGGAGACTCCTTGAACCGAGCTAAATGTTCAACCTCACACAGATGCACTGCAAGAATGGAGTGCTTTGAATTCGAGAGATCAATCTGTAGTACTCCGGCCTAAACCAAGACAATGGTTGTTCCAGAGTTAATTCAGTCACAAGAGAGGATGGGTCGATCTGTAGGAGGGAAGCTGAGAAATGTGTGGAATCAATGGTAATCAAAGATTGTAGTGTGTTATGTATTCTGAATAAGATAAGTTCTGAACGATTGAATCTCTATTGAGAGTGATTACTCAGATGTTGAGTTTTTAATCTCGTGTTGTCTGTTTGACGTGAGATTCTTGTATATTCAATCATGATTCAGATACTTATATATATTGCTGGAATTGTAGACACCATGATCCCATGAAGTGTGACAGTTGATGGAATCAAAGAGTGGGGAAATGGAAATCGTGTTTGAAACCAGTTACTCATCGTGCGGAGACTTGGTCGATTTTCCATCCACTACTTTGTTAACTCCTTCAACTGATTGCACGACTTTCTCACATTCCATCGTGTGTATGAACACACGTGCTGTAGACCGCCATACCAAAACCCTAGTTAATATCCCCCATGTGACACGATTGACGTCTCGTGGTTAATTAGTCAGTTTTTGACTTCATGACTTTATGGGACGATGAGTCCATGTATTTGTTGAGTTGAACATGATCTTGCAAAATGTCCTGAGACTCATGAATTGAACGTGCATGTTGAGATAGAGGTATGATTCTTAAGTAAACGTTGATAATTAAGGTGAGCAAGTATTGCTCATTCGATGAATTGTTTAATATTGATAGTTGAACCAATATTCCTTGGTTCGAGCAAATATTGCTCATCTGAGCAAATGTTGCTCATTTGATGCATTATTGGTAGGGTGACCAAGATAAAATATTAATTTAAAATACTGGTAATTGAACCGAGTATAATTAATAAAAATACTGATCATGAGATCGTCGTAAAGTTATTGGTGTTTGAATCTGGAATTATGATCCTTGGACTCAGAAACCCTAATTCGATCAATTGATGACCAATTGATGGTTTATTTGAAAATTAACCATGGAATGAAGAAGGGGCCGGCTACATGGGATCATGTAGCGGCCATGTAGCGCCCATATGCTCGAGTGAGCAAATACCAAGGTCTCTTGAAGAGTTGGTGATTTGTTGATGAAAGAATGATTAAATGTTGGTTTAATCATTTATTAGAAAAATGCTCGTCTGAGCCTTAGGTGATAAAACCTAATTAATTATGAAGAGATGAGGGACCGACCAAGGGGTCATGAAACCGTCCCTGGATGGTCACGGGATCGAATGACGATCGCTCTATGAAAATTCCAAAATTATTTGGAAGAGTTTTGGACCTAATACGTGCAATTGCGCAAATTAGGTCAATTCATGAAAATATGCGGGACCGGATCCGTGCGATCCAAAGAGACAACCTTGGTTGGTCAAGGTAACATGCTCACGTCGTCAAAACGTCCGTATCTCAGTCCTGAGAATTTTGGTATTTTCTGGCGTGCGTTTGAGAGACCATTTGAGAAAATATGACAAAATCAGGATTTTGCTGAAACTGAGGAAACTTCATGAGATGAAGGAAAATAATTATAAAATGAAGGAATGATGAAGCGTGGGACCGCTGAGGCCAAGGCATGGCCGGCCGGTCAGTGACCACGGTCCCATGGTTCCTTTCCTAATTTTATATTATTTTTCATGATTTTATGAAAATATCATGAAATCAAGGAGTTTGTTGAAATTAAGGAGTTTCCTTGAAGTGAAGGAGTTTCCATGGGATCAAGGAAACAAATAATATTAAAATAATAAAATAAGGGTGTGTGGGACCGGCTTTGAGCAAGGTCGGCAGGCTGGGGCCCGGTCCCGTGTGTTTCCCTAATTTTATGTAATTTTTGTGTATTATTTCCATGATTTGAAGGAATTTTCATAATTTGAGAGAAATTCCATGAAATCAAGGAATTTCATGGGATCAAGGAAACTTAAAATAATAATAATAATAAAATAAAGGGACATGTGGGACCAGTTAGGGCATGGCCGGCCGGCTGGGGCCTGGTCCCACGAGTTTTCCTAATTTTATATTATATTTTTCATGGTTTTATGAAAATACCATGAGATTAAGGAGTTTTCATGAGATTAGGGAAATATTAATAATATAATAAGGAACCATGAGGTGTGGGGCCGGCCGGGATCAAGGTATGGCTGGTTGGCCAATAAACACAGCCCCACGATATTTTTTCCAATTTTATATTATTTCCAAAACACCATGAAACTGAGGAGTTTCCTCAAAACGAAGGATATTTGTTCAAATGAAAGGATTTTCATAAGATCAAGGAAAATAAAAAAAAAATATGATAAAATATAAAACTGGCGTGGGACTGGCCACGGCACCGACCGGATAGTGGGCCCAGTCCCCCAGCGCCTTGGTCAATATTTTATTATTTATTATTTTCTTTCCTATTTTACATAGGTTCATCGTTTCGTCATATTTTGAAATACTCGTTCGTGCTTTCAGGTGATTGTTAGTGCATCATCGTCGAATACACTTGCACCTTTTGAGTCGGGGCTTACTCGAAGGTAACTCAGATGCCCGTATGTTGAATATTTATTACGAACCCATGGAATTCTGTTGGGAAGAACCATAGATTGATGTAACGAAATATTACGAAAATATTTGAATATTTTCAGAAATTCAGTGGATGAATCCAAGAATTTAGGAATAATTAATTGATGGCTTTATACTAGTACGATCGTCTAGGAGCATTAATTATTCTGAGCGACGTGATCTAGTTGAAGCGTCATATCCTTTATATAGTCAGGAAAAACTGTTGTTTGTATCCTGAAGACGTTATTGCTCTAAAGTAGCAGGCAAGATGTCTAGGAGCCATCCAATCTCGTGATTCTATATAGAAGTAACTACTGAAGTGTTCAGTATTCATGAGATATGTCGTTTCCTAGCCGAAAGACTACATATCTGCATGTACTCTGAGAGACAGTATTCTCAGTCAGAGATTCGATGAGAGACCCGTGTCTCGATACTCGCGTCTGATTGCTGGATCAGAAGTTCGTATAATTATGGGTTTATGATTTTAGCCTTGGTCGAAAATCCACCATCTACATTAAGTCCCCTGCTTAGTGAGGAACAGTCGTGTTCCTGAGTCAGCATTAAATGATGATTTCCGGTTATAACAATATAAGTAATTGAACTTAGTCATAAGTTAAAACGTTACTGGATTTTGATAGTACGAGCAAACCACGACTTGAATGAAGATCCCAGTGGCATGATAGAGCATCGTTCGATGAGTATAAATTGGTGTAGAACCGCTGATTCGATGGTGGAACCTTGGTTGGTCTAGGATTCAAGGATCCGTGCCCAAGAAAGGAATCCGTTTTAGCGCGGACGCGCGTTCGTTCGTTAATTTAAGAAACAACAAAATAGACCTGAGTCTAATGATAAAAATTTTGTCTATGAGCTTTCACGAAAAACAAAACTTTATTTTTTAAATATGTGAGATCTCACAAAATGGAATAAACTCTCGTTTCGAAGGTGGATGCTCGTACAAGAGAAAAAAAAAATTTTTGTGAACAGACGTGCATCTGTTAGTAATAAAATTTTGTTTATGAGCTTTCATGAAAATTTTTATCTTCGAGCTTTCAGAAATCTTTAAATTATACTCTCGCTTCAAAGACAGATGCTCGTGCGATGGAGCAATATATATATAGTTCAAACTTAAGTGAGTTTCACGCTAAAATATGTATATATTTTTGTAAAATCAATGTTTTGATTTTGAACAACTGGTGAAAATAGACAATTATACATGGTGAAATAATTTCTGTACCTGAGTTTTCACAATTGTAGAATGGACGTCTGCCCAATTTTTGAAAAAACAGTGGATGTTAAAATTTATGTGGGTTGTTCATGGTTTTATGAAAATCAAGTCATGGTTTTGAATAATGAATCTTGCTCGTCTTTGCAGGTTTGAAGGAACGAGCAAGTTTTTCGAAATTCCGACGTTATAATCACTACAGCTAGTGAAATTGTAAATAGGTAAGAGTTGGATTGTTACCATTTTTGTTGCGTGTTTGTTATCGGTACATCCATGACTCCATGTCTTTCACCTCAGATAGTGGCGACTTCTGGTTACAACCACCCTTCTGGATATTCTGGCGAACGCTCCAGAAATATGAGGTCAAAGATGAATACTTCTGCATATGTTCATGCCGAGGTGAATCAACCTTTCAGAGACGCTGGAAAGCTGGTACTTTGTATGTCTCTCGATCATCTGGGAGTCTTCCATTATCAGTAGAAGCACCGCCGACTTCAGCAAATGAGAATATCGGCTGAAGATGAAGTCAGGATTTGATTTGATGATGTAGATCCTGATTCAAATGTGGACGAACGATGAACTTCATCATAATTCGTCATCAGAAAATCCAGAAGTCGGTCTTTCATTAAAAACGCTGTAGAATCTTCGTCCGATGTCGGATTTCCGCGGTCTACCCATGTTTTTCATCCTAAAAAGATTTCCAAGCTTTAGAAAAGAATCTTTTAGATTTTTGAGCATGTGTATGGGCCGAAGTAGGCGAAACAGTAAACTTCCAGGAGATTTCCAGAAACTTTTCAGCTAGCATGTAGTCCAATGTTTCGACCACATCTCTTTGCTCGTGCATCCAATTACTATGAATTTTGGATATGTGGTAAACGACATACATGCGAAGAGAATGGTATATGATCAATCCTTATATTCTTCACCAATTTCCCAGCTCACCCCTTTGTGCAAGATAGTGTAAAATCGTTTCAGACGAGCTTGTTGTAAAACGCCCTTGTTGTGTCTTTAGACTATTCGCTCGTGTCTTGAACACTTGATGAAGGATTTTAATGCCATTTATTAATTTGAAATATGAACCCCTTGATTGATACATGAGCATGGTGCTTGCAGTTTCATCTTGTTTCTGTCAGTCGTAGAAACATCACTTCTGAAACCCTGGTCACAGGACCCTAGCTGAGGTTGCTCTCGAAAGGGGATGATGTAATGACCATGGTTTCATGTCCCGGTGGTAGAATTCCTGTTATGATGAATGATTAACATATTAGAGTTTGGAGCCACGGGTCTTGGACTATGAAACTGATCGTCATGATCAGTGGACCGTCAGTCCCCAGTATCTTGTTGAATATCCCCTTTTCGTTTTCTCTTCTTCTGGCCAGACTTGGATAGAGGACCCAGGTAGAAAAATTGATGTAAAGACCTAGGTGGTCGAAGTTGGAGGTACTTTTATGAAGTACTTGGTGGAAAGACCTGGTGGACACCGATCGACTGTGGAAGTTATGAATCCCGTCTAAGAATTGATGCTTGCATGTACGCTCTGGAAGCTGTAGGAACCTCATATGACGTCGGAATTCGACGCTTGACCCCAACTTTTGAAGCTAAAAGGATGAGTTATCACATGAGAAAATAATTACTCAATTTGGAGTTGTATAGGTAATCCAACGAAGGATGCACATTTGTAATTTGTAATCCCGTACAAATTTTTCAGATTTCGTAGACCTGACGATAAAGGCCATATCTTTCAGCTTGTATGTCCGATTGATGCGCCATTTTGGTATGTTGTAGAAGAGACATAAACGAACATCTTTTGTTGAGGAAGCATTGTCCCGTTCCTCACCCATTGGTACGTTTTTGTAAACCCATAAAGCATGTTGTATCTCATTTGTAGAGGTGATGAGAACATCTTGTAGAAGACTTTGGCTTGTGCCTATCCGTCGTGCAAGCTTTGGGAAGACTTTGATGCTAACATGTTTTCATGTCCACACGTCTTGATATGAGTCGTTAGTTCTTGGAGAAGTATGATCCATCGAGTAACACTTCCAGACTTAGGTTGTAAAGAATGGACAGTTGATGGAGCTTTGTCATGAGGATGTTGCTCTTGAGACCGTTGTTAGTGCTGATATCTTGATTGAATTTTCTCCAAACATTCTTGTTGATGTTGAGACCATGGACATAGTTCCTCCAAATATCCTTGTTGATGTCGATACCATGGTTGGAGTTGCTCCAGAGACCGAGAAGGCTAGAACCATGATTATCAACATAGTGTTGCTCCTCCATCCAGTGAGCCGCGAAGTGGCTTTGTCAGGGAATTGATGTTGTTGCGAAAAATAGCATCAGTGTACTTTATTCAATAAGATCAAGTCCCCAGCGTGTTGAAGGAGTTTGTGCCAACGTTGCATCTGCTCCGGAAGTATTATCACAGGATAATGAAGACCTATCAATTGAACTTTGATCATGTCGGTATTGAATCAGTGTGTCACCGTAGAGATATTGTGCTGAAGATAGAGGAGCTATTATCGAAGGTGTAATCTTTGATTGGGAGTACAGTTTGAAGGCTTCTGAAGAATGTAGCATTCAGAGATGAGAGGTTTTTGACTTTCAGTTGGACTTGGAGAAGTAGGTGATTGACATTTGTTGTAAGGATTTTCTTAGATGCTCGAGTGTTGAGGCTTCACACCCTTTAAGCGTCTGATGTTGTAGATTTGATTGTCTCGGCCTCGAGTATCCTCTATTGATTCAGCATTCCTTTCGTTGCGGTAGTGGGATTCAACACTTGTGCGGACATCAAAGCTTTCTAATTTTGTGGTACGCAAGGACACTTGTACAAGGCTATGGAGAAATTCCCAAATTGTTCTTTTTCGTGCTTGAACACCATCTCAGTAATGTATGTCTCAGTGAGATGCTCAATTCATAGAAATGTCAGATTCAACCACTTGGTAAAATATTGTTGAAGTGAGATTACCCACTTATAGCGTCTTGCAATAGCAGAGATGCTAGCAGAATTGAGTCCCCATGCTAGAATAGCATGTGAGGAAATAAATGATATAGACATGGGAGGAATGAGACTTGCCTGAGTGCAGGACCTTTGGATGAATGTCTATGCACCTTTTGCAGGTTCTTGTTTCAACCTCGCCAAAGTTCGAAATTCCTCCAAGTGCTCTGATGATGGAACGTCCGCCAAATCTTCTGGATCAGAACTTTCTTCTTTGGAGAGATGTGTAACCAAAGGTGCTTTGTAAGTACCCATCTTTTCAGCGTGGATCCACGCTCGTCTGAAGGATATGTCATATCCTGGATTTGACTATGTGAAACTTGGCTTCTGTCCAGGTTGAACTTATGTTCACTTTGAGAGTGATGTAGCCATAAGTATTTCTGAGCGTTCCTTCAAGGTCTCTGATTGATATGGGAGCATGAGTAGCTCTTTGTCGAGTGATGCCTGTGGATCCGATGGTTTTCAGTGGAATGTTGTTGATGGCGGTGCCAGCATCGATCAACGTTCTTCCAAATTCGTTTCTTCTGAGATTGACCGTGGTAAGCAGTCCCCAATCGTACATCTCTTGGTCTGTGGCTGGAGGCTCAGGAAGTATTTCCGGAATAGACTTCTTGACACGATGTGGTTCAGTGCTGTGAACATGTCTCTCCTTTGTGCCTTCGACAGATAGAGCAATCCACGTTCGACCAAGGATTGAACTGCTTCTTTGATAGGTTGTTCAGAAAGTGTAAAGGTTATGATTGGGAGAGGATTCATGTGTACTCCTTCAGTCCCCAGTTGAAGCTATTGTGAATCAACCGTCAATTCAAAATGTTGCAGTCACCTGTTAGATGATAGGTGAACTTATGAAGGTAACAGTACCTGGGATTCTTCATTTCTTCTTCAGTCAGATGCCTCCTGATGAATGTCGATTTGCTTGCACCAACCTGAATCCAAACTTCCAGTAACTCGATCACTTGTTTAATGAAAAGAGGGAGCTTAGAATCTATATGATCATTTCCCTGTTTATTGATGTAGGGTTGAGGTTCGTGGATTTCAAGATTGGTTATCTTTTCTTTGTGCTTCCGGAAGAGCTGGAGAAGCATGCTTGCGTTGTGACTCGGATTTCCATTTGCTCCCTTATGCAACAAAATTTGCGGAAGATTAGAGGTTGTATTTCTTGTTAATCAAATGCCTTCTACCTTGAGTGTCTCGCGGCTCTTCAGCCTTTGTAGCTTTTGTTCTTTCCAGTAAAGCGGGTGCAGTAGTTGTCGTTCTCTTTGCCGCTTCATGAAGCTCTGAGAAGGTATGGAAACGAAGATTTTCCAATAAAGCTCTATAGACCGGGATCATGACGTTGTTACACAAGTCTACCAGTTGTTTCTCCTTGACGTTTGGATCATGACAGTCAAGGGCCTGGACTATGAATCTTTTCACGTAGTCATTGGGATGTTCATTGCTCCTCTGAAACATTCTTCCAAAATCAGAGAGAGTAATTTGCTCTGACACAAAGAATTACTTTCTGTAGAAGGCGTTAATCATTTCTCCCCAATTGTTGATAGTTCCTGGTGCGATGTCGTTGTACCAGGTGTATGCCTTGCCTTTCAAGGATTTTCAAAATTCTTTGAGGAGAACAACATGGTTATGTTCATGTTCACCCAAGGCTTCCAGGAACCGAGAAACATGTTCCCAAGCATTGCATGTTCGGTCGTAAAAAGTAAAGGTTGGAGAGATATAACCTTTTGGAAGAGGAATCCTTTGCGTAGTAGCAGGGTATGGAGGCTGGTGACGATGGACATGTGCGGTCTTTTCTTTTCCACGGTTCTCCAGAAGGCGTTCAAAATATTCCTGAGCGATGAAGTTTGATGACTCCTTCGCTGAATCGTCCGCAGCTTTGCGGACTTCATCATCATCTACTGTGTGAATCGAAATTACCTCAGGATCAGCGTCTGAGGATTTGTCCTTTTCTTTTCCTTTCCCTTGGGTCTTCCCTGACATTGTATTAGTGAGAGACTTCAGTTGATTAAATAGATCATTTTGTGCTGTAGCCATATCGGTTTGATTCTTTGCAAGAGTCTCTTGCACTTTGATGAGATCAGCAATGGTAGGTGGTGGATTTCCTCGGACTTCCTCAGGGTGTCGGCCGAACAAAGGATGACCCTCCGCGTTGACGTGAGGAGGAGTCACATTACCACCGTTAGTGTTAGAGGCCGGAATCGTTCCCGGGATATCCTCGTTGTCGTTGTTGTTGTTGCTAGTGATAGCATCGTTTGCGTTGGAACCTGTGACTAACCCAGACCTAAGACCAGCCATCTTGTGGAGTTGTGAGATTGAAACCGAGAGAATGATCTCTTACTGTGGTCGCCAATCTGTAGGTGGGGAAAAACGATTTGCTGGATTTTACGGAATTAAGGAGACGACCGTACGGAGGAGACTCCTTGAACCGAGCGAAATGTTCAACCTCACACAGATGCACTGCAAGAAAGGAGTGCTTCGAATTCGAGAGATCAATCTGTAGTACTCCGACCTAAACCAAGATAATGGTCGTTCCATAGTAAATTCGGTCACAAGAGAGGATGGGTCGATCTATAGGAGGGAAGCTGAGAAATGTGTGGAATCAATGGTAATCAAAGATTGTAGGTGTGTTATGTATTCTGAATAAGATAAGTTCTGAATGATTGAATCTCTGTTGAGAGTGATTACTCAGATGTTGAGTTGTTAATCTCGTGTTGTCTGTTTGACGTGAGATTCTTGTATATTCAATCATGATTCAGAGACTTATTGCTGGAATTGTAGACACCATGATCCCATGAAGTGTGACAGTTGATGGAATAAAAGAGTTGGGAAATGGAAATTGTGTTTGAAACCAGTTGCTCATTGTGCGGAGACTTGGTCGATTTTCCATCCACTACTTTGTTAACTCCTTCAACTGATTGCACGACTTGCTCACATTCCATAGTGTGTATGAACACACGTGCCGTAGACCGCCAGACCAAAACCCTAGTTAATATCCCCCATGTGATACGATTGACGTCTCATGGTTAATTAGTCAGTTGTTGACTTCATGACTTTATGGGACGATGAGTCCTTGTATTTGCTGAGTTGAACATGATCTTGCAAAATGTCCTGAGACTCATGAATTGAACGTACCTGTTGATACAGAGGTATGATTCTTAAGTAAACGTTGATAGTTAAGGTGAGAAAGTATTGCTCATTCGATGAATTGTTTAATATTGATAGTTGAACCAATATTCCTTGGTTCGAGCAAATATTTCTCATCTGAGCAAATGTTGCTCATTTTATGCATTATTGGTAAGGTGACCAAGATAAAATATTAATTTAAAATAATGGTAATTGAACCGAGCATAATTAATAAAAATACTGATCATGAGATCGTCGTAAAGTTATTGGTGTTTGAATCTGGAATTATGATCCTTGGACTCAGAAACCCTAATTCGATCAATTGATGACCAATTGATGGTTTATTTGAAAATTAACCATGGAATGAAGGAGGGACCGGCTACATGGGATCATGTATCGGACATGTAGCGCCCATATGCTCGAGTGAGCAAATACCAAGGTATCTTGAAGAATTGGTGATTTGTTGATGAAAGAATGATTAAATGCTGGTTTAATCATTTATTAGAAAAATGCTCATCTGAGCCTTAGGTGATAAAACCTAATTAATTATGAAGAGATGCGGGACCGACCAAGGGGTCATGAAATAGGACCTGGATGGTCACGGGATCGAATGACGATCGCTCTATGAAAATTCCAAAATTATTTGGAAGAGTTTTGGACCTAATACGTGCAATTGCGGAAATTAGGTCAATTCATGAAAATATGTGGGACCGGCTCCGTGCGAGCCAAAGAGCCAACCTTGGTCGGTCAAGGTAACATGCACACGTCGTCAAAATGTTCGTATCTCAGTCCTGAGAATTTTGGTATTTTCTGGCGTGCGTTTGAGCGATCATTTGAGAAAATATGACAAAATCAGGGTTTTGCTGAAACTGAAGAAACTTCATGAGATGAAGGAAAATAATTATAAAATGAAGGAATGATGAAGCGTGGGGCCGCTGAGGACGAGGCATGGTCGTCCGGTCAGTGACCACGGTCCCATGGTGCCTTTCCTAATTTTATATTATTTTTCATGATTTTATGAAAATATCATGAAATCAAGGAGTTTGTTGAAATTAAGGAGTTTCCTTGAAGTGAAGGAGTTTCCATGGGATCAAGGAAACAAATAATATTAAAATAATAAAATAAGGGTGTGTGGCACCGGTTTTGAGCATGGTCGGCCGGCTCGGGCCCGGTCCCGTGCGTTTCCCTAATTTTATGTAATTTTTGTGTATTATTTCCATGATTTGAAGGAATTTTCATAACTTGAGAGAAATACCATGAAATCAAGGAATTTCATGGGATCAAGGAAACTTAAAATAATAATAATAAAATAAATAGATGTGTGGTCCCACGAGTTTCCCTAATTGTATATTATACTTTTCATGGTTTTATGAAAATACCATGAGATTAAGGAGTTTTCATGAGATTAGGGAAATATTAATAAAATAAAAAGGAACCGTGAGGTGTGGGGCCGGACGGGATCATGGTATGGCTGGTTGGCCAATAAACACGTCCCCACGACATTTTTCCCAATTTTATATTATTTCCTTGGTGCGAAGGAAACACCATGAAACTGAGGAGTTTCCTCAAAACGAAGGATATTTTTTCAAATGAAAGGATTTTCATAAGATCAATAAAAATAACAAAAATATGATAAAATATAAAACTGGCGTGGGACTGGCCACGGCACGACCGGCCGGCTAGTGGGCCCAGTTCCCCAGCGCCTTAGTTAATATTTTATTATTTATTATTTTCTTTCGTATTTTGCATAGGTTCATCGTTTCGTCGTATTTGGAAATACTCGTTCGTGCATTCAGGTGATTGTTGGTGCGTCATCGTCGATTACACTTAGCAGCAAAGAAGTTTGTGGAGAAAATTATATCAGCAGAATTCGTGGGCAAATTTTCTCTTACAAGGGGAGGAGTATGATGATGGAAGAATTACCAATCATAGAAAGTATCCCAATATTATGTTATGATAATGAAACTCAAGTTCCACGTGTGGAAGAAACTATAAGTTCTGACTTGTATGTGAAGAAGTTCGGTCATAAGGAAACTTGGGCAAAAAATTATAAAAGTAGAAATCGAGGTCGAATTCTTTCTAAGATCAGGAGGAATACAATGACTGGAGATTCTCCAGAACAATCTTCAGTAACAACCTCTCTGGGCAAGCAATCTGCGAAAGAAAGAGAAGCTTATGTTGATGATACAACATGTATCCATCACAAGGCGTGTGCAATCGCCAACAAGAATAAAACAGTGGCGGTGGAAGTATCTTCAGTTATTGGTATAAGTTTAATATTAGATATAGCCAAGGCAATTAAGAATACGTCACTTTCTGTTGACGGTTGTAGGATCAGAATTTCGCGACAACGATACGCTCGCGAAATTCTTAACAACGCATTACAAAAATGTAGCAGAACACTTTGAGAAACGATACAATAGGTGATATTAGCTTAAACATAAGAAAAATGTAATAACTTTGCGAAGATTAGAAGATCTGCGAAATTTACATTTGTAAGCTTGCGATATCATCGCAAGCCAGATCCGAAATTAGGGGAAATCTTAGTTGTATATGAGCTGTCATCCACTAGGTAGCATCCTATATAAAGAGAAAGGTAGGAGAGAGAAAAGTAACTTTTATTATTATTATCTTCTTATTCTTCCCCGGAAACCAGAGAGACAGAGCTCCAAATACTCATTAATGGAGTCTCAATTGTAATTCATACGTAATTCAATGATCATAGTGAAACCTAACCCCGTGGATGTAGATCAAATTGATCGAACCACGTAAATCTTGTGTCTTATTTTCTATTTTCATTATCTTTATCTTTATTTTCATATCAAATAAGTTTAGATCTAGAAATCATAGTCATGATAATACAAGGGGCGTGTTGTAGGATTTCCTGCAACTACATTTTGGCGCTAGAAACAGGGAACGAGTAAAGGATTTATCCTTCCTGTAACTTGTTGGATCAAGACCTTTTCATGAAGATTACCTACTGTTCACATTTTTCTAGATCTACAAAGTTTAGGTTCAAAAATGGAAATTTTATGGAAGAAATCACACTTTCAGGGAGTACACATCATCAACAATTCAAAGACATGAAAAGAGGGAGAGAAAAAATTAGTTGTTGTGGTGAAATTTAAGGAAAAAATAAAAGTTCCAGTGGAAGATTTTCATGTTCAGGAGAAGAAGGAAAATGTGAAAGAAGTTAAGGAAGGACGAAGAAAAGATAAGGGGAAGATGCTGCAATTTCAATCACAAACAGAAAATTCGCATAGATGGTTCAAGGCTGAGCGAACAACAAATAGGTCACGGGTTTGAATTCGCAGAGACGCATATTTTTCGTTTTCTTCTCATTTGCATGGGAGAATAAAAGAATAAGGAAAAAAGTTATGCGTTAATTTTTCAGAGAGGTTCTTGCACAATTGGTCTAGAGAGCAGTATGTGTGTTCGTGGTCGCAAGTTCGAATTTGCCTGCGAAAATAGTTTTCTTCTTTTTTACAGAGAGCGAAAAAATGATAATTTCGCAATATTGTTTCATTATTTCGCAAACAAGAGGCAGCACAATTGGTCATCTGCGAAGTTAATGAGTTCATGGTCGTGTGATCAAGTCCCAACACCTGCGTATTTTTTCGCACAGATATTTCTTTGATTATTTCACACAGAAGAGAGTTGATGATAATTTTGCAGAGATATTTCGCAAAGAAGAAGCTTGCACATGTGGTCAGGAGGCATGAATGCAAGCAGCAGGTTGCGAGATCAATTCTTGCTTCTCGCATGATTATTTTTGTTACGCGAAATTTATACAGAAGTGCCTCTCACACAGTTGGAATTTGATTACTTCGCAAGAACTTTGATTACTTCGCAAGAGAGGCTTAGCACAGTTGGTATGGTACGAGAAAATCCAAGAAGCAGGTCAAGGGTTCAAGTCTCACTTCTCACACTTCTTTTTGCTGCGCGAAATTCATAACAGCGACTCACATGAAAGATAAGTACCACTTCCTTGAACATTTTACTTTATACTAAGAACGAATAAAAGGCTTTTTTATTTTATTTACAAAAATCGATTCAATCGCACGATTACAAAGATTTCAAGATCTCAAAGATTATAAAGATTACTAAGATTTCAAGATTACAAAGACTTCAAAATTACAAAGATTGCGAGATTTCAAAATTACAAAAAACTGAGAAAATTCAATTTATATGTTTCTCTAGAATATTTCTTTTGCAGAGAATAAAAAGATTTTTGATTTGATTTACAAAATGCGAAACAATCGCAGAATTACAAAGATTTCACAATTACAAAGATTTCAGAATTATAATGTATTAGAATTTCTCTTGAATATTTACTTTGCTTCAAATGATATGATATTATGAGAATGAAAGAGTGGATGAAAGAAATGACAGAAATGAAATAATGAATGAAAAAATAAAAGAACAAAGAAACGTGAAAATTTCGCAAGAGATAATCTAAGATCCATAAAAAATCAAAGATTAGAATGGGGCGAACCTTTATGGCGTACACCCTAGTTCGCGAATAAAATTTCGCAAGAGGCAAATGTAAGACCTAAAGTACGTCATAGAAGGGGGTACCTGTAGCATGACTCAGGGAAAAGGTTACACCGCCCCTGGAACCTGAGTCATGGAGATTTGGGGTCAATAAAGCCCATCCGGGAGAGGCACCTTGGATTCTCAGCTTAAGCTTATGACTTAGGTGGGCGACTAAGGTAATAAGGACTCTCTCAAGGAGTGCAGAATCTGATCAAGGCACCGAGGTACACGGTTGAGTCAAGAGTGCCAGGGGCGTCTGGAGCGTACCTTGCTATTCTTGACAAGTCTTGGCTTATACTGCACTCGGCCCGAAGAAAACCCCACTTAGGGTGCAGTCTCGTAACCATAAGCCCTATAGGTAAAAGGGATAAGAGGTTGTGAAAACAACTGGTTGTTCTTAAGAATGGATGGGAGGAGATAACCTTGTATGGTAGAAGTACGCCTCCTTGAAGGGGCAACCAGGGGGGAGATAAGGGCGGCACCCTCCATTAGGGAGCTGATAAGTGTCTTAAGACGCAAATGTCATGAGGATTTTTACTCGCAAGGGTATTAAGGCTTGTCATATTTGTGCGACAATCCTGAAGAGGCAATAATACTAGAGAAAAAGATAAGACGGGATCAATGGGTCATTACATGAAAGTGTGAAGACGTCCTGCGATTTCGTCGCAAGACGGCAATGTCATGGGGCTTTATTTTCGCAAGAATATTTAGGCCTGTCATATTGCCGCAACAATCCTGAAGAGGAAATAATACAAAAGAAAAAGTTAAGACAAGATCAATGGGTTTTTGCATGAAAGTGCAAAGACGTCCTGCGATTTTGTCGCAATGCCAAGAGGTGGAAAAATAATACCTTTAACTAGGAAGGCAAAATAAGACCACATAAGAAAATGAGTAAGCAAGTAAGCTTGCGAGAATGATTATATGTAAGCAAACAAGCTTGCGAATATGTACATGAAAATGAAACTGAGGCAATGAAAATGCCGCAGACTTGATATTATGATCATACTATTATGAGATACTAATAGTGCGGGAAAGAGGGAAGATGAAACAAAAGTAAGAACTTGTGAAGAACGATAACTATACGAAGAAGAATGCATACACTAAAGAAAAAGGCAGAGAAATGAAGAATGGAAGCAATTTAAAGCTACATCAATTTTAGACGGCAAAATGAGCTAAGTAACACAAACCTTAACTATACATTGCAGATAAGCATTCTCATCATACAAGCATCATACAAGCATCATAAAAGCATTGCATAAGAATTTCATGGCATAAACATCGCATACACATTTCATAACATAATCATCACATAAGCATTATATTCGCATAAGTACTTTACAAAACTGTACGGAATAATATTGCAGAATTTCGCAATAATATTGCAGAATTTAGCAGAATTATTCAGGATTACACAGAATTTCACAGGATTATTCAGAATTTCGCAAGATTATTCAGAACTTCGTATAATGATTCAGAACTTCGCAGAATGATTCGAAATTTCGTAGAATGTGCCAGAATTTCGCAGAATATGATTATTTCGAATGATGTGATTATCTCGCTCAATTATTTCGCACAATTATAAGCAACTTGAAGAGATTATACTATCGCATGAGCACAAAACATGAGACAGAGGCAAGATAAGAATGAAGAAACAATTCGCACATTCAATATTTTCTCAAGGATTTTACCCTCATAGATAAAGAACAGAGGCAACTATGGATTACCAATAAAACATTTTATGTTCTTTATCTTCTCGGCAAGAATCACCAAAAATGGAATAATAATTTCGCATGAATAGAGGCAATACTTATTATTCTCATTCAAGGACGGATACTTCTTATATTTCGAGGATTAGATACTTCTTATACTTCTCAAAGTATACTTCATACTTCTTATATATTTCGAGGATTAAGTACTTCTTATACTTCTTCAAGGATACTTCATACTTCGCATACTTCAAAAGATGATACTTCTTATTTACTTCGCAACATTCCGGAAATTCACAAAAGAATAGAGGCAAGTACGTACTTTTAAAGTCCAATATTCTTTCGCTTGTTCCTTCATCAACAAAGATCAAAGACTACTCCAACAACACGTATCTCTCTCCAACAACTACAACAATGGATTTTTTTCTGAAGATCGTTCTTCAAGCAGTATTCAAGAAAAAAGAGGCAAGATGTAGGATCAGAATTTCGCGACAACGATACGCTCGTGAAATTCTTAACAACGCATTACAAAAATGTCGCAGAACACTTTGAGAAATGATAAAATAGGTGATATTAGCTTAAACATAAGAAAAATGTAATAACTTTGCGAAGATTAGAAGATCTGCGAAATTAACATTTGTAAGCTTGCGATATCATCGCAAGCCAGATCCGAAATTAGGGGAAATCTTAGTTGTATATGAGTTGTCATCCACTAGGTAGCATCCTATATAAAGAGAAAGGTAGGAGAGAGAAAAGTAACTTGTATTATTATTATCTTCTTGTAGATGGTGGATTTTCGATAAAGGCTAAAATCGTAAACTCATAATTATAGAAGCTCTGATCAGCAATCAGACGTGAGTATCGAGACACGGGTCTCTCACCGAATTCCCAACGGAGAGTACTTTGTCTCAGAGTACATGTAGATATGTAGTCTCATGACTGGACAACGACATATCTCATGAATACTGAATACTTTCGGTGATTATTTCTATATAGTATCACGATATGGACGGCTCCTAGACAGCTTGCTCTGCTAGTAATGAGCGATAACGTCTTCAGGAACAAACAACAAGTTTACCCTAACTATATAAAGGATATGACTTACCAACAAGCTCATATCGGGATAATTATGCTCCTAGACAGCTTGCTCTGCTAGTATAGAGCCACAAAGTTAATTATTCCTAATTAAGATTAATTCTGCCGTGACATTCACTACTGAATTCCCAGAATAATCTATTATTGCTCCTATTCCATGGTCGAATCCACGACTGGTCCCATGGAATGGCAATAACAATTGCTCCTATTCACATGAAACAGAAGTTGCGCAAAAAATTTCTGCCACCAGATTACATGGTGATGATGCATAAGAAGTTCCAGTCGCGCCAACGTGACCTTAGTAAGAGCACAAAGGCAACCAGCACATCAAGAACAGTTGTTCGGATTACAAGTGGAGTGCATAAGAAACGCGTTAACTTCATTGAAGATGATAGCGAAGAAAACACGTTTGGGGAGCCAAAATACGATGAGTTTGAGGGTGAAGACGAAGTCATTGATTAGGACTTACCACCAGTCTACGACTGCGGTCTAGAAGTTGAGGATGAAGTTGTTCTTAAATCTGATGTTGTTGATACTTTTGTTAGGGAAGACGCAAGAATTGTAAGTATTCTTGTAAACCAAACTCATCCAGATTATGAGAATCAAGCTAGACATACAGTGGATGATTTTATTTTGAGTTCTCAAGCTTTATATAGAGTACAAACTTTATGTACTGTTGAGGATCTTGATTTGAAATTAGACTATCACAAGGGAGAGGTTAACAGCAAACAAGTTTGTGGAGAAAATTATATCAGCAGAATTCGTGGGAGAATTTTCTCTAACAAGGGGAGGAGTATGATGATGGAAGAATTACCAATCATAGAAAGTATCCCAATACTATGGTATGATAATGAAACTCAAGTTCCACGTGTGGCAGAAACTATAAGTTCTGACTTGTATGTGAAGAAGTTCGGTCATAAGGAAACTTGGGCAGAAAATTATAAAAGTAGAAATCGAGGTCGAATTCTTTCTAAGATCAGGAGGAATACAATGACTGGAGATTCTCCAGAACAATCTTCAGTTACAACCACTATGGGCAAGCAATCTGCGAAAGAAAGAGAAGCTTATGTTGATGATACAACATGTATCCATCACAAGGCGTGTGCAATCGCCAACAAGAATAAAACAGTGGCGGTGGAAGTATCTTCAGTTATTGGTAGAAGTTTAATACTGGACATAGCCGAAGCAATTAAGAATACGTCACTTTCTGTTGACGGTGTTAGCAATGAAAATTGCCAAGAGATGTTGGATTGCTGTGTTTGATGACAAGTCAATTAATTTACTGCACGCATCCATGGTATATTGCAGTTGTAAATCTAAGTGCGTAACCTACTAATCGGAAGTGGGTTGGTAAGGTTGTTAATCAGTACTCAACATTCCTTTCGGAAAGTCCTCTTGTGCTGAATTTTGGTCTATCTTGGGAGTTGCATTGCAGTAAGAGGCTGAGAATGGAAACTTTAGATATGTTTGTCGTCATTTTTCGTAGGTTGATTGATTTCAGACATGAACATGTCGGTGCTGCAAAGGACAGGCTTTATTTCGACACTGCACAACCTGAAAAACTACTGATCCCATCCGTATGACTGTTAAAAAACCTAATAGTGCATGAAATTCAAACAAGTTGCACCCATACTATACACGTTGGACTCTCTGAAGTGTGTGAATCCAACATTCAAAATTTGGGTTTAGAGAGTCAACAGCAAAGGGTAGAAAATATAGGGACTAAATTGGTATACTGTATATGGTTGTTATGGATAGTTTCCATTTTCTTAGAGATTATGATTGCCCTTTGGCAAGAATATTTGGTTACAGCTATGAGAAACTCACCGGTGGATATTATTTTTAAGGTAGTAGATGCGAAGAAATGTTTACTGACTAGTGGGACTTACAAGCTGCATCATTTATCTGTTTTAAAAGAAACTTCCAACAGAAGTAATGCGCTTCAAGGAGGACGACTTATGGAATTCGTTAGTGATGTAACTAGTTTTGTTTTGGCCGTCGTAAAACAGAACAGTCTTCATTATTGGGTACTAGAGGTTCCAATTAACCGAATGTCTGAGACCCATATGGTTTTCCGCCCACAACAAGTTGTTGATTTTGCCACTTCGTATGAGTAATGAAGGCGAGGCTTATGCTGGTGTAGGGAGTATACGTCAGAAGTGACCATTGGTGAGAGTAATATGAAACACACAGGAGTAGCAAATGCTAATAGATGGCATGAGGAATTAGTCAACGAAACCAAGGAGAAATTCTTATCTGTTTGTTGTGGGGTTAAGGACTAGCTCAGACCAAAGAGTAGTATTAGTGCTGAATATCAGAAGTGGGCTGAGGAAATCATGGTCTAGCCAACATGGTTGACGCCATTACTACCACTAACGATGTTGCTTTTGTTTTTGATCGGGGAATGCCGAAATGGAAGATGAGGGTGACAACCAACATTCGGGAATATGTCATCAAGACTGTAATAGGTATAATCAAGACATACCAAGATGGAGTTATAACTTCATTGAAGCATTCTCAGAGGTTATTAACATATTGCAACCCAACAAGCAGAGCAGTACGTAAGAAATGTGTGCAGAACGCTGTTGCTCTTGCAGAGAAGTTTGTTCTTGATCCATTTTGTTTGTTACAAACAATGAAGGTCCACAATCTTCTGTCAAGGCTGGAAAACATCTACTCGTTGTATAAAAGACAATGGTTAAGGATCAGGATCTCCAAAGCAATGAGTTTTGTGTTTGATCATGGTACAGAAGCACAAATATCCTATGACACGGGCAACATTACTTGCTTGTTGCGTTTCAGGATCTCTAAGGCTTTGGGCTTTGTTTTTGATCGAGGGAAGGAAGAAAAGACATCAAAGATGTATGGAAAATCCATAAAGCATCTCATCGGAGCTGAGATTTGTTTCAACCTGGGGTGGTTGATGCAGGGGCATAATATGACCCTTTAGAGTATTTTTCTATTTAGGATTACCTTAGCTATTTTATTTCTCAAGCAAGGGCGTTTTATGTCTATTAGCTTAGGGGTTCTCTCTTTAGGCTATTTGCTAGTATAAATAGGTTATTAGCCGTTTCTTAGATGGTAGACTTTGATTATATATTTTCTTAAGCTTTAATCTGCGGATTATAGAAGAGTAATGGGTTTTTAACCTGGACTCAATTATCTACGTTCTTATTGTTATCAATCCTATGTTCAATTCAATGATCTTTGTTCTACTTGCCCTAATTTCGTGTTCTGATTTCTAGTTCTGCATTAATTGGCGCTAGAAAAAAACACACCAATAAACCCTAGTTTCTCCAATGGTAGGTAGAGATAGAGGTGGTGGTAGAGGTAATGGATACATATATTCCACTAAGTCACGAACTTCGATTGAAGACATGTTGCGACAGCGACAGGGACGTGTGAAAGCTCGAATGGAGATACCGGAGAGCCGATACAAACCTTTAGATTCACAGGAAGGAGTTTCTGAAGAAGATGAACAAACAAAGGTCGATAAGAATCTTCGTTATGTTGTTCATAAGAATACAGTATTCTCACAACACACCCCTTTGTGTTCACCGGAAGTAGGATCAGAGGATAATGAACACGCGTTTAATGAAAATCTTTTTCATAACCGTGTTGTTCATGAATCACATCATGGAAGGTTAGAAAATAGATTAATCAAAACCTTTGACTTGAACACCAGACGGGTGAAAGTTGAAGTGGATGATATGTCTGGAAGAATACATGCTGAAGATTTCCTAGATTGGGAGGCCGGCATAGAGAAATATTTCGAATGGCATCCTATGGCCGAAGCTCGTAAAGTGAAGTTTGTCAAGTTAAAGTTGAAGGGGTCAGCACTGCAGTGGTGGAAAAGGCTACAAAAACGACGTAAGAGGCAAAGCAAACAGAAAATCAACACTTGGGTTCACATGAAACAGAAGTTGCGCAAACAATTTCTGCCACCAGATTACATGGTGATGATGCATAAGAAGTTCCAGTCGCGCCAACGTGACCTTAGTAAGAGCACAAAGGCAACCAGCACATCAAGAACAGTTGTTCGGATTACAAGTGGAGTGCATAAGAAACGCGTTAACTTCATTGAAGATGATAGCGAAGAAAACACGTTTGGGGAGCCAAAATACGATGAGTTTGAGGGTGAAGACGAAGTCATTGATTAGGACTTACCACCAGTCTACGACTGCGGTCTAGAAGTTGAGGATGAAGTTGTTCTTAAATCTGATGTTGTTGATACTTTTGTTAGGGAAGACGCAAGAATTGTAAGTATTCTTGTAAACCAAACTCATCCAGATTATGAGAATCAAGCTAGACATACAGTGGATGATTTTATTTTGAGTTCTCAAGCTTTATATATAGTACAAACTTTATGTACTGTTGAGGATCTTGATTTGAAATTAGACTATCACAAGGGAGAGGTTAACAGCAAACAAGTTTGTGGAGAAAATTATATCAGCAGAATTCGTGGGAGAATTTTCTCTAACAAGGGGAGGAGTATGATGATGGAAGAATTACCAATCATAGAAAGTATCCCAATACTATGGTATGATAATGAAACTCAAGTTCCACGTGTGGCAGAAACTATAAGTTCTGACTTGTATGTGAAGAAGTTCGGTCATAAGGAAACTTGGGCAGAAAATTATAAAAGTAGAAATCGAGGTCGAATTCTTTCTAAGATCAGGAGGAATACAATGACTGGAGATTCTCCAGAACAATCTTCAGTTACAACCACTATGGGCAAGCAATCTGCGAAAGAAAGAGAAGCTTATGTTGATGATACAACATGTATCCATCACAAGGCGTGTGCAATCGCCAACAAGAATAAAACAGTGGCGGTGGAAGTATCTTCAGTTATTGGTAGAAGTTTAATACTGGACATAGCCGAAGCAATTAAGAATACGTCACTTTCTGTTGACGGTGTTAGCAATGAAAATTGCCAAGAGATGTTGGATTGCTGGTGTTTGATGACAAGTCAATTAATTTACTGCACGCATCCATGGTATATTGCAGTTGTAAATCTAAGTGCGTAACCTACTAATCGGAAGTGGGTTGGTAAGGTTGTTAATCAGTACTCAACATTCCTTTCGGAAAGTCCTCTTGTGCTGAATTTTGGTCTATCTTGGGAGTTGCATTGCAGTAAGAGGCTGAGAATGGAAACTTTAGATATGTTTGTCGTCATTTTTCGTAGGTTGATTGATTTCAGACATGAACATGTCGGTGCTGCAAAGGACAGGCTTTATTTCGACACTGCACAACCTGAAAAACTACTGATCCCATTCGTATGACTGTTAAAAAACCTAATAGTGCATGAAATTCAAACAAGTTGCACCCATACTATACACGTTGGATTCTCTGAAGTGTGTGAATCCAACATTCAAAATTTGGGTTTAGAGAGTCAACAGCAAAGGGTAGAAAATATAGGGACTAAATTGGTATACTGTATATGGTTGTTATGGATAGTTTCCATTTTCTTAGAGATTATGATTGCCCTTTGGCAAGAATATTTGGTTACAGCTATGAGAAACTCACCGGTGGATATTATTTTTAAGGTAGTAGATGCGAAGAAATGTTTACTGACTAGTGGGACTTACAAGCTGCATCATTTATTTGTTTTAAAAGAAACTTCCAACAGAAGTAATGCGCTTCAAGGAGGACGACTTATGGAATTCGTTAGTGATGTAACTAGTTTTGTTTTGGACCGTCGGAAAACAGAACAGTCTTCATTATTGGGTACCTTAGAGGTTCCAATTAACCGAATGTCTGAGACCCCATATGGTTTTCGCCCACAACAAGTTGTTGATTTTGTGCCACTTCGTATGAGTAATGAAGGCGAGGCTTATGCTGGTGTAGGGAGTATACGTCAAGAAGTGACCATTGGCGAGAGTAATATGAAACACACAGGAGTAGCAAGTGCTAATAGATGGCATGAGGAATTAGTGCAACGAAAACCAAGGAGAAATTCTTTATCTGTTTGTTGTGGGTTAAGGACTAGCTCAGACCAAAGAGTAGTATTATGTGCTGAATATCAAGAAGGTGGGCTGAGGAAATCAATGGTTTATGCCAACATGGTTGACGCCATTACTACCACTAACGATGTTGCTTTTGTTTTTGATCGGGGAATGCCGAAATGGAAGATGAGGGTGACAACCAACATTCGGGAATATGTCATCAAGACTGTAATAGGTATAATCAAGACATACCAAGATGGAGTTATAACTTCATTGAAGCATTCTCAGAGGTTATTAACATATCGCAACCCAACAAGCAGAGCAGTACGTAAGAAATGTGTGCAGAACGCTGTTGCTCTTGCAGAGAAGTTTTTTATTGATCCATTTTGTTTGTTACAAACAATGAAGGTCCACAATATTCTGTCAAGGCTGGAAAACATCTACTCGTTGTATAAAAGACAATGGTTAAGGATCAGGATCTCTAAAGCAATGAGTTTTGTGTTTGATCATGGTAAAGAAGCACAAATATCCTATGACATGGGCAACATTACTTGCTTGTTGCGTTTCAGGATCTCTAAGGCTTTGGGCTTTGTTTTTGATCGAGGGAAGGAAGAAAAGACATCAAAGATGTATGGAAAATCCATAAAGCATCTCATCGGAGCTGAGATTTGTTTCAATCCGGGGTGGTTGATGCAGGGGCATAATATGACCCTTTAGAGTATTTTTCTATTTAGAATTACCTTAGCTATTGTATCTCTCAAGCAAGGGCGTTCTATGTCTATTAGCTTAGGGGTTCTCTCTTTAGGCTATTTGCTAGTATAAATAGGTTATTAGCCGTCTCTTAGATGGTAGACTTTGATTATATATTTTCTTAAGCTTTAATCTGCGGATTATAGAAGAGTAATGAGTTTTTAACCTAGACCCAATTATCTACGTTCTTATTGTTATTAATCCTATGTTCAATTCAATGATTTTTTTCTACTTTCCCTAATTTAGTGTTCTGATTTCTAGTTTTGCATTACCCTATTTACGTATGTGGTCTGTAGATATGGCTCAATTGTTTATCTTTTATAGTTTGAAAGTATTATATATAATTGATATTTGCGATATCATTTTGCGGTTTGATAAAGACCAGAAGCATATATGATGAGGGCAGATTTGTGGTTCAGACATGGCATTTTTATATAGTTTAACAAATATAACCTAGAACTGTTTGAAGAACACCCACTCTCGAACGGTCAATTTTTCTGCCTTCCCCACTGGGGTGTTTACACGTCGGAAGTGCACTATCAACTCTCACACAATGTATACAGTGAATTGGCAGAAATCTCCTTGATACCAAACTGTGGGCAGTCTAACTAATAATCACAATCCATTTGTTGGGACCAGTTATGCTCATTTTGGAGATTACACTTCGTAATTCCATTGAGTTAGGAAGCTGTTGATTGGTAGCCGCAAATGGAAGCACAAGCCTATATCTGACTTATAATTTGAATTCAGGTATGGTTCGAGTGTTAACCTACTATTGACTGCACACTTGGTCATGTTTAAAGGATGTTATGTTCTACCTTGCATTTTTGTAAGGAATTGCAGATAAAAATGAATTTCAAATAAACGTCCATCTTTAAGGTACAATGTGGATTTTAGTTAGTGCAGTTTCGATTCGTTAGTATGTACAATATGGTGCATGATAAGAGAATTACGAGGTTAGATTTACAAAGACATTAATGTCTCAGCCTTGGCAAGTCAGTAAAGATTTTACTGAATGAGACCGAAAAGAAGAACCTTCACCAGTAATGCGAAAGGTGGACAGAACAAATGTTTTCTCCCCGGAAATCCCTTCTGTAACCAGTATTCAGTGTGAATTACATTGACGTAACTTTGAATCATTTAAAATATAAGTTGGGTCTGTAAATAATAAGTTGATCACTTAGGACCCACCCTTATATGACTTTCAAAGTATCCAGATGTAATTTGAATGTGCCAGTCATTTGTTTGGTTACGGGATGCGACGTATGTATGACTGACGGAAGTTTTAGGACCGTATTTGAGATTCGTTTTGCTTTCTATGCTGAGATGATGGATTTGATCTCTTATTTAGTCTTGCCAAAGGATGTTTTTTATCGCTAATATAATTTAATTTTAGTTTTTTATTTTAGTTTTGGGAAATGTTCGAGATAAATTCTTCGCGACTCAACATTTTCATGTACATTAAGCTATTCTTTTTGTTATCCTTCGATGTATAGTGCAGCATGGACTGAAGCCAACAGTTACTTTTGATTTCGCATGACAATGTGTGGCTCCTTGCCCCAATAAATCTTATAAGCAAACCATCCGGGACATGTATGAAACTTCTTCTTTAGTTACAGTTTTTTTTTCCCCAAAGATAAAAGAAGTTACTGACAAATTTGAGATAGTAAGGGTGCCTCCCACATTTGAGGACTTTGAGATTTTGCTCCAATTGAAACTAGTTTTTGGAGATCAGGTAAAGAACCTTTCCTAAAGGTTTTACAACAGACTATTTCAAAGTTTTTAAGACACAAAAGGATGTTATCTATTTCATAATTAGTTTTCCAACTGGTGCGTCTAGCCTTTCCCTGCATTGTTTCCATTATCCCTTGATTGCTTCCTAGGAGGTTGAAAGCTTTACAATGGAGTTGTGAGGCCCATTTCAATGCATCTTGAGCTGCAATGCATTCACCTTCTTCTTGCCCATGGCTTCTTGTTCTTCTAATCATTCTGCCAATGACTTCCCCTGCATGATTCAAAATACACACTTCAATCCCAATTAGCCCTGTTGTATGATTGTAGGAAGACAAGAAAGTAAAAGAGATCTTTTCAGAGGGAGCATGGTTAGGAATCCTTGGTTTTTATTTTGTAGGGAAGCACAAAACAAACTCAAAACTTTTTCTCCTGTATCATCCACATTGTGGAGCTGAAGTCTACATTGATATATTTTTATGGCTCTGTATGTGTTCACTTCTTTTCTATTTTTATGGACTTTGTATGTGTTCACTTCTTTTTTATTTATCGTTCATTGTTCTTTAAGTGCATCCTAAATAGTCTGTATAGATATATTTTTATGGCTCTTTTCTGAAATTGTAAAGTTGTTTTTGGTTTATAATGATCAAGGAAAACATCACTATGGATAATCTTTGTTGATGATTAATGAAGAATTTTCTCCTTATTGGAGGTCTATGTTTGCATGTTACCTCTAGGCTTTACGAGCCTATTCACCATTTCTAAATTTTCGATGAATTTTACCTATGGTTTTCGTTGACCTTCATAGGCCATGTTTAATCGTTTTTTTTTTTTTTTGCTTTTGCACAAAATTGAGTTGTCGTTGTCTCCACCAACCCTAAACCATCCTGAAAATGTTTGAAATGACCACTCATTTACTCATTGTTATCATGCAAATTAATTTATGTCATTTGATTTCATTTTGTAGTGCATCACAAACGGAAATCATCATTTCAGAGAACCATATATTACCAGTATTTATATTTTTTGATTTCACCCTTTGGAGGTATAAGAGTCTCTCCAATGGTTGATGTGCTTATTTCATATGTGTCAACATTGTCTTGACATTCTCTTGGTAAAAATTCCTTATATAGATATAAATTCCTAAATATTGGGAACTAAAAAAATTCATCTCCAACCCAAATCAATTTTAATCTTTTGTTTCTTAAGTGTCATTTAATAAGTGGTTAACAATCATTCCATTTTTATTTTATAACATATTTCACTAACATAAAGATGACTAGGATGGGAAGACATTGTCAAGGTGAATGTCTAGTTTTAGACATTCACCTTGACAATGTCTTCCCAAAATTAAGCCACGTCACTCCACATTCATTTAAGAAGTTAGGGTTGGAGAAGGTTTTTAAAGAAAATTGATGTGTATCCTATGTGGATTTAAACATTTATCCTCACACACATTCCATTGGAGAAGCTCTAATATCCTGGGAGGTAGAAGAAGTTCCATATAAGGAATTCGATAAGGTTAATACTTAATGCATATCGGGTTGGATTATACTGTCATCACAGTGCATTTTTGACAAAAAATGGAACTTAGTGTTTACAACCTAGCCCAAACGAAGATGTCCTCTGATAATTAAAGTTGAACATTTGTTGATAGAACTTGAATCTTAATCCTTTCTGAAAAGTGGGGGTACAACAACCTCACCCAATAATTTGCTTAGCATTCTGTATGGACTAACTCCAATATACTTTTAAGAGAATCAACTAGACAGTCAGACTCAATCTTAATAAAAAGTATATCAAAGATTTATATCTCAATTTGTCGATTCAATACTTACTCAAGCAAATAGAAATATGCGAGTCTAATTGAATACAAGAGAAATTAACTTGAACGGTACCAAAGACCAATGTTCAAGGATCAATCAACAACCAAAGGTCGGATTTCCCAATTGATCGATTCAACGCACAACCTGCGATATTTCAATTATATAACAAAATATAATGCGGAAAAGAAATAACACAGACGCCATAAGTTTTGTTAACGAGGAAACCGCAAATGCAGAAAAACCCCGGGACCTAGTCCAGATTGAACACACACTGTATTAAGCCTCTACAGACACTAGCCTACTAGAAACTAACTTCGGTATGGACTGTAGTTGAACCCCAATCAATCTCACACTGATCCAAGGTATAGCAAATGTGTATAATCTCGAAGTAGATTTCCTACCAGTTGTGATGACATCTGAACTGGTAGTTTGTTTTCATGATCAACAACATGATAACAGGTTATGAAAACAGGATTTTCGTGAAACTCGATAGTCTTGCCCTTCTCAACTTTTTCTTCCTTATTGTATCCATCCATTGTGCACACAAAAAACAGTCGAACCATTTTGACGTTCTGGAACGTGTATGTATCAAGGAGTATGATGCATATTTATATATATGAGTGTTTCATAGGAAACCCTAGAGAAACTCGTATATGTTTCGTACGGGTCAGGTGTACGTGCACAGTGGTTACAAACTTGGTACGTGACTAAGAGAATGGTGGAGCCAAATTTAGACGAAATCTTGAAAATTTCAAAGACCCAATCTAAACAAAAGGTGACATTCTTTGTTCAAAGGAACAAAGAGAATTGTTGATAACTAAGACAATCAAACAAGGAATTATTCTTAAGAGTAAGCGATCAAAAGGGAATTTACTTTTCTTTCTTTCTCCTTGATGGGTCGGTAGACCGACTTTGTTTTACCGCAAGTGCACGGTGTCAAAAATTGCACACAATTGCAAGTACGGTTCGTTCCCTCAAGGAGTGTGAAAACTACTACTAATTGATATCACGAACTATCCAACCAAATTCAATATTTTCAGAGATTGTTGTACTAAGAAAATAATAACAAATTGATTCAAGCAAGTTTATAAGAATATGTAATCAAGGATGTGGAAATATTAGGACTACAGAATCCGTTGTAAGCCTAAGGCTTCACTTATGTTCTATCACAAGGTTTCAAAATAACTCATGTATAATAGCAACTCTAGCTAGTACATGGAAGATATGACATTCAAAATTTATTGACGAGAATTATCAAAAGTTATTGTTTGTTCTCAAACTAAGGTAGAAATCCAAAGAAGTAATCATACAAGGCATAACTAGTCTAAGAATATTCATAAATCAAATGGTAACAAGGTTCAATGAGAATCTCTATCAATCTAACAATAGACTATACATGGCATAGAATATGAGAAATTGCATAGAGAATAAACCATTGAAGAAGAACTCAAACAAATGACATTCAAAGTTGGTGAAAACCCTTGTTTTAGAACACAAGTAAAATTAAACCTACAAGTTCATCCTTCACCCTAAGACTAAGTCCTATGGGCTAGATTGAACTGCTAGATTGGCCAAAAAGTGTTGCAAATCAGAAGAAAGAAAAAATGTGGGAAAAAAGTACACACTACTTCTGGATATTTTTCTCTCCTAATATTTGATCGCACTTCAACTAGCAACGCTGAATGGGTCAGCGCTCAAAAAATGAGCAGGGGGTTTGCATGCATTTTCTCTTTTGAGTCAGTTAATGGAGTGTATTACTGACAAAGTTGTCGAGAATACCATTACTTTGCTTCCCAATAGCTACGATTTGATGGCTTACTTTTAATTATTTTATTCTCAAAAATTCGGGCACCATAAAAAGTTAAGAACAAGGTAATATAATACTCACAGATATGAACAACAGAGTAATAAATGAATACGGTGATTACGAATGCAATGATGTTTTGGTCGATAAAATAGAAAAATCAAATAAGGTTTATGTGGCGTTGTTTGGTTGAGCGACCCATTCTAGATTAGAACTTTTAGAGGACTTAGGAAATTGACCAAGCTGATGTGAATCGACAATCTAGCTATTAGATTAGAATACCATAGGATTTAGCCTAATAATGGGTTTAGCTACGTATAGCTTCCTTAGAAGCCATAGAAAATGATAAATTAAATGACTAAGCTAAACAATCCAAAAGCGAGTAGAAATGCTCATACACTCTTTCGTCCCTGATTATGGCGTTATCCCTCGATCTGTGTTGATGGTGAGATAAATATAGGTCTTGCTACAGCTCCAACTCGGACCCAACTTCTTGTTCACAGCCTAATCCACTTAACAGAACCATTTCTTCAAAATCAGGCCCCTAGCTAACTCCGGCCATATCACCTAACCCCATTGCCTCATCTGCTCGCGTTCCTACCTTGCGCAGATATCAGCAACCACCAAGCTCTCAGTTTACCACCAGCCCTGAGTTCAATATTCAGACTCTTCAAAAACTAGCCACAGCAACTCCCTTCACTGGCTACAACACCCACATCGCAACTGGAATTCCATGCTTCCTCCATTCGAGCCTCCATTAAGACCCAAACTTGAGTCACAGGACCCATACACAACTGCAAGTAAAACCCATCTTCTCTGAAGCAACATCTCACAGTAGCACATCTGTTCTCAGGACTTATAACACCTTCGTCTTAATTTCCATGGAGCTGATTTATTGAGACAAATCTCCCATTTTTAGTTGATATACGAACCCCCAAATGTGCCTGACTATTGGATTCTCCCATCGTTTGCATCTCAAGAACTGTAAAACCATTAAGAAAAATCAAAGGCCATGAGCAGCTGCAGTCATATATAACCATCTATGAACCTGATGCCGCTGATGTTTCGAACCGAGAACTCAAACTCTATCAGCAAAGAAATCGAGAAGAGAACAGCAGTCAAGAGCATCCATGTTTCCTCGCAGCTGATAACCAAAACAAACTAGCACCGATTCTTCTCGAATCAACCCAACTCCAGTTTGTGTTGCTGTCTGTTCGACATACTAAGAACAGTACAGATCAAGAGCTGATGCTTCTCTGATTTCTTGACTGAATCCAGTCCATAACCTTCAATCAATCGAATCTCAAATATCACCAGCAACACTATTTCTTCCATAATTTCTTTAGAAAACCAAAACCCCAAAATTGTATTTGTTGATGTAAGAAGCCCTAACTGTTGTTAACGTTTCTCAATGGAGAATATCAATCGATGCCCAGAACTCCCAAATTCTGACCTGTCTTCCCTTCTGATTAACATTGACTTGCAAGCATCTCGTCTTCATTCCCATCAGCAGAATTATCCAAACAACCACCAAAACCAACACCCATCCTTTAGTTCTTCCATTCCCTGTTTTCTTCATGGAATCCAGGCCACGACTCGACCCACAACCATCACCAGCAAACCCCAACAGATGCATCATCTTCGCTGCTCTACCGATCTCTTCCACCACCAGCAGCAATTGTTCTTCGCCATTCAATACCAATTTTAGGTCAAAACCCCTTCAATCCACTCATGTTCTGATCTTCATTCACCCCTCATCTCAGCTTGGTACTTGAATCCAACGAAGAAATCCAGAACGGATGCCTTTTTCATTCCTAACCTAATCGTTTGCAGCTGCTTGACATGTAAATGGTGAAGTGAAGGAATGGATATGTTTGATGCTAGAACTACTAATGAGCTGTGGCTGTAATGAAGCCACGTCCCATTTTTCTCCTAGTCCCACCAGTGCGGCTCACATGCTTGAAGAAGCAAAGAAAATTCTTTGTGAATTATTATCTCTGGACATGGAATGGCAAGGAGGCGCAGCCCATAAATTGTTAGTTTGCCAGCCCACAAGCTCTATATAAGCTCCGACTCCTCTGGCATGCTAGTTGCAAGGGCTAATTTAGCTTCTAAGCTATTAGTTCCCCGGGCGAGTGGATTTCACTTGTAATTCCCGTAAAATCTTAAAAATATAATTATTAGTGAAATATCGAGACCTAGCTAGTATAAATGTGGGTATAAAAATGTCGCACTTACGTGCTTATCACTCCTATGCCTTTTTCTCCTCTCAGAGTAATTTAAAGAGTCAGTTGCCCATCTGACATTCTTCCTTCTATAATTGTAGGCATTTTTTGTCTTAGAATTATCATCTAGAAATGACTCATCACAACATTTCTTTTGATTGCAAACATTGCCTTTTACTCCAGCAATATGAGAGATAGGTTTAATTACTTCTTTAGACATCCATGCATGAATGTTGTGAAGTTTTTCATTGCTCGGTCGAAAACGATATCTTCGTTCAAAACGCCATTTATTTCCGCAATAATAGCAGTTAAAGGAATCGTTCTTGACGTTCTCATGTGAGTAAAATTTGAAGGAGTACAATCCTTGTTCCTAAGATCGTTGACTGCTGAAGAAGTTTTTTCACATGAAGAATTGTCATTAGCATGAACAAAATTGATTTTACCAGTATTTGGAGCGTTTATTCCCTTATAGCTCAGACCACGTGTATCACGATGTTCTTTACATGCTCCAAGCATAGAATATAATTTTGTAGAGCTAAAATTGAATGTTTTCAGATTCTCTTCGAGTGATTTTACCTTACTAAGGGCATCAGCGAGATCAGTCTCCAAGGATTTTTCTCTGGCAAGGAGACTGAGTTCTCTGTCGTTAAAACAATTTTGTTGAGAGTCATATCTTGCTTCAGATTCTTTATGGACTAACTCCAATATACTCAACTATACAGTCAGACTCAATCTTGATAAAAAGTATATCAAAGAGTTATATCTCAATTTCTCGATTCAATACTTACTCAAGCAAATAGAATTCTGCGAGTCTAATTGAATACAAGAGAAATTAACTTGAACAGTACCAAAGACCAATGTTCAAGGATCAATCAATTTCAATCGACAACCAAAGGTCGGATTTCCCAATTGATAGATTCAACGCACAACTTGTGATATTTCAATTATATAACAAAATATAATGCGGAAAAGAAATAACACAAACACCAGAAGTTTTGTTAACGAGGAAACCGCAAATGCAGAAAAACCTCGGGACCTAGTCCAGATTGAACACACACTGTATTAATCCGCTACAGACACTAGCTTACTACAAACTAACTTCGGTCTGGACTGTAGTTGAACCCCAATCAATCTCACATTGATCCAAGGTACAGTTGCGCTCCTTACGTCTCTGATCTCAGCAGGATACTACGCACTTGATTCCCTTAGCTGATCTCACCCACAACTAAGAGTTGCTATGACCCAAAGTCGAAGACTTTAATAAACAAATCTGTATCACACATAAAACTCTACAGGAATAGATCAATCTGTCTCCCACAGAAATACCTACGAGTTTTGTTCCGTCTTTTGATAAATCAAGGTGAACAGGAACCAATTGATATACCGGGCTTATACTCCCGAAGAACAGCCTAGAAATATCAATCACCTCAAAATAATCTTAATCGACTAGCGAAACAAGATACTGTGGAATCACAAACGATGAGATGAAGATGTTTGTGACTACTTTTTATCTTGCCTATCAGAGATATTAATCTCGAGCCAATTATTCCAATTGCACTCAACACGATAGAAACAACAAGATCAGATCACACAACTACAGAGAAGATACTTGGGTCTGGCTTCACAATCCCAATGAAGTCTTCAAGTCGTTAACCTACAGAGTCTCGGTAGAAACCTAAGGTTAAAGGAGAATCGACTCTAGCTTATACAACTAGTATCACACAGGAGGTGCGGGGAATAGGTTTCCCAGTTGCTAGAGTTCTCCTTTATATAGTCTCCAAATCAGGGTTTGCAATCTAAGTTACCTTGGTAACAAAACATTCAATATTCACCGTTAGATGAAAACCTTATTAGATTCAAGCTAATACCTTTCAACCGTTAGATCGAACTTAGCTTGTTATACACAAATGAAATGCATGTTCATTTAGGTTTGTGTAACCGTACCTAAACGTGTACACTTAGTTGGTTCAACAGTAGTTAACCAAATGGTTAGCCATATGAGTACTTTCATATAAACCATATTCATCTTCACCATAACTAGTTCAAATGACTCAAAAGAACTAGTTAGAGAGTTGTTCAATTGCTTAGATTTCATAAAAGTATACAAGACACAATCGAAGCAAAAACGATTTTGATTCACTCGAATCGATTCATGAACATTATATCCACGGTTTGCAAATATGCATTCCTTAGTTTATATATGTCTTAGTTCACGAATAAACCGTTTTTAGAAAATAACCCACTCAAGTACGCATACCGGTACGCATACTTAAGTACCCGGATTGAGTTTGTTTTCAGTTCACAAACTTCAACAGAAATTCACGGGATGTGAACTTACGACAGTACGCGTACAGGTACACGGACTTTAGTTCCGGTTATCCTGAGCAACAAAGTACGCATACTTTGGTTCAAGGATTTTGGACTTACACAAGTATGGGTTAACATACAATGTTTATATCCATTCAAGGTTATATATTCTAAACTTTCATTTCAATCATTGAAACATTCTTAGAGGATGTTAAATAGAGGTTATTCACACATTATTTTTATCAAAGTGATTTTCAAGATATTGAAATAATCAACATGACTTTCGTCACTTGTAAAGATGAACTTGGCCAAAGTGAAAGCTTACCAACACATATTTCGAGAAATAGATAAGCGAGATGAACTCGGCTCGAAATAGCAAATGTGTATAATCGAAGTCTATATAGCAATACGACTTTTGTCTCAAGATATGAGATAGAGTAGATAGACTTTTGAGTGATAGATAAGTTCAAGTCTCCACATACCTTTCAGTCGATGAAGTTCCACCAGTTCCTTGAGTAGTTCTTCGTCTTTGTATATTGAACGTCGTCGAGTCTAGAGATCAACTACACTTTCTATCCTAGTCCGAGACTTCGCTATAAGTAGAATAGAAATCAAGACTTATAGTTTTGGAAACTAAACTTGACAAACAAGCTTGAGATAGCAACGCTTGCGAGTTCGAACGAGCAATGCTCTAACAATCTTCCCCTTTGTCAATTTTAATGACAAAACTATCAATACATATGGAATATAAGATAAATAAATTTTGCAGCTTCTCTTCCACATGCATGATCTCCTTGGTTCTTCAACATTACTCGAAATCTTCATCACTTCCAAGTACTCCAATGATTCCAAAGATATCCAATGCATCATCATCGTTGTTGAAGATTCGTAGCCATAAAAATGAGAAAACAAAAGCTCTCAATCATTGTTACACAGTGTCATAATATTATTACACAACATCAAAGTTCAATTGTATCACAACTTCGACAACAATACTATGGTGATATGTATCACTCCCCCTTAGTCAATACTTCATCTCACATGAAAACCACTCCCCCTTACATAATTATCCGAAAACCATATGTATTTGTAGTGTGAACTACACATTAATTCTCCCCCAATAAAATTGGCAAAAGTACGAAAACTAGTGGGATCCTAATGAAATTTTCATAGAGACACTTCATGACCAAAAGAAAACACATATCAACCTTTTTAGATGCAATCATATAGCCGAAACTAAATGCATTCATCAAGGAGTTTATAAAGATACAAGATAACCCCTATAATATTCCACATCCGCACTCCCCACAAAGATTTGGCAATGAAGCACAAGTTCAATTAAGAACTCTCCCCCATATAATGTCTTTCTCGAAAGAACAACAAGAGTGACCTTACTTTCACAAGAAAAGAAGGATTTCTTTGGACAACACAAAAATCACATAAGATTATGAATTTGTATTCAAAATACTCAATTAAATTAACCACAAGAGAACCCATGATTGATTTAATCGGAAGTTCTCAACATAAGATAACTTACGGAGTCACACAGTATATACATAAAAATATGGATCAGGGAAGATCAATACTGCGGAATACACAAAGATTCATTCTATCTTTCATCACTATTTTCACAATGACATACAATAGACTTAATTTTTGTAAACAAATGCTCATCCTTTTTTCCATCAATATTTGCATAATGACATAAAAGGCTTAACTTGTGTTTGTCAAAAGTCCATTCAATCTTTTATCAATACTTGCATATCGACATATGAAAGACTTAACTTTTGACCAAGTATGGGACAATCATAGTTCACGGACCCAAACACCCATATCCCATAACAAATTGCAATATATAAAACCATAAAGATTAATACTGCAAAATCATCTTCCAGACAAACTTTATAATTTAAACAAATAAATCTAAAAACATTGAAGATGAAAATCGTTGGACATAGCTATGTGTAATCACAATAATGGCTATTACAAACTCTAGGTATTCTTCTTAAAAACACAAGAATAAAATTCTCATAAGAAGTTTCCTAGGCAAAAATATAACTCTTAGAGAACATGATTTAAAAAACATTAAACACGACCAGCAACCAGAGATTGAACAAAGACGAGCTCATCGGTTGCTTTCTTCAGTTTGTTTTTCAGAAAATCAAGATTCCTTGTTGCAATACCAAGTTGTTCACGCACGACCTTAAAATCTCGAAGTAGATTTCCTACCAGCTTTGATGACATCTGAACTGGTAGTTTGTTTTCATGATCAACAACATGATAGCAGGTTATGAAAACAGGATTCTCGTGAAACTCGATAGTCTTGCCCTTCTCAACTTTGTCTTCCTTATTGCATCCATCCATTGTGCACACAAAAAACATGCGAATCTTTTTGACGTTCTGGAACGTGTATGTATCAAGAAGGAGTATGATACATATTTATATATATGAGTGTTCATAGGAAACCCTAGAGAAACTCGTATATGTTTCGTACGGGTCAGGTGTACGTGCACAGTGGTTACAAACTTGGTACGCGGCCAAGAGAATGGTGGAGCCAAATTAAGACGAAATCTTGAAAAATTCAAAGACCCAATCTAAACAAAAGGTGACATTCTCTGTTCAAAGGAACAAAGAGAATTGTTGAAAACCAAGACAAACAAACAAGGAATTGTTCTTAAGAGTAAACGATCAAAAACATTACATTATGTAAAGTACTGGAGCAAGGCTCAACAGTTTTATGATCATCGTTTTTTGGAGAGGAAAATAAAGTATAACAACAACTACTTTCTCAAGACACAAAAGTTTCTTGAAAATTACGAGAATCCTTCCACATTACATGAAGGATGCTACATTGAGTAGTCATGTTGTATTTTGATGAGTATTTTGCTCATCAAGAATATTGACTTCTTCTCTCTTTCCTTCATGAAGATTTTCAGAAAAATCACTAGGATTAGTTGAAAGAGATTTAACCAGAGGGGAACAAGGAATACATGGTCATGCTGTTTTCCTTGCCTTTTTGATGCTCCGTTTGAGTCTGTTTATGCTGATCTTGAACTCTAAGACTCGATTATTGATATGAATGAATTCTGGAGCAGACCCCTCGGGTTCACAATCTTTTTCATAGGGAGAAAGAGAATTTGACTTTTCTTTATTTCTCCTTGATGGGTCGGTAGACCGACTTTGTTTTACCGCAAGTACACGGTGTCAAAAATAGCACACAATAGCAAGCACGGTCTGTTCCCTCAAGGAGTGTGAAAACTACTACTAATTAATATCAAGAACTATCCAACCAAATTCAATATTATCAGAGATTGTTGTACTAAGAAAATAATAACAAATTTATTCAAGCAAGTTTATAAGAAAATGTAATCAAGGATGTGGAAATATTAAGGCTACGGAATCCATTGTAAGCCTAAGGCTTCTCGTACCTTCTATCACAAGGTTTCAAAATAACTCATGTATAATAACAACTCTAGCTAGTACATGGAAGATATGACATTCAAAATTTATTGACGAGAATTATCAAAAGTTATTGTTTGTTCTCAACCTAAGGTAGAAATCCAAAGAACTAATCATACTAGGCATAACTAGTCTAAGAATATTCATAAATCAGTTGGTACCAAGGTTCAATGAGAATTTCTATCAATTTAACAATAGACTATACATGGCGTAGAATATGAGAAATTGCATAGAGAATAAACCATTAAAGAGGAACTCAAACAATTGACATTAAGCTCAAAGTTGGTGAAAACCCTTGTTTTAGAACACAAGTCAAATTAAACCTACAAGTTCATCCTTCACCCTAATAATGGATTTAGCTACATATAGCTTTCTTAGAAGCCATTGAAAATGATAAAGTAAATGACTAAGCTAAACAATCCAAAAGCGAGTAGAAATGCTCAAACCCTCTTTCGTCCCTGATTACGGCGTATCCCTCAAGTTGTGTTGATGGTGAGATAAATATAAGTCTTGCTACATCTCCAACTCGGACCCAACTTCTTGTTCACAGCCCAATCCACTTAACAAAACCATTTCTTCAAAATCAGGCCCCTACCTAACTCCGGCCATAGCACCTAACCCCATTGCCTCATCTGCTCGCGTTCCTACCTTACGCAGATATCAGCAACCACCAAGCTCTCAGTTCACCACCAGCCCTGAGTTCAATATTCAGACTCTTCAAAAACTAGCAACGCAACTCCCTTCACTGGCTACAGCACCCACATCGCAACTGGAATTCCATGCTTCCTCCATTCGAGCCTTCATTAAGACCCAAACTCGAGTCACATGACCCATACACAACTGCAAGTAAAACCCATCTTCTGTGAAGCAACTTCTCACAGTAGCACATCTGTTCTCAGGACTTATAACACATTCGTCTTAATTTCCTGATTTATTGAGACAAATCTCCCAATTTTAGTTGATATATGAACCCCAAAATGTGCCTGACTATTGAATTCTCCCATCGTTTGCATCTCAAGAACTGTAAAACCATTAAGAACAATCAAAGGCCATGCGCAGCTGTTGTTATATACTACCTCAGTCCCACTATTAGTTTACCTACTTTATAACTAAATTTAGTTATAAAGTAGGTCAACGAGGAAGTATAACCATCTATGAACCTGATGCCGCTGATGTTTCGAACCGAGAACTCAAACTCTATCAGCAAAGAAATCGAGAAGAGAACAACAGTCAAGAGCATCCATGTTTCCTCGCAGTTGATAACCAAAACAAACTAGCACCGATTCTTCTCAAATCACCCCAACTCCAGTTTGTGTTGCTGCCTGTTCGACATACTAAGAACAGTACAGATCAAGAGCTGATGTTTGACTGATTTCTTGACTGAATCCAGACCATAACCTTCAATCGATCGAACCTCAAATATCACCAGCAACACTATTTCTTTCATAATTTCTTTAGAAAACCAAAACCCCCAAATTGTATCTGTTGCTGTAAGAAGCCATAATTGTTGTTACCGTTTCTCAATGGAGAATATCAATCGATGCCCAGAACTCCCAAATTCTGACATGTCTTCCCTTCTGAATAACATTGACTTGCAAGCATCTCGTCTTCATTCCCATCAGCAGAAATATCCAAACAGACACTAAAACCAACACCCATCCTTTAGTTCTTCCATTCCATGTTTTCTTCATGGAATCCAGGCCACGACTCGACCCACAGCCATCACCAGCAAACCTCAACATATGCATTATCTTCGCTGCTCTACCGATCTCTTCCACCACCAGCAGCAATTGTTCTTCGCCATTCAGTACCAAATTTAGGTCAAAACCCCTTCAATCCACTCATGTTCTGATCTTCATTCACCTCTCATCTCAGCTTGGTACTTGAATCCAACGAAGAAATCCAGAACTGATGCCTTTTTCTTTCCTAACCTAATCGTTTGCAGCTGCTTGACATGTAAATGGTGAAGTGAAGGAATGGATATGTTTGATGCTTGAAATACTAATGAGCTGTGGTTGTAATGAAGCCACGTCCAATTTTTCTCCTAGTCCCACCAGTGTGGCTCACATGCTTGAAGAAGCAAAGAAAATTCTTTGTGAACTATTATCTCTGGACATGAAATCGCAATGAGGCGCGGCCCATGAATTGTTGGTTTGCCAGCCCACAAGCTCTATATAAGCTCCGACTCCTTTGGCATGCTAGTTGCAAGCGCCAATTTAGCTTCTAAGCTATTAGTTCTCCGGGCGAGCGGATTTCACTTGTAATTCCTGTAAAAGCTTTAAAATATAATTATTAGTGAAATATCGAGACCTAGCTAGTATAAATGTGGGTATGAAAATGTCGCACTTACGTGCTTATCACTCTTATGCCTTTTTCTCCTCTCAGAATAATTTAAAGAGTCAGTTGCCCACCTGACATTCTTCATTCTACAATTGTAGGCATTTTTTGTCTTAGAATTATAATATAGAATTGACTCATCACAACATTTATTTTGATTGCAGACATTGCCTTTTACTCCAGCAATATGAGAGATAGGTTTAATTACTTCTTTAGACATCCATGCAAGAATGTTGTGAAGTTTTTCATTCCTCGGTCGAAAACGACATCTTCGTTCAAGATGCCATTTATTCCCGCAATAATAGCAGTTAAAGAACTTGTTCTTGACTGTTCTCATGTGAGTAAAATTTGAAGGAGTACAATCCTTGTTCCTAAGATCGTTGACTGCTGAAGAAGTTTTTTCACATGAAGAGTTGTCGTTAGCATGAACAAAATTGATTTTACCAGTACTTGGAGCGTTTATTCCCTTATAGCCCAAACCACATGTATCACGATGTTCTTTACATGCTCCAAGCATAGAATATAATTTTGTAGAGCTGAAATTGAATCTTTTTAGATTCTCTTCCAGTGATTTTACCTTACTAAGGGCAGCAGCGAGATCAGTCTCCAAGGATTTTTCTCTGGCAAGGAGACTGAGTTCTCTTTCATTAAAACAATTTTGTTGAGAGTCATACCTTGCTTCAAATCCTGTATGGACTAACTCCAATATACTCAACTATACATTCAGACACAATCTTAATAAAAAGTATACCAAAGAGTTATATCTCAATTTCTCGATTCAATACTTACTCATGCAAATATAAATCTGCGAGTCTAATTGAATACAAGAGAAATTAACTTGAACGGTACCAAAGACCAATATTCAAGGATCAATCAATTTCGATAAACAACCAAAGGTCGGATTTCCCAATTGATCGATTCAACGCACAACCTGTGATATTTCAATTATATAACAAAATATAATGCGGAAAAGAAATAACACAGACACCATAAATTTTGTTAACGAGGAAACCGCAAATGCAAAAAAAAAACCTGGGACCTAGTCCAGATTGAACACACACTGTATTAAGCCACTACAGACACTAGCCTACTAGAAACTAACTTCGGTCTGGACTGTAGTTGAACCCCAATCAATCTCATACTAATCCAAGGTACAGTTGCGCTCCTTACGTCTGTGATCCCAGCAGGATACTATGCACTTGATTCCCTTAGCTGATCTCACTCACAACTAAGAGTTGCTACGACCCAAAGTCGAAGACTTTAATAAACAAATTTGTATCACACAAAAAGTCTGCAGGAATAGATACATATGTCTCCCACAGAAATACCTACGAGTTTTGTTCCGTCTTTTGATAAATCAAGGTGAACCTGAAGCAATTGGTATACCGGATTTATACTCCCGAAGAATAGCCTAGAAATATCAATCACCTCACAATAATCTTAATCGACTAGCGAAACAAGATATTATGGAATCACAAACGATGAGACGAAGATGTTTGTGACTAATTTTTATCTTGCCTATCGGAGATATTAATCTCGATCCAATTATTCCAATTGCACTCAACACGATAGAAACAACAAGATCAAATCACGTAACTACAGAGAAGTTAGTTAGGTATGGCTTCACAATCCCAATGAAGTCTTCAAGTCATTAACCTACAGGGTCTCGGTAGAAACCTAAGGTTAAAGGAGAAATGACTCTAGCTTATACAACTAGTATCACACAGGAGGTGGGGGGAATAGGTTTCCGAGTTGCTAGAGTTCTCCTTTATATAGTCTCCAAATCAGGGTTTGCAATCTAAGTTACCTTGGTAACAAAGCATTCAATATTCACCGTTAGATGAAAACCTGATTAGATTCAAGCTAATATATTTCAACTGTTAGATCGAACTTAGCTTGTTATACACAAATGAAATGCACGTTCATTTAGGTTTGTGTACCCGTACCTAAACGTGTACACTTAGTTGGTTCAACATTAGTTAACCAAATGGTTAGCCATATGAGCACTTTCATATCAACCATATTCATCTTCATCATAACTAGTTCAAATGACTCAAAAGAACTAGTTAGAGAGTTGTTCAATTGCTTAGATCTCATAGAAGTATACAAGACACAATCGAAGCAAAAACGATTTTGATTCACTCGAATCGATTCATGAACATTATAGTCACGGTTTGCAAATATGCATTCCTTAGTTTATATATGTCTTAGTTCACGAATAAACCATTTTTAGAAAATAACCCACTCAAGTATGCATACCTGTACGCATACTTAAGTACCCGGATTGAGTTTGTTTTCAGTTCATAAACTTCAGCAGATATTCACGGGATGTGAACTTCCGACAGTACGCGTACAAGTACGCGGACTTTAGTTCTGGTTATCCTAAGCAGCAAAGTACGCATACTTTGGTTCAAGGATTTTGGACTTACACAAGTATGGGTTCACATACAATGTTTATATCCATTCAAGGTTATATATTCTAAACTCTCATTTCAATTATTGAAACATTCTTAGAGGATGTTAAATAGAGGTTATTCACACACTATTTTTCATCAAAGCGATTTTCAAGATATTGAAATAATCAACATGACTTTCGTCACTTGTAAAGATGAACTTGGCCAAAGCGAAAGCTTACCAACACATATTTCGAGAAATAGATAAGCGAGATGAACTCGGCTCGGAATAGCAAATGTGTATAATCGAAGTCTATATAGCAATACGACTTTTGTCTCAAGATAGGAGATAGAGTAGATAGACTTTTGAGTGATAGATAAGTTCAAGTCTCCACATACCTTTTAGTCGATGAAGTTCCACCAGTTCCTTGAGTAGTTCTTCGTCTTTGTATGATGAACGTCGTGAAGTCTAGAGCTCATCTACACTTTCTATCCTAGTCCGAGACTTAGCTATAAGTAGACTAGAAATCAAGACTTATAGTTTTGACAACTAAAGTTGACAAACAAGCTTGAGATAGCAACGCTTGCGAGTTCGACCGGGCAATGCTCTAACACTTTCATTATACAATGTCTCGATGTGGTACCAAAGAGTTGTATCTTAATTGCATTGGTGACCGGGTTAGTGGGTTGTTGATGCCTCAATGAAAAAAAAAGCTTAAGTAAGTACCAAATACTTGAGAGTCTGAAAAAAATTCAGCATGGAATGGCTATCTAAACATTTCCGCAAATGGGAGCATGGGAAATTACTAAACTGTAGAAGTGGAGCCTGGGCATCTTACTATGTAGACCAACTCTTTATTGAGGTTGACAACAACTGACTACTAATATATGTAGAACGAATTATTTGAGACATACAATAATACGCACATATTACTAACATATTTTCCAATGACATATAACAGGAATACAAAGGTGAGGAAAAACCAGGGAAAATCAAAACCTCTCCAGGTATGGGAGCAGGATGAGGAACTATATTGGATGATACTCATGACATTGCAAATGTGGCGAAACAACTTCAACATCTACGGCTAGATGGGACACCCTTCAAGAGTTCAAGAGAGTTGCTGAATCAATGGAGGATTTGGATTAGTGAGGCGGCACATGGAGGATGGAAACCTTATTCAGATCAGACATTTAGATTTATTTTGCTTTATTTTCGTGAACATCAAGATTTATTTGGGGATTTTGTTAGTCTTTTAACTTTGTCCTTTTGGTTTTGTGTGTTTTTAGAATGGAAAAATAATTTCTAAATGATATTTTCGATCCTATAGTTGTTTCCAGGTGCAAAAACGTTGATCAATCTTTACTTCTTTGGTACCAGTTTTGAGCTTCAAAGAAAATGCAAAACATTATTTAATCCTTAAAAAAATAATCAAGAGACATGAGTATAAACAGGAAGGATCAGACAGTGGTTGCTGAGAACATTTTAATTACTTAAAGCAAAAGTTATCACTGGAAATGGTTATCCATGGTCAATTAACCCCTCACTGAATGTAAATATGTTGTTCAAAAACACCATAACATCAATTAAAAAACCAGAATTAAACTTTTTGGCGTAAAGAAACTGTATACATTTTGGATAAAGTAAGAAGTCTCTGACGACTGTCTAAGACCCCACCTTAAAACAGTGCGAAATAACCCGTGCCGTAACGGTCCCTAGTCACTGATATGGGTGAAGGGTGAAGGCTAGAAGCACTTGAAGTGCGGACAACAAAAATAAGCCCTGAAAATCTCAAAGAAAGAAAATCGAAGATGAAGGAAACTAGGGTTTTGTTTGTCTTCCTTTTGGAGCAGAGGAAGAGAGGGGAGAGAGAATTTTACCACAAAATTTAGCAACCTGGAAAGAGGACTAATGTAGTTGTTTTTCCCTAAATTAATCTTAATTCCGTACATCAAGTTGAAGTGCGGATAAAGGAGACTCACTAAAATGACATACTTCCAATAAATGTGAATATCATTTGACATCAAATTTTTTCAGAACAATGATACAGCAACAAGAATTTTTCATTTTCTTCCAAAACTAGTGAATCTCTATGGACGTCCTTTTTCTCCTTAATAGGTGTTTCTCCATGATGGTAAACTACTTATACAAAGCGGACAGTTCCATCTTCTTCACAACAATTTACCTATCTAGGCTCTCCATCACAGTTATCAACCTCCTCATACCTTGGCAACTTTTCTTTGTTCAATCTGGCCTGTCAAAGGACATTGCATCTCTGTATAACTGATTGGAACCATTGTTGCTCCTGCAAATAATAGTAGCAGTAATTATTGTTTTATACATGTAACTAAGAGAAGGCAATACATCTAGGTTTTACTCCCATGCCCATGGCCCTTAGCATGTTACTCAAAGTAATATATTATTGTCCAGAAGGTGTAGATGGGAAATATAGATTAACCCTGTTATTTAGAAAGTACAGACTGCAATAATTGTGTGAGTTTATATTTTATACACGGATAGGATTCAGCTATTTTTAGATAAAAGGAAGAGAATCTACAACATATAATTTTGTTGGTTGCTCTCAAGCTACAAATAGAAGTTGTATCAACCGATTTCCAATGTTCAATTATAAGATCTTAAATTCAGATTGCTGCAAAAAATTGCAAGAAATTTCTATTTGCTGCAAATAAGTCTTACCTCCGATGCTTTCAGCAGATACAACACCCAGTTCATTCTTCGCAGTAGAAAGATAGTAAGCTCGTGCATCTCCAAGAGAGAGCTTAACAAGGAAATTGTGTTAAAGATGGCAATAGGAAGAAGTAGAATGATGACACTAACAGTCTCATGCTATCAATTACTAGGATAAAGTGTTTCCTTTAGAGGGAAACACCCTGTATTCAGTATGTAACAGAGAACTAGCAGGTGACTGCTAAAAACTGATCAACCAAACAAACCTTGTTGAGAGAAAGATTGAGCTACTGACCTATAACACTTAATTGTTTGGTTAGGTTACTTGCACCTCGACAGTGAAAAAAATAGGGGGTAGGGGGAAATGTTTTCACAAAAGAGTTCTAACTTCAAAGATAAAAAACAACTGAAAAAACTTAAAGATGCAATTGAAATATTTATTGAATTGAGGCATTAGAAAATTTAAAAGCATCGGAGCTAAATAAGAGCCTTCACTATATCACCAAGAGCATCAGAGCTAAAAGCATCGGAGATAAAGGATACAACAAGAGCCTTCACTATATCACCATGGCGAAAAGACAAGTGCATATCCACTTTATCAATTTCTGTGGCTCGAACATCTTGTTGCCTGTCAACATACTTTCTGGTAAGTTTAACATCAGTAACTTAAATAAGTATGCTCAATCTTACATTCCTGTGAAATACAAAGATTTGTCTAAGCCGACATCTACCAACCCAAAGGCAGAAGAAAGAAACTGTAAACATAACTACAACACTGATGACAAAAGTTATTTTTCCTGCTAGTGCTGCCTTAGAGATTCACCCCTTGCGGGCTCGGAAAGCGTAGTCGTTTCTTCTTCAATTAATAGGGGATATTCGGTGTATGGTCTGCCTACCCATGGGGTCGAAGATTCCCACTAATAGAATCCAATTCTCAAAATGACAACACTGACATGCATAGCAATTGGACTCTTCTCTGGGCATTAGCACCTGTACTTATTTGCTTAGCTCATATTATGCCTAACTCACCATTCTTGATCCAAAATGAAAACATTACTAAACACACTTCAACAGAATGGCAACCAAGTTCCATTCAAAACTATACTACAAATATTGATCCTCAACCAAGAACAGGGCATTTTCCCTGTTTGAAAAATAGGTATGATTTTACAGTTTTTATCCATACATATTAACATTCTATTCTTACTACTAATAACCAATCAACTCTTCCGGACTTTGAACAATAATATTTCAGTTCCCTACTTATATATACATACGCACAGTTTCTTAAACTTCTACAATTTTTTCTATCATCTACAGTTTCTTAAACTTCTACAATTTTTCCTATCATATACATACTCAGAAACATAAGTTCAATAAAATTTCCATAACCTGGAATAAGCATACATACCTGATAACCCCGCTAAACTTTTCTTTCACCGATTTGGTACCAACACACATAATATCAGCTGAAGCCATCTTAGCCATCACCTTAGTTACCCTAGCAATGACGATGGATCCAGGTTCAGGAACGGCACCATGAGCTTTATGACCAGTAACCTCCACAATTGATCTCTTCTATCAGACAGACAAACAAAACTAAGAAATTCAATCATTGAAGATTCACGAACCGAGAAAAAGTTAAACCTTAAAACCCTAAACCCTACCTGGTCAGGTGAATCGGATGAAGGAGGGATGATGACCCGACGTCCAGTAAGAGAAGCGTATATAGTTTTATTGTGTAAGTATGCACCTTTACCTGGGATTAGGGTTGATGAATAACCCAACACTTCTCCTGGTGTTACCATTACTTCTTCCTTCTCTTTTTCTACTTCCATCACCATATCTAATTTCTCTCTCTCTTTCTCTTTCTCAGAATTCAGCAACGAGAAATTTGGTACGTGAGGCACGAACTTAGGTTAAAAGAGATTGGGCCAGCGAGTCAATTCCGAATGAAATGGAGTTGTTTTGCGGTAAAACCGATGTAGTTAATATACGACTTCGGTTTGTCTCGGCCGAGGCCACTGGTACAATTTTGTATTGGGGAGACTATTGTTGTAATATCGGTGTAATATCGGCTCCAGATTATACACGGATAATTTTTATAATAAGCATTTTTTCACACATTTTATCTATTAAGATATAATTAAACATTACACAATACTCCACAATCCTATTATTCAAGTATTGGAGTATTTGTTTTTGTCCAAGTGTGATCGTCTATGGACAAAGTTGAGACAATACGACAACAAGGTATACACTTGATAATAGTTACGGTATAAAATCGATATACTATAGGATCACAATTAAGTGTCTTGGATTAACGTACTAGTGTACTTTACTTTTTATTACAATAAAACAATTATAATTGCGAAATGTAAAAGTAAATCACACAACAAGATTTTGTTAACGAGAAAACCGCAAATGCAGAAAAATCTCGGGACCTAGTCCAGTGAATACTCTCATAATTAAGCCGTTATACAAAGAACAAAGTCAACTTCGTATAGTTGAGACCAAGTAATCTACCCCTAGTTGCTTAGTTCCCCCAGTATCCCTGCGCCTACAACCGTCTGGCTAACGCAGGTGAATCCCAAGACAGAAATCACTATCTTGAGTTGCTTTACTGATGTAAAGTCTTAAGGTTTTTTTTTGATAAGTCAAAAAATTGTATTAAAGAAAAGAGTTATTTACAAGATAGTACATGAGAAAAGAGGTCACAGCAACCCCAAAAACTCAAAATACTATTTCAATCGAAAATAGGAAACATATGGGAATTCAATTGAGTTTAACAAATCAGGACGACCAACAAAAGTGAGTCTCACTCCATTATCTAATAAGCAACCAGTCTTCGCCATCTTGTCAGCTGCGAAATTGGCTTCACGGTACGTGTGCACAAAATTTATAGAATTAAACATGCCCTTTACATCATACCATCTCTGTCTAGCAAAACAAGGAATAGAATCCCCTTCCAAAGCTGTTATGACACTTGATGAATCAGTCCGCACTAGAACATCCCGGTATCCCCATTGAACTGCCCATTCTAAACCAATCAGAATGCTATACAGCTCCGCCATATAATTGGAAATAATTCCAAGACCAACACACATCGCCCCAACCACTTCACAAGCAGAATTTCTCGCCACCACACCCGCTCCCGCCACCCCTGGATTGCCTCTAGAGGCACCATCACAGCACATCAAGAGCTGATTGTGCATAGGAGATTGCAAAAAACACTCAACGGGCTCTAACATCTTCACCCTACGACATTTAACTCTGAAAAAATTCAGAATCTCCAGATCCTCTACCTTGTTGAACATATAACCTGTCATTCTAGCCGAATACTCATGAATGAGGTTAAACACACGTTTTTTGAAGAAAGTTCAGCAAGGCTTCTTCTTTTCATAGACCATCTTATTCCTTTGGTACCAAAGCTCCGCACGCAGCACCAATATTGAGACTAACCACAGGTCTTTAACCATTCTACTACGCCCTTTCGCTTCCTTGTTAAGCACTCGACTCGTTTTGATCGTCTTCCAAACAATAGAGGAAACAAACCTGTTTGGTAACTACTTCAATAATCTTTTAAGAAAAGATATGTTCAGTTTGTGACAAAGGCTCTTCCGTTAAACAAGTAAACTCCTTTGTTGGGTAAGATCAATAAAGATCCGAAATAATCCGATCTAGATTCACAACTATCAGATTTGGATACTAAAGAATACCACCAAATAATAGTTGCTGATCTATACGGCTATTTGATCGAATCTACTAAAGGTAAATTAAATCTTAATCGGATCCCAGCCGATCAAGATGTGTGCACAAATATCACGAGTAGCGAAAACCAATCAGAAAAATCTTATTGTCTTCAAATCTTCAATTTCCTTCAATTGTACCTGCAGACAAAGACTTGATTCCACTTATGATCAATCACACACAAAACAGAGTATGTTAACAGTGGATGATCATAAGTTGTTTTCAGATCTAAAAACAGTTCTGAAGATCCCATCAATACTTTGATCTAGTTTGAGTAAGCTTATGTCAGAAGAAAAGGCTCTAAAGAATAATCAAACTAGGTGCAATCAAATTTTGAACAACCGTTAATCAATCAAATCAATAATCGAAAACTAAAATAACAATGCAATTATCTAGTTTCCCACCAACGGTACTCGTAGAGCTTCTTGATCCCACATAAGTCTTTAAACGAGCGGACGTAAGATATTTCTCCTAATTAGGGTACTTTCCTCTCCGGATAGTCAGCTCTACCAGAAACAATGCGGCTCTTAAGATAGTTTGCAAGAAATGCAAACTTAACTATTTAAAAACCAAGCTTGTTTGGACAACAAGGAAATTCCAAAACCGGAAAATTCTCAAGATATGTAATAAAGTACCTAATTTTGGTTTTCATATTTCCAACTAATATCCAACATTTAATCCCGAAATCTCTCTTTCGAAAATATCTAGCACTTAACAAATATATATTTTCAAGAGATATGTTTTGATTGCTAAAAAATCAAAAACATATAATTCGAAAATCTTAATTAAAAGATTCTCAATATTTCAGTTTGGAATCACTTTAGTATCCACGAATATCTTTGAACAATTAGAGATAAGAATTATGCACATGTTCAAATTATGTCGACATATGGAACTTTCCTATTTAGCGAACCCTAATTCCAAACTCACACAAAACCGTAAGGTAATATGTGAATGCTGAAAATAGGTTTTGCTCTTGGACCGGTTCTACCATGACTCTCAACGTAGGTAGGGATCGTTTCTACCAAGTCTTCCAATATAGGTAGGGATCGGTTCTACCATGACTCCCAACAATATCTAGGATCGGCATTACCAATATAGCTAGGGATCAGTTCTACCAAGACTCCCAACAATATATAAGATCGGTTCTACCATGTATCCCAAAGTAGGTAGGGATCGATTTTACCTTGACTCTCAACATAAGTTAAGATTGGTTCTTCCAGAATTCTCATCTTAGGTTCAGATTGGTCATCCAATAGATCTTCATAGAAAACTGGACCAAAACACCTAGTGATTTCTTTTCGATTACGAAGCAAGTTCGTATATGTACTTCCTTTAAACATATGTAATGAAACATAGTTTCCTAGGATGAAATCACACTTATATCCAATACACAATCAAGTAACAAGTTACATAGATTATGTTGATGTCGCATTTACGAAGTTCAAAAGACAAACGTTATACTTCGTAATTCAATATTCTTCCTCGACACTTTGATCATAATAATATGACCAAGTCTAATGCTAAAGTATTTAATATAACCTCACATGTTATAATTTCAACCTTAAACGACTTGAAAGTAATGATAAGAATGGAAACGGGTCAAATCAGTATCACTAACCTCAAGCGGAAGGATAAGGTTTTCATTGTAGTCGATACGTCTTCATGTTCTTCAAGTCTTCAAAGTAATACTTGTATGTCTCAACATTCCTATACTTTCTAGTCTAACCTAAACGAAGTTGACTCTAGTACATTTAATCAAGCAACGGTAAATGAGTTTTGATATTAAAATATGACAACCAACCTCGACATACCAACGCTTGGTGGGTTCAACCGAGCAATGCTTTAACAAGGGATAAACTCATTTTGAGCTTCAACGGGTTTGATTCATACTATGTAGATCCAAAATTTAAACATAAAAATGACCATCTATCAAATACTACAAAAACCAATCTAATAAACAACATAATAAATATAAATGCTGGAATCGTTGTAAATTGTATGTGGTAACACAAAAGATTATAATTGAACTATGCCATCATATTGAGGTGATCCAAGTATATCCGAACCTCATATGAAATCCAATATATGTATAATATCAAGGAGAAAATCTAACAAAACTGTGACCTCCGCAATCGATTAATTTATATATATATGTGTGTGTCGATTACTCGAAAAATACATCATTTGAATACCCAAAATTTCAAAATCCAAATTAACAAAATTACAGAAAAAAAGGTAGCATAGAAACAATTCATATGAACCTTGAAACCTGGCAACTTCACGGGAGTTAAGTTTATTACAACAATGTTTCGTTTTGCTTATCTTTTTTTTTTAAAACCATCAAGTTGTCTGATGGTTCTCATGCTCCCTCCCACTGCGGAGGTAGGGGGTCAAAACCCTTAATTGCCAAACTAACTCAAATATGAAGGAGTTTGGATGTAGTCTAGGGACCATTGTACTACCTATAAAAAAGTATATCACAATAAAGAAAAACTGGATTTATCCAAATAATTGAAAATTCACATATATTTGATGTCAATTCCATGTTAGTAATTGCTTGTATTCTTGCAAATTATTGTATATTACGCTTGTTTTCTCTATTTTGTGTTTTATTAGGTGAATCATCCAAAAAGAAGTGAATTTCTACTCAATTGTGCAATAAAAGAAGCTAGCTACAAGTGGAGAAGGGGCCAAAGACCAAGAGAAACTCGTTCAAACCCAGGAGTTCTTGGTATCATGTTGAAGAGGACGAAAATACGAAGTTAACAGTGAAAGAACGGAGTCATTCTGAGTTTGTATGAAGAAGTTATTAGCAAAACAAGAATTTGGAAGACAAAAAGGACAAGATGATCATTTTACAGATAGATGTTATTTGGACCCCATCATCTGCTAAGGGGACACCAGTTTGCCACACCTTTTCCGCACGCAACAAAAGAAGGAAGTCTGGGTTTCCGCATGCAACAAAAAAAAGAAGTCTGGGAAACGTTATCGGGTAATTTGGTTTATTTGGGCATACGCTATTCGGACCCCAAAATTGGATAAGGGGCAACCCAGTCCATTTCATTTCTCGCGACCAGGAAAACATACTTCAGGGGACATCATTATTTGAATTGTTATTAAGTGTTGGTTAATCTTCAATATATAAGTCACTAACAAGCTGGTTAGGACAAGATTAGGAAATTGATGTAATCCTAAGGGAATTAGAAGTCATCTAGTTCTAAGAAAAGGAAAGACATGTAATAAGGTAATAAGACTAGGAAAAGGAATTCATAGTTCTATATATATATGATCACCAAAGTTGTGGTTTGATCATATGAGCAAGATTAGAGTTTGTGTTTAGTTTTGAGAGATTTTCTAAACATCAATAAAGAGAGTTGTCTTTATATAAGCTAAGTTTCATCTTGAAGTTGCCATTAATTGGTATCAGAGCTTGTTTCTGAGCCATGGAAAAAGAAACCACCATTGTGGGTGCAAAACAGTTCACGCCACCATCAATACAAGTTCCAATCCTCAACGCCACAAACTACACAGTATGGGCCATGAGAATGAAGGTATTGATGAAAATCTACCAAGTTTGGGAAACAATTGATCCTGGTACATTGGACCCATACAAAAACAATGTTGCCATTGGATTACTCTTTCAAGCAATACCAGAATGTCTTGTTCTACAAGTTGGTGAACAGGAAACTTCAAAGAAAATTTGGGATGCAATAAAGGCACGTAATCTCGGAGCTGATCGAGTTAAAGATGCCCGTCTGCAAACCTTAATATATGAATTTCAAAGAGTGAAGATGAAAGACACTGATATTATTGATAACTTAGCAGGAAAGCTATCAGAGATAGCCTCGAAAGCTGCGTCACTTGGACAATCCGTTGATGAAGATAAACTGGTAAAGAAGTTTCTCAATAGTTTACCAAGATCCAAGTATATTCATATCATAGCTTCTCTAGAACAAGTCTTAGATTTAAAGAAGACTAGCTATGAAGATATAATTGGAAGATTGAAAGCATATGAAGAGAGAATCCTTGATGAAGAAAACAATGGAGAAACTCAAGGAAAACTCTTGTACACAAACTCTTACCAACAAAACTCTGCGACAAGAGGAAGATGTCGTGGAAGAGGTGGTAGAGGAAACAGAGGCCGAGGAAGGGGAGGAAGGTTTAACTCACAAGATAGCACAACAACTCAGAATGATCAAAACCAAGGGAAAGAAAAGAAGGATAGATCAAACATTATTTGTTACAGATGTGATAAACTGATGAGTGCCAAATATTGTATATATCTATCCCTTTTTGTTGGCATTTAACTCATCTTTTATGCATTAATTCTACATTTTATCCCATATTCTGTATTTTCATTGTTTTCAAGAATAAATATTTTTATTAATTAATTTTGCATTTTTAGGTAATAAATAAAGTTCGGATGAGTCGCGGAGCGAAAAGAGCAGAAAAGTAGTGAAAAGCCGGGAGAAATTACGCAAGGAAACCGCGAAGAATGGTGCGCACAACCTCATTTTCTACACACAAAAGCGCCTCCGTTCTCAGCCATCAGATCAGTTCTCAGAAGCATCCGACGGTCGCTCCTTGCTGATCATCAAAAGCTGATGTCTCTGCCAAGCACCACAGCGCTGAAATTCCAAGCCTTCAGATTAGATGGTAGTTGAATCCAACGGTCGCTACCTTGCTGTGCATCGAAGTTTGATATCTCCGCCTTACACTACAGTACCTAACTCCATCAAGTACCGTTCATTTTGTTGTATCATATAATCCAACGGTCGCTCATCGCTTGCCTCCACATCACCGTCCGATCTACCTACCAGCTTCGCATCCAATGACTCTGCGTTGCAAAACATCGAACTCGATGGACCCGCCTAACACCCTAGCAACCGAACCATTTAACCCCAAACTCAATCGAGCCTTCTCCTCCACCCACCCCTCTGCAGAACCATCACCCTGCTGTCGCCATCACCACCACCTGCTCCGCCAACTCCTTCTCAATCACCACAACCACCACCATCTCTTCTCAAATCATCATACACACTCGACCCATCACCTATATCACGTTCTAATCTCTATCAAACAATTAATTTCGCCCATTCTCTCACCACTGTACCCTAAGAGTGAGTTGGTGAAATTAGTTGATGATACAGAGCAATTGGAGGTATGGGAAGCAAGAGAAGATGACAAGGAAGGATGGGTCGTCGCACATGGGAGGAATTGTGCCATAAAATTAGGTAATTTGCAAACCCTAATTTTGACTGATTTGGGGGAAAAATTGTAAAACCCTAATTTCTGTTAGGGAGAGCATAGGGAAACTAGAATAGGGATGTGGGTTCGAATTAGACCCATTACGTTAGGTAAAATCATATACCTAATTTTACTGTTCAATTGGGTAAATTTGGGAATTGGGTGTAAGAACCCTAAAATGTAAATTGGGTATAAAAAGGGAACTGTGGGTGTGATGTGAACTTATGTTGGGATTAGCCCACATCCAGGACTCTCATGTCCTGTTAAATTTCAGTTACAACTTAATTTCAATTTCATGTTCAGTTCAATTTCCATGTTCTGTTAATGTTGATTTTTTTTTAGTTCAATTTGTTGCTTAGTTTCATGTTCATGTTAGACTTGTCATATCCTGTTTGTTTCCTGATTAATGTTAATGTGTGATGTTCCTGTTGTTAGTTAGACTCTTTGTTTTGTCATGTTAGTTCATAGTTTAAATGCTCACTGTTAGTATCAACTCACTGTCATGTAATGTTATGTTCCTGTCATGTTTGTTTTACTGTCAATTTGAAGGAATGCTAGGCTAGGTATCTGTGAAGCAATGTGCTGATTGTGCAATGGCAAGAAATCAGTGCTCATAGCAAGCTGATGTTCTTGCCATTCTCCTTGTATGCTTAGGTTGTAGTGTTGATTGTGCATTGGGAGAAGCTAGTGCTTATAGCAAGCTAGTTTTCAACCCATTCTATAGGAATGCCTGTATTCTTGCCTTAGTATTGCTTCTTGTCAGTTTCTTTATCACCCCTGCCCTTGGCCTTAGGCCTTGGTCCATTCTTTGTTTTGTTCTTTGCTTTTGCTATTGTCTTGCTGTATCTTTCATTTTGTTGATGTTTAGTTAATCTCTGCCTCTACTTTGTTATCCTTGCTGCATTTTATTGCCTGTACATTCTGCTGTTGTTGCTTCTCCTGTTTGCATTGTCTTTACTGCTTCAGCAGCTGCAGCTGTTGCTGCAACTCTGTTGCTGCTGCACTACTGTGCACTTTCCATTGCTTGCCCCTGCAGCACTTGTGCTGTATTGCTCTTTCTTTGCACTGCTTGTGCAGCTGCCCTGCCAAGCTGCTGCCACTCTTGCTCCTGCTGCTTGTGCTGCTACTTCTTTTCTTGTTGTGCACTTGCCTTGCTGTGCACTTTCATCTGCTGCACTGTTTGCTGTTTTCTGCCTGAGCTGTTGTTGCTGCTGGTGCCTGCTGCACTGCTACTTGCCTCTCTGCAGCTGCTGCTGCCAATCATCTTTCTCTGAGCTCTTGCACTTCTGCTGCTGTGCATTGCCTCCCTTCCACTGCTGCTGCCTTCCAAGGCCAAGCCAAAGACTGCTGCTTCAACTGAGCCCAAAAGCTCAGTTCACTCTCAATCCTTTGAAGCCCAAGTAAGCCCAAAGCCTAACTCAGTAACCAAGCCCAGAGCATAACTTGGGCTCATCAGCAGACCAAAATCAAAGCCCATTTGTTTAAGACCAAAGCCCAAATTCACTAAGGCCCATTCCATAGTTAAGACCAAAGGCCTAGTTCAAATAGCCAAGCCCAATTTGCTTTCCAAAGACCAACTGAGCCCAAGCTCAGTTCCTTTTATTGAGAACAAACCCAATAGTACATTAAGCCCAACACTTCCAAAGGGCTTCTAAGCCCAAAGCAAATTTAGGAACCCAATTAGCTAAAACACATTTCCGAAACACACCCGATCTCTGTGGATCGACCCGTACTTGCACGAGCTACAACCGACGACCGTGCACTTGCGGTATTACTGTAGGCCCGTTTTCATCGCATCATTTCTATACACTCCCCCGGGCCTGCCAAGTTTTTGGCGCCGCTGCCGGGGATTGGTGCTGTGCTTTATCTGTGTTTTTTTTAGCTATTTTTTGCATTTCACTGCATAGCATTTGCATCTGCATCTGCTTCATTTCATTTGCTGTTGGACCTGCTGATTCTGAACCTGTTTTTCCTCTGCTGGGACGCCACCAAGGAAAAGAACCAAAACCCAACTGGGTTTTTGCAACAATATCAGAGCAGCTGGGCTGTGCTACAAAGGTAAGCCTAAACCCATTCAATTGAGAGAACCCAACCTGTGGGCTTCCAAATTTTTAATTGTGGGCTTGTAATAATTAACCCAATTTTTTTGGGCTTTTTATTTTTCTATTTTGGGTTTGTAATAATTTATTTGTGGGCTTGTATTTATTTTTTGTGGGCTTGTTTAAATTCTTTCATTGGACTTGTATTTTGAACTCTGGGTTTAAACCCAGCTGAGCTTGTAAGCATCAATTGGACTTGTATTCCACTCGAAAGTGGACCTCGAAACCAAAGTTTTAAAACAAACGTCGGGCCTTAACCAACTGGGCCAAATTAAACTTTCAAAATTAAAACTTAGTGTTTCGTGGGCCGCAGCCTTCCATCCATTTCATTAGAGGCTTGCACAGTGGGCTTGCTCCCATACAAAAACCAAATTTTATTTTATTTAAAAAAAAAAAAAAAAAAAAAAAACCTTTTGTTCCTTTTGTATATATTTTGCTAATCCAATTTGATCTCGGCTAAAATATGTTGGATTTTTGCCTTGAATAACGGAGTTTTAATTCTGCTTTCGCCGAAATCGGGTATTCTCTCTCCTTTTACTCTACTCAGCATGTCCCTTTCCATATGTTGCATTTTAATTCTTTCCATATTTTGAAACATTGAGGACAATGTTTAGTTTAGGTTTGGGGGTATAGAGTAGATACCACGATAATATGCTATAATTAAAAACGAACTCCTTCTTCTTTTTGAAAAAAGTGAAAAATTCCAAAAAAATTAAAAAACTCAAAATTCAAAAAAATTAAAAAATGAAAAAATGGAGCTCATTTACCTTGAAATGTTGACTCTTGTGCAAATATGTATTATTATTAGGAGTCTTAGTCTAGATATTTAGGCACCCTGATTCTAGCACAATTCACATAGTGATAAGAAATTTGCACGCGCACGATCTACCAATACATGTATGGCCTCGATCTTCAAGGTGTTGGATAGGAAGTTACGATTGCCAATCACTTTAGAATACTGAACGAAACTGGACTAGCTTGTTCTTTGGTTGGTTGGGATAGAAGGTGGAGGTTACATTAAGAAAGACAACCATCGAATTTAACTGGGTGCATCAAAAAGGGCTACCTCTTGCAAAGTGTCATGTAATCTTTTGTTTCTTTATTGTTATGTATCAATAGTGTATCAGTTCAAAAAAAAAAAAAAAAAAAAAAAAAAAAAAAAAAAAAAAAAAAAAAAAAAAAAAGATGTATATTCAGAAAAAAAAAAAAAAAAAAAAAAAACAAAAAAAAAAAATCAAGTATTTATCAATTCCATCATCTCTTGTTCCAAAAATAAAAAGAGATTTGTAAGAGTCATGTAAATAGAGTTATTTTTTTGTTGTTTCTTGTAATAAGCAAGGAGGGTGTATGCCATTGATGTACAACGCGAGAAATTGTGAAATACCTCCAACTCATTCACAATTCTCGTAAAGTCCGGACAGCTAGCTAGATTTCGACCTCAGTTCTTAGCCTGAGAAACTATCTCTTGGTGATTAGTAGTCATGACTTCAGATCTTTCTTTACACATGTGTAGATACACTTTACACTCTTATCACATGTCTTTTTTTGTTATCAGTGCTAGGATTGTGCCTTCGATAGCTAGATTGACATCTCCATTTTGCTGTGAGCTTAACTGTTTTGCACATGTCACGTTTGATGGAATCTGAGCTTATATTTTGTCCTTAGGTTTTGTAGGCACACCTCTGGTAAACCTTCACGAGACTTCAACTCGTCCACTAGGGACACTTAGTGGTTTAAAAGGCTTAGTGCATACGCTAAATGCATTCGAGAGACCAGCGACAGTGGTATAGTTAGGATTTCCTTAGTTTTGTTTTACTTGAGGACAAGTAAAATTCAGGTTTGGGGGTATTTGATGAGTGCCAAATATTGTATATATTATCCCTTTTTGTTGGCATTTAACTCATCTTTTATGCATTAATTCTACATTTTATCCCATATTCTGTATTTTCATTGTTTTCAAGAATAAATATTTTTATTAATTAATTTTGCATTTTTAGGTAATAAATAAAGTTCGGATGAGTCGCGGAGCGAAAAGAGCAGAAAAGTAGTGAAAAGCCGGGAGAAATTACGCAAGGAAACCGCGAAGAATGGTGCGCACAACCTCATTTTCTACACACAAAAGCGCCTCCGTTCTCAGCCATCAGATCATTTCTCAGAAGCATCCGACGGTCGCTCCTTGCTGAGCATCAAAATCTGATGTCTCTGCCAAGCACCACAGCGCTGAAATTCCAAGCCTTCAGATTAGATGGTAGTTGAATCCAACGGTCGCTCCCTTGCTGTGCATCGAAGTTTGATATCTCCGCCTAACACTACAGTACCTAACTCCATCAAGTACCGTTCATTTTGTTGTATCATATAATCCAACGGTCGCTCATCGCTTGCCTCCATCACCGTCAGATCTACCTACCAGCTTCGCATCCAATGACTGCGTTGCAAAACATCGAACTCGATGGACCCGCCTAACACCCTAGCAACCGAACCATTTAACCCCAAACTCAATCGAGCCTTCTCCTCCACCCACCCCTCTGCAGAACCATCACCCTGCTGTCGCCATCACCACCACCTGCTCCGCCAACTCCTTCTCAATCACCACAACCACCACCATCTCTTCTCAAATCATCATACACTCGACCCATCACCTATATCACGTTCTAATCTCTATCAAACAATTAATTTCGCCCATTCTCTCACCACTGTACCCTAAGAGTGAGTTGGTGAAATTAGTTGATGATACAGAGCAATTGGAGGTATGGGAAGCAAGAAATGACAAGGAAGGATGGGTCGTCGCACATGGGAGGAATTGTGCCATAAAATTAGGTAATTTGCAAACCCTAATTTTGACTGATTTGGGGGAAAAATTGTAAAACCCTAATTTCTGTTAGGGAGAGCATAGGGAAACTAGAATAGGGATGGGGTTCGAATTAGACCCATTACGTTAGGTAAAATCATATCCTAATTTTACTGTTCAATTGGGTAAATTTGGGAATTGGGTGTAAGAACCCTAAAATGTAAATTGGGTATAAAAAGGGAACTGTGGGTGTGATGTGAACTTATGTTGGGATTAGCCCACATCCAGGACTCTCATGTCCTGTTAAATTTCAGTTACAACTTAATTTCAATTTCATGTTCAGTTCAATTTCCATGTTCTGTTAATGTTGATTTTTTTTTAGTTCAATTTGTTGCTTAGTTTCATGTTCATGTTAGACTTGTCATATCCTGTTTGTTTCCTGATTAATGTTAATGTGTGATGTTCCTGTTGTTAGTTAGACTCTTTGTTTTGTCATGTTAGTTCATAGTTTAAATGCTCACTGTTAGTATCAACTCACTGTCATGTAATGTTATGTTCCTGTCATGTTTGTTTTACTGTCAATTTGAAGGAATGCTAGGCTAGGTATCTGTGAAGCAATGTGCTGATTGTGCAATGGCAAGAAATCAGTGCTCATAGCAAGCTGATGTTCTTGCCATTCTCCTTGTATGCTTAGGTTGTAGTGTTGATTGTGCATTGGGAGAAGCTAGTGCTTATAGCAAGCTAGTTTTCAACCCATTCTATAGGAATGCCTGTATTCTTGCCTTAGTATTGCTTCTTGTCAGTTTCTTTATCACCCCTGCCCTTGGCCTTAGGCCTTGGTCCATTCTTTGTTTTGTTCTTTGCTTTTGCTATTGTCTTGCTGTATCTTTCATTTGTTGATGTTTAGTTAATCTCGCCTCTACTTTGTTATCCTTGCTGCATTTTATGCCTGTACATTCTGCTGTTGTTGCTTCTCCTGTTTGCATTGTCTTTACTGCTTCAGCAGCTGCAGCTGTTGCTGCAACTCTGTTGCTGCTGCACTACTGTGCACTTTCCATTGCTTGCCCCTGCAGCACTTGTGCTGTATTGCTCTTTCTTGCACTGCTTGTGCACTGCCCTGCCAAGCTGCTGCCACTCTTGCTCCTGCTGCTTTGTGCTGCTACTTCTTTTCTGTTGTGCACTTGCCTTGCTGTGCACTTTCATCTGCTGCACTGTTTGCTGTTTTTCTGCCTGAGCTGTTGTTGCTGCTGGTGCCTGCTGCACTGCTACTTGCCTCTCTGCAGCTGCTGCTGCCAATCATCTTTCTCTGAGCTCTTGCACTTCTGCTGCTGTGCATTGCCTCCCTTCCACTGCTGCTGCCTTCCAAGGCCAAGCCAAAGACTGCTGCTTCAACTGAGCCCAAAAGCTCAGTTCACTCTCAATCCTTTGAAGCCCAAGTAAGCCCAAAGCCTAACTCAGTAACCAAGCCCAGAGCATAACTTGGGCTCATCAGCAGACCAAAATCAAAGCCCATTTGTTTAAGACCAAAGCCCAAATTCACTAAGGCCCATTCCATAGTTAAGACCAAAGGCCTAGTTCAAATAGCCAAGCCCAATTTGCTTTCCAAAGACCAACTGAGCCCAAGCTCAGTTCCTTTTATTGAGAACAAACCCAATAGTACATTAAGCCCAACACTTCCAAAGGGCTTCTAAGCCCAAAGCAAATTTAGGAACCCAATTAGCTAAAACACATTTCCGAAACACACCCGATCTCTGTGGATCGACCCGTACTTGCACGAGCTACAACCGACGACCGTGCACTTGCGGTATTACTGTAGGCCCGTTTTCATCGCATCATTTCTATACACTCCCCCGGGCCTGCCATAAACCAGGACACTTCTCCTATGTATGCCCTGAAAGAATACAAAAGATGGAAGAAACAAACAAGAATGAAACAAGGGAAGCAGATACAGCTCTTTTCATGCACAAAGTTGTCTTCTTAAACGAAGGAAAACTAATACCAAAGAACTACGAATCAAAGGAGGGAGAAGAAGGAATCTGGTATTTAGATAATGGAGCCAGCAATCACATGACTGGTAAGAGACACTACTTTTCTGAACTCAATGAGAAAATCAAAGGACAAGTGAAGTTTGGGGATGGATCTTCTGTAGAAATTGAAGGGAAAGGATCAATTCTATTTCAGAGCAAGACCGGAGAACAGAAGCTTGTCACAAACATCCACTTCATCCAAAACTTACAAAGCAACATTCTAAGTTTAGGACAAGCTACAGAAGTTGGATGTGATGTTAGAATGCGACAAGATTATCTAACAGTTCATGACCCAAGTGGAAGACTTTTAGTTAGAGTCTCACGCTCACAGAATAGACTCTACAAGATAAGTCTCATGATTGGAAGTCCATTGTGTCTGAATATGATACTGGAAGATCAGACATGGAAGTGGCACGCAAGGTTAGGACACATAAGTTTCAGAACCTTAAAAACTATGTCTCAGAACAAGATGGTTCGAAGGCTACCACAACAAAACGGAGTGGTGGAGAGGAGAAACAGGACTCTAATGGAGATGACAAGAAGTTCTTTAAAGGCTATGCAGGTACCTAATTATCTATGGGGAGAAGCTGTACGACACTCCATATACCTAATAAACAGGATACCTACGAAAGCTCTGAAAGACATGACTCCATATGAAGTTTGCGAAAGAGAAAACCAAACATAGATCATTTAAGAGTGTTTGGTTGCAAAGCATACGCAAAAGTTGATTCTGCAACTCTTAAGAAACTGGATGATCGATCTCAGACTCTTGTGCATCTAGGAATTGAGCCTGGATCCAAAGCTTACAGATTATTCAATCCAACAACGAAAAGAGTAATAGTGAGTCGAGATGTGGTATTCGATGAAAAAGCAAACTGGAACTGGAAAGAAACTAATAATGGACCAAGTAGGGATCCAAGAATGTTTCACATGAGATGGGGTCAAGTAATTGATGAAGGCAAAGGACCCATAATCATCAATACCAATGGAAACAATGATGTTAATCAAGAAGAAGAAGAGAATTATGAAAACACTGAGAATAGCGAAGAAGTAGAAGAAGAAGAAGAAGAAGAAGAAGAAGAAGAATAAGAAGAAGAAGAGGAGATCGATGAAATAACTCAACCCATTCCACTGCGAAAATCAACAAGACAGATACAAAAGCCACAGTATCTGGAGGATTATGTTCTTCAAGCTGCAGAAGAATGTGAGATTATGTTACTTTCTATTAATGATAAACCAAGGAATTTTCAGGAAGCAAAGGTATCGACTAAATGGACACAAGCATGTAGAGAAGAAATTATTTCAATCAACAGAAACAAGACTTGGTTTCTAGTTGATAAGCCAGGTGGGGTAACAGTGATTGGTCTTAAGTGGATCTTCAAAATAAAACGGAATGCTGATGGTACTGTCAATAAATACAAAGCAAGGCTTGTAGCTAAAGGATATGTACAAGAATCAGGCATAGATTTTGATGAAGTTTTTGCACCAGTTGCTAGAATTGAAATAACACGCTTATTAATTGCAGAGGCAGCATCAAACTCATGGGAAATTCACCACTTATACGTTAAGACAGCATTCGTACATGGTGAATTGCGAGAAGATGTGTATGTTGAACAACCAGAAGGTTTTGAAGTAAAAGGACAAAAGCATAAGGTTTATAAGTTATCAAAATCTCTATATGGTCTAAGACAAGCTCCTCGAGCCTGGAATACAAAGTTAGATCAAATCTTAAGAGAAATCAGATTTGTTAAGTGCTCTAAAGAAACATCAGTATACAGAAGAGAAGAAAAGGGGATGCTTCTTGTGATTGCAGTCTATGTAGATGATCTATTTTTGACTGGCAACTCCCTTAAGGTGATCAATGAGTTCAAGAGAGAAATGTCATCAAAGTTTGAGATGTCAGACCTCGGAAAACTCACTTATTACCTTGGCATATAAGTCCATCAAGGAGTAGATGGGATTCAGATTAAACAAGAAGCTTATGCAAGTAGAATTCTGAAAGAAGCAGGACTTGAAACTTGTAATCCAACTAAGATACCAATGGAGTTTGGACTTAAAGTTTCAAAGGCACAAGAAGAAGCAGAGATTGATCCAACGAGTTATAGAAGAAATGTTGGATGCCTAAGATACTTGTTACACACAAGACCAGACTTGGGTTTCTCTGTGGGAGTAGCAAGCCGTTATATGCAGAGTCCACGCAAGTCTCATGATGATGTAATAAAGCAGATATTGAGATATCTAAGAGGAACAATCAGCTGTGGATTGAAGTATGGTCGAGGAGGATCAAAAGGAATTTTTGGGTATAGTGACAACAGTCATAATATTGACCAAGATGATGGAAAAGGTACAACTAGTCATATATTTTATCTAGGTGAAGCACCTATTACATGGTGTTCACAGAAGCAAGACACTGTAGCCCTCTCATCCTGTGAAGATGAGTTTATGGCTGCAACAGAAGCAGCTAAACAATCAATATGGCTTCAAGAACTGTTGGGTGAAATCAAAGGAAGAGAACCTGAAAAAGTTCTCATCAAGATTGATAATAAGTCTGAAATTGCAATCACTAAAAATCCAGTGTTTCATGGGAAGACGAAACACATTCACAAAAGGTATCATTTCATACGAGAATGTATCGAGAAAGAGATCATCAACGTTGAACACATACCAGGAACTGAGCAAAAAGCAGATATATTGACAAAGGCATTAGTTCGGATCAAGTTTGAAGAAATGAGACAATTGATTGGAGTACAAGATATGTCACGGGTAGGGTTGAAGCTTAACGGGGAGAATGTTGATTAATCTTCAATATAGAAGTCACTAACAAGCTGGTTAGGACAAGATTAGAAAATTGATGTAATCCTAAGGGAATTAGAAGTCATCTAGTTTTAAGAAAAGGAAAGACACGTAATAAGATAATAGGACTATGAAAAGGAATTCATAGTTCTATATATATATATGATCACCAAAGTTGTGGTTTGATCATACCAGCAAGATTAAAGTTTGTGTTTAGTTTTGAAATTTTTTCTAAACATCAATAAAGAGAGTTGTCTTTATATAAACTAAGTTTCATCCTGCAGTTGTCATTATTAAGGAGGGGGTTTGAGGTGCTTGATAGAGACGGATGGATGAATACAAGTTGGACCCTAGTTAGTAAGTTCGCGAATGATTCGCGAATCATTCGCGAATTTTTCCGTATCACGAATTTTACTGTATTATTCGCGTACGTTTGCAACTCCGAACCCAAGTCGCGTATTATGTGGCATTCCCGGATTATTCGCGAACCGTTCACGAATTTTACGTATTCCGAATGATACGTCCGCTTAATTCGCCATAAATTCTTTAGCTTTTACTTTTCAAGGACTCCACTTTTTTGGCTTTACTGCCTTCCGAGCATACACGACCGAATATTAGACGTGTTGTAATTTTTATGAAACAAAAACGACTGAAGAGATTTGAAGGTGAAGGTGAGAGAGATCTCAAACTCACTAACCAAGCATCTAAACCACCATACGACGTCCTCTTGGATAACTAATGTTGTATATATTATTAATATCATCATATTAAGTTTATTTTTTCTTTAAATAACTCACACATATGCATAAAAATTGGTCTATGACCTTATAAATACAAATTATTTGTTATATATAGATACCGAATTTTCAGAGCCGAACTCACATTTATAAATCGAATTATACACGTACGTATGCCGTTCCGAATTACTGACGAATCACGTCCCGTTGACCGAATTTTGGACCAAATCTGGATTTTACAAAACCGTATAATACTCGCACGTTTGCCGTTCCGTACGTTTACCGAATCCCGAATTGCTAACTAGGAGTTGGACCCGTTAGTGAATTTGATAAACAAACAAAATTTGTTTATTATTAGTGATGTCAGCAGAAAAGAGAATCATTTCTCTCTGTTTTGGAAAGAAGTATGTGTAAGTGCGGACCTGCGAGATACAAAATCCAATTCAAATTTCATCTTTGAGACGTACACGTGACGAGATAAAAAGTGGAGATGATTGGAGTACGAAGAGCTGGTCTTCTCATGTGGCGTACAAGAAGAATAAATGGGGTCGGGTAAATTTGACAAGGGAACAGCCTGTCTGTGTCTAGTATCTGATGGAAGATAAGATAAAATTGTCAGTAGCTGATGAACAGATAAAATAATTGTCGAGTTTTGGAGGAAATGATCATTCAGTGTAATGCGGAGCATCGAAGCTGAACAGATTGACGGAGTGGATGATAACACATGGATGTTTATCGGTCCCGCTGAAACCCTTAGCCAATTGGGATCTGTGTGCGCCGTATTGAAATGTCTCTCACTGCACCGAATAAGGTTCATTTATTTTCAAATCAGTAAAAACTCCTCCAACCTACTTTCTTATCTTTGTCTGCTACGGATTGTTAGGAAAACTATCGGGGATCCTCTGTATAAATAGGGGTCGAATGTAAGCGACCAAGATATTTTTTCCTTTACCATTTTTATGGTAGCGAGAAAGATAGAAAGAGAGAGTTGGTTTATACTCTGAGCTGTTATTTTAATTCCTTCTTCTTTATTTATTTGTTAGTAGTTTTTAGTTATGATCAGCTAAATTTCTAATTGATTTGGGATGATTTCAAAGTCCAGAACTGTGAAGCATTATTTTCTTTAACCACGTTTCTTTCAAGTTTTATTTTATTGTTGATTATCTTTATTGTTGTTAATATTTAAGAATACTGAGGGATTATTTAAAGTGATCAATTAAATTAACAAAACAATATTTCTTCTACTAGTTTAGGGTTGTGTGATACGTGTAATTGTCACATTAACTCTTTACACAAGTAGAAAATCGCAAGAGCTGACAGAGGATTTTGTTAAGCAATTGTGTGTAAAGATAACACTAGTAAGCAGGCCGAGCCTATGCGTCTGATGTTGGGATCAACCTGATTCACATAGTGTAAAGCATTCGACTAATTTACACCTTGAGAGCTTATTCTTGGTGGGTTGGTTGGATAGAATCTGGTAGTCGAGCGCTTCTGTATTCAGTGGCAGTAGGAATCTGGGGGATAGCAGAGCTTATTGTTATTCTACGGTTGGTAACAATATAAATTTCATTTAATTAAGCTTCGGTTCAGTGACGATGAATGATTCCCTAATCATCTTTCTCCTTATTAATTCAGACAAATATTTATTATTTTCGTTTTATTAGTTACTTATATTAAAATCTAAAAACCCCCCTTTCAGTTACTTTTAACAATTAGAAACTCTCTGCTCTTCGTGGGAACGAACTCCTTGCCATTATATTACCAGTTAATTGTGTGGAAAGAAGTAATTAATTTGTTGCGTAAACGACGTGCACCAAATTTTGGCGTCGCTACTGGGAAGCAGTCGGTAGCTTTTAGTTGTTTTATTTTATTTTAGTAATTTTATTTAGTACTTTTGTTATTTTATATTTTTCTTTAATTTATTTTAGCTTTCAGTTGTTAGTATTTTATTTTAGTTATTTTACAGTACTTTGTTTTTAGATTTTCCTTTATATTTTTGTTCTTTAATTTATTTTTTTCTAATTATTATTATTTTTATTTTAGTTTTAGTTGTTATTCCTTAATTTATTTTCTGTTAATATTTATTGTAATTCAATTTAGATTATTATTGTTATTTTACTTTTGTTATTATTTTCTGTTAATATTTATTTCTGTTAATATTTAATTTTGTTAATATAAAAAATAAGTTTATATTTATTTATTTCACATTTTAATATTTTCTAGATTTTACTCTAGTTTTTTTTTCCCTGGTTCATGTACTTAATCTCTGGCACCTAAACGGTGGGATTACCCAAGGTGCGGAATTAAAACTCGGAGGGGAACAGTGCTGCAAGAACATTAATAGTCGCAACAAGAATCATCTACTGAAGAGATGGTTAATACAGACGACGAGAGAGATCCTCCACCTCCGGAGAAGAAGCTATGAGAGTTGACATCTCCAAAAATTCCAGCACAAGATGACAAGTCTTAGGAAAGGTACCGAAGACAGTGATACGACAATGCTGCAAGTTTTTCCGTTCTCTTTAATGGATATGGCGGAAGAATGGATGTATTATCTTCCCCCAGGGAGTATTACAACATGGACTGAAATGAAAAAGCTATTTCTAGAGAAATATTTTCCTGCTTCCAAGGCGGCCGCTGTTCGTAAGGAGATTAGTGGCATTCTGCAGATTACCGGAGAGTATCTTCATGAATATTGGGAGAGGTACAAAAAGTTGTTGGCAAGCTGTCCTCACCACAACATATCTTCAACACTTATTATCCAATACTTTTATGAAGGATTACTACCAGAACAGAGGAATTTGATTGATGCAGCTGCTGGTGGTTCACTTACTGAAAAGACAATCTCACAGGCAACTAGTTTGATTGAGAGCATGGCTTTGAATGCTCAACAATTCTACACCAGAAACAACTGAAGTGCCAGGAGAGTTAGCGAGATAGGAGAGTCTACACAATCAGAGAAACGGATAAACAACATCGAAAAGGTAGTGCAAAGAATGGCAGCAGTGATTATTCCTACTTATGAAGAAGAGTCTGAATAAGTGAATGTTGTGTTCCCTAATCAGAGGCCAGGTTATAATCCATACTCTAGTACCTATAATCCAGGCTGGAAATATCACCCGAACTTCAGCTACGCAAACAAGCAAGCTGCAGCTCCTAATCCATATGCTCGACAAGGTGGTTTTCAACAACCACAATTCCAACCTCAGCCGCAAGCGCAACCTCAGAATCAAGATTCTAAGATCGATACTCTGATTTCCATGTTCCAGCAAGGTCAACAGAAAGCTGATCAACATATGCAGAAGACCGACTCAGCCATTAAAGATCTACATACTCAGATGGGGAAAATGGCAACTGAGATTAATCAACTGAAGGCACAAGCATCGACAAAGCTACCATCACAAACTTTTGTGAATCCAAGAGAGAATGTTAATGCAGTAATTTTGAGGAGTGGAAAGCAGACAGAAGAGCCAAAGCAACAAGAAAGGGCTAGTCACAATTTAGAAAAGGAAGTAGAGGTGGAAATTGTTCCAAAGGAAAAGCCAACTTCAACAGGCCAAACTAAGGACACGGTTCCCACTTTTACCACACCACCTCCTTTTCCCAGTCGTTTTTCCAAGTCAAAGAAGTAAGCTCTAGACAAGGAGATGATGGATATTTTCAGCAAGGTGCACATCAACATTCCATTTATTGAGGCCATCAGGAGGGTACCCAGGTATGCCAAGGTTCTGAAGGATTTTTATACAAGGAAAGATAGGTTGATTGCTAACGAGGTCACTCAGGTGGGAGAAAGTGCTTCATCTATGTTGTTGAAAAAGATGCCGACGAAATGCAAAGATCCTGGTGGTTTTACAGTGCCAATTACTATTGGTGAGAGACGGTTTGAACGTGCTTTGCTTGATTTGGGAGCTTCCATAAGCGTGATGTCAGCCGATGTTTACGATTCTTTGAATCTGGGACCTTTAAAGGAGATGGGGATTATCATTCAACTGGCTAATAAGTCTAACATATATCCTAAGGGAGTCGTGGAAGACGTGTTGGTGCAAGTGAATGAATTAATCTTTCCGGTTGCTTTTTATATTGTGGATATGCAGGATGGAGACAATTGTTCGTCTACTTCATTACTTCTCGGGAGATCATTTATGAAGACTGCTAAGACGAAGATTGATTGTGATACTGGAACACTCACAATGGAATTTGATAAAGAGATAATACGCTTCAATATCTTTGAATCTATACGTTATCCAAGTGATATCCAGTCTGCATTTTCTATTGATGTTATTGGTTCGTTAGCACAACAAATGTTCGATTTGAATAACGAAGACGAAATCGAATCCGTGCTACAAAATAACATTGATTTGGATGTCCATGGAATTCCTAACTTGGACACTGATATTACCAAGGAGTTTGCTGAGATATGTGGTGCTTTAACGACATTACAAGAAGCTCAAACAGGTAATATCTCATACATTTCTTTACCTGTAACTGATGAAGTTCCTTTACCTTCTGTTGTGAAGGTACCCAAATTAGAGTTGAAGACTCTACCTGATCACTTAAAGTACGCTTACTTGGGTCATGGAGAATATCTTCCAGTCATTATTGTAAAGAATCTCACAGCAGTACAGGAAGAACGCTTGTTTAGGGTTCTGAAAGAGCACAAAACAACTATTCGTTGGACAATTACCGATATCAAGGGAATTAGTCCAGCCATGTGCATGCATAGAATCCTTACGGAAGATGATGTCAAGTCAGTACGTGATGCTCAGCGTAGGCTTAACCCCCCAATGATGGAGGTCGTAAAGAAAGAAATCCTCAAATTGCTAAGTGTGGGGGTGATTTACCCAATTTCTGACAGCAAATGGGTTAGTCAGATACATGTGGTGCCTAAGAAATCGGGTGTCACTGTTGTCAGAAACCAAGATGATGAACTCGTTCCTACAAGAGTTCAAACAGGATGGAGAGTGTGCATAGACTACAGAAAGCTCCATTCCGCTACCCTCAAGAATTCAATATTGAAATCAGAGATAAGAAAGGTGTTGAGAATACTGTTGCTGATCATCTTAGCAGACTTGTTGTTTCCGAAGAAAAACTTCCCCTACAAGATAGTTTTCCAGACGAACAACTCTTGTCGATTGAAGAATCAACACCTTGGTACGCTGATATAGTGAACTATTTGGTTACATGGCAAGTACCTAGTACGATGTCTAATTTTCAAAAGCTAAAGCTTAAGAAAATAGCCAAACAGTATGTGTGGGATGAGCCCTACTTGTGGAAATACGGTGTTGATCAGATTATCCGCAGGTGCGTACCTAACTCTGAATTTCAATCAATTCTATCATTTTGTCATTCTTATGCTTGTGGTGGTCACTTTGGTTCTAAATGTACCGCTCTCAAAGTCCTTGAGAGTGGTTTTTATTGGCCTACCCTCTTTGAGGATGCATATGCTTTTTGTAAATCTTGTGATAGATGTCAATGAACGGGCAATCTAGGTGCTCGAAATCAAATGCCACTCACACCGATTCTTGCTATAGAAATATTCGATGTGTGGGGTATTGATTTTATGGGCCCTTTGGTGGACCCGGGAAAGCGTATAAAATTGAAGTGAAATGAAAACGGGCCTACAGTAATACCGCAAGTGCACGGTCGTCAGTTGTAGCTCGTGCAAGTACGGGTCGATCCACAGAGACTGGGGGTGTTTGGAGTTTCTAGCTATTTGGGCTCTAAATTGCTATTGGGCTTCTAATTGTGCTTTGGGCTTAGTGGGTTTTTGTAACAATGAAATGGTTTTGGGCTCAGTGGGCTTTTGGTCTTTTGATGTGAACTGGGCTTGGTAACAGTGAACTGGGCCTTAGGTTTTTGGAATGAACTGAGCCTTGGGCTCAGTTGGCTGGGCCTTTAGATTAGCTAGGCTTCTGAGCTATGAACTAGGCTTTAGGCCTTAACCTGGACTTTGAACCTGGGCTTTTAGCCTTTGGTTCTAAGCTAACTGTTTGGAGCAGCAGCAGACAAGGCTGGGCTGGAGAAGAAGCAGCAGCAGCAGTGCACAGCAGCAGCAAAAGCAGTAGCAGCTGGGGGAGAACAAGGCAGCAGAGCACTAGGCAGTGAATGCAGTAACAAGAACAGGAGAAACAAAAGAGAAGAAAGAGCAAATAGTGGCAGTGAAACTGTGATATTTACAAAGCAATGAAGATGGTAGTGAAATAATGAGACAATGGAAATGAAGCAAAGAGAAAGACCAAGGCAGTGAAGTAAATGTGACAGTGAAGCAAAGGTAACAGTGGCAGTTAACAGGAAACAAAGCCAAATAAACCAAGGCTGTTAGCCAAGGGCAGGGAGGAGTTTGCAGCTGTGGCTAAGCTAAGGCTTAGAATCCACCTTGTGTCCTAGCTAAACAATGCAATTCTAGATTTAAAAACTTAAGCATCCAACTAGAATGAGAAGAGAATCAGCTTGCTCACTGATTTTCCCCTAGCATTGACTGTCTTTTGACAGAACAATCAATCACAGGCATATCAGAGCACCAACTTCTTCCCATTACTCAAGCAAAACAGGCCTTCCTAGCAATTCATCATTCAATAGAACTAAGGTTTCATCTGAGCCTCAGCAGTGACTCAGAACATAATTAACACTACAATGGAACTAAACATGATCATTTAAACTACTAAACAGTGAATGAAAATTGCAAAAGAAGAACCCTAAAAATTAACAGTGAAATTAAATTAACATTGAGAATTAAATTAACCCAATTAGGGGGTTTCTCGGCTAACCAAGAACAACCTTTAACATCCTACATCACTTCCCTTTTATAGCTTACAACAAAACCCTAAATTTCTACAAACCCTAATTTGAAAATCCCCAAATCAGCAGGATTAGGGTTTCGAGAATAACTAAAATTAACTCACCCTCTGATGCAAATAGACTCGACCCATGCTTCTTCTGACCTTCCTGCTCCTCTCTCATGCTTCAATTGACGCCTCTGCTGCTCTAATTGTTCCCTAGTTCGAGTTATTTTACTCACCCCAAAACCTAGGGTTTCAGTGGTTGTGAGATGGGGAAAATAACTAGGCTAGGGAGATGGGTTTGAGGTGGTGTCGGGGTATGGAGATGGTAGTGAGGCAGAGGGTGGCAGTGGACATGGAAGATAGGCAGGAGCAGAGCTCGACTGCAACTGTCGGGGGAAGAAGAAAGATTTTGGGGGAAAAAGATTTGGGGAAGAAGAACTTGTTTGGGTGAAGTCGATGGTTTTGGATGCTAGGGTGTTGAGCGGGTGTAGCGAACTTTGATGATCTGCGACAAGGAGCGATGGATGGGAAGATGGTAGGTGGATCCAACGGCGATACGGAGGTAAGCGTGGAGCGACCGTCGGATGAAGGGATGTAGCAAAACGGACGACCCAAGATGGAGATGGGCGTTGTGATGTAAATCGGGGGCTTCGGAGTTTGATGTGCGATGATGGAGCGACCGTAGGATGCTGAAATGCTTCGATCTGACGGCTGAAATCCGAGACGGGCTTGGATAGTGGAAATGTGTTTGAGTAAGGGTTTTGGGCCTTGGGTATGCCAAGCCCATATCTTCTTTAAGGACAATTATTCTTCTTCAAGCCCACTTCTAGCCTTTTGGTCTTGTGCACAACATTCTTCGCGGCTTCCTTGTGTAATTCCTCCCGGCTTTTCACTACTTTTCTGCTCTTTTCCGCTCTGCTATTCATCCAAACTTTATTTATTACCTAAAAATGCAAAATTAAGTAAGAAAAATATTTATTCTTGAAAACAATGAAAATACAGAATATGGGATAAAATGTAGAATTAATGCACAAAAGATGAGTTAAATGCCAAGAAAAATATATAGAAATATGCACTTTTTAGCACTCATCAAATACCCCCAAACCTGAATTTTACTTGTCCTCAAGTAAAACAAAACTAAGGAAATCCTACCTATACCACTGTCGCTGGTCTCTCGAATGCATTTAGCGTATGCACTAAGCCTTTTAAACCACTAAGTGTCCCTAGTGGACGAGTTGAAGTCTCGTGAAGGTTTGCTTAGAACGTACCTACAAAGTTCTAGGTCAAAATATAAGCTCAGATTCCATCAAATGTGACATGTGCAAGTCAGTTAAGCTCACAGCAAAATGGAGATGTCAATCTAGCTATCGAAGGCACAATCCTAGCACTGATAACAAATAAGGACATGTGATAAGAGTGTAAAGTGTATCTACACATGTGTAAAGAAAGATCGGATGTTATGACTACTAATCACCAAGAGATAGTTTCTCAGGCTAAGAACCAAGGTCGAAATCTAGCTAGCTGTCCGGACTTTACGAGAATTGTGAATGAGTTGGAGGTGTTTCACAATTACTCGCGTTGTACATCAATGGCATACACCCTTCCTTGCTTATTACAATGAAACACAAAAGATGACTATTTACATGACTCTTATTTACATTGACTACTCTCTTTTATTTTTGGAACAAGAGAGAATGGAATTGATAAATACTTGATTTTTTTGTATTTTTCTGATATTTTTTTTTCTGAATATATACATCTTTTTTTTTTTTTTTTTTTTTTTTTTCAATTGATAAGGAAACACTTTTGATACATACAAAAGGAAACAAAAAATTACATGACACTTTGCAAGAGGTAGCCCTTTTTGATGCACCCAGTTAAATTCGATGGTTGTTTTCTTAATGTAACCTCCACCTTCTATCCCAACCAACCAAAGAACAAGCTAGTCAAGTTTCGTTCAGTATTCTAAAGTGATTGGCAATCGTGACTTCCTATCAAACACCTTGAAGATCGAGGCATACATGTATTGGTAGATCGTGCGCGTGCAAATTTCTTATCACTATGTGAATTGTGCTAGAATCAGGGTGCCTAAATATCTAGACTAAGACTCCTAATAATTACATATTTGCACAAGAGTCAACATTTCAAGGTAAATGAGCTCCATTTTTATGTTTTTTTTTTTTTTTTTTTCAATTTTTAATTTTTTTTTTTTTTTTCAAAAAGAAGGAGTTCTTGTTTTCAATTATGGCATATTATCAAAGTATCTACTTTTCACCCCCAAACCTAAACTAAACATTGTCCTCAATGTTTCAAAATATGAACAAAATTATAATACAACATATGAAGAGGATCATGTTGAGTAGAGAAAAGGAAAGAGAATACCCGATTTCGGCGAAAGCAATATTAGAACTCCGTTATTCAAGGCAAGAATCCAACATATGTCAGCCGAGATCATATTGGATTAGAAAATATATACAAAAGGAACAAAAAGGTTTTTAAGAAATTTTATCTACTGGATTATATACAAAAATTCACCATACACTAACAATCTAAAGAGTTGAGGATCAACCCAAAAGACAAAGTGTAGAGGTTTCAACAGCTTCACACAATAATAATGATAGGCATGCAAGTGAAGCTGTGAAACAAAATGAGCTACCCCCAAACCTGGATTTTACAGAAGATATAATTTTGAAAACAAAATCGCGCAGTTTCGGGGGTTCATCATGCACAAGGTCTAACTCAAAGTGAACTGTGCTAGGGACGGGAAAACATGCTAATTCCAACTGTGGTTCCTCAAATGTATATACTTAGAAGCAAAATAGTCCAAGAGGACTTGGGAAGCACACAGTTCCAAACCTAGATTAGGGACTCTCAGAAAAGTCGGTTTGACAATATGGGTACAAACCAAATCTAGGTGGGTGGAAGGCCATCAGATTGTGACTTATGTAGGACGATAGGCACATCATTACTAATCACATCAACATCTCCTAAGTCTTCTACAAGTGTCATAACATGCTCACAATCATCAAACAAATTGGCAAGATCACAATCAGAGTCATCAACATCATCAACAAATTTATTCTCATGCATCGGCAAATCAGGAGAAATATCACAATGTGACCTAGGTAGAGAATCAGACACATCAAATATATTTTCATGCATATTAGTGTCTACAGAAGATTCAACTATTCCTATGTCATGCTCATCTTCACAGAATAATTGTACGAATCCCATGTCAATATCAAAATCATATGAATTACAATGAGTATTAGAAAGAACAACATGCATGAAGGTCGAGGGCGAGAAGCCATATGTTTTTGAACCAACAGGTTCCACAATATTTTCATGTTCTTCTAACATATCATCATAATCATCATAATCATCATCATGGTAGCATGCATATTGGTCCTCATTAACAGTGGTGGTGTCATTAGTCGATTCATGTTCCTCTAAATTAGGTTCATATTCAACATTATTTACATGAATGGGACTAGACACTTCATTAGGGACAACATACATTTCCTCATGAATTTCCTCCTTTTGTAGGTGAAGCAAAATCTGATCTATATGCATGAATTCGTGATGTAGATCTATCATAGTCTTGCTTGCAGAGTCTTAAAGATTCTGTGGTGGAGTCTAAATTCATGGGAGTACCAAATTCTTCATGTTCAAATTGTGGTGAATGGTACATGTGTGCATGGTCATTAGGGTTTACAAAATATTGATCGCAACCCTCAAAGGATTGATTATGGTCCCAATGACTACCATTCTCACAATTTATGGGCATTTCATACCTTGGATTTTCTCTAGATTGCCTAAAATTATGCAAAATATGACAATTCTCAACAGGGTGGTCTAAACTACCACATGCGGGACATGCATAGATTTCAGGTTGCCTAAGAAAATTAGATGTGACAGATTCCTCATGTGATTGCATTTCTAAAGCTGTGATTCGAGCTTCTATTTGATCCATAAGTGATGATTGTGTGAGTGAGGCTCTAGCAGAATGTTCATTTTCACGTTGCGATGAATGATGCACGTATGAATAGTCATTAGGGTTCATGTATTGCGGCTCGGGACTTTGAAAATGTCCATAATAATTCCTATGACTATTGACATCATGGTCCGTGGAAGGTTCATAACGTGAAGTTTGTCCATATGCAAGTTCTCTAAGGGATTTGTTGTACTCCCCAACTGTAGAAAAAGATCTATTCATGATTGGCTCAAAGCTAAGTAAAGAATGTACAAAGCTCAAATTTGGTTTTTAAAGGGTTTGGATTTTTGGGAAAAATTTGGTTTTGGTGGGAGACATTTTTTTGGTTTTTTAAAATTTGGGAGCAAGTTTGGTTTTAATGGGATAAAGAAGAAAAATTTGGTTGTTAAAATGGGAGCAAGTAAAATTTGGTTTTTGAATGGGAGAAAAGTTTTGGTTTTTGAAATTAGGAGCAAAATTTTGGTTTTTTTTTTTTTTTTTTTTTTTTTTTTTTAAAAGAAAATAAAATTTGGTTTTTGAATGGGAGCAAGCCCACTGTTGGTTTTGTGTTTGCTTTGGCTCAGCTGGTTTGAAAACGTTTGGTGAAACTGAGTCCAAAATCTCGGCCTAGAATTTGGGTACTCGGCCCACTAACGAGTTAACCTAGCGTGATCGGTTACAAGCTCAGCTGGGTTTAAAAACCCAGAATACAAAATACAGTCCAAATTAAACAAGCTCACAAAAATTAAATACAAGCCCACAAATTAAACAAACAAGCCCACAGAAATTAATTACAAACCCAACAGAAAATAAAAAGCCCAAAAATTGGCTTTAATATTACAAGCCCACAATTAAAAATTGGAAGCCCACAATTCGGGTTCTCTTAAATGGGTTACCTTTTAAGCACAGCCCAGCTGCTCTGATATTGTTGCAAAAACCCAGTTGGGCTTTGGTTCTTTTCCTTGGTGGCGTCCCAGCAGAGGAAAAACTGGTTCAGAACAGCAGGTCCAACACAAATGAAGTGAAGCAGATGCAGATGCAAATGCTATGCAGTGAAATGCAAAAATAGCTAATAAAACTACAAGAAAAACACAGCACCAATCCCCGGCAGCGGCGCCAAAAACTTGGTGGACCCGGGAAAGCGTATAAAATTGAAGTGAAATGAAAACGGGCCTACAGTAATACCGCAAGTGCACGGTCGTCAGTTGTAGCTCGTGCAAGTACGGGTCGATCCACAGAGACTGGGGGTGTTTGGAGTTTCTAGCTATTTGGGCTCTAAATTGCTATTGGGCTTCTAATTGTGCTTTGGGCTTAGTGGGTTTTTGTAACAATGAAATGGTTTTGGGCTCAGTGGGCTTTTGGTCTTTTGATGTGAACTGGGCTTGGTAACAGTGAACTGGGCCTTAGGTTTTTGGAATGAACTGAGCCTTGGGCTCAGTTGGCTGGGCCTTTAGATTAGCTAGGCTTCTGAGCTATGAACTAGGCTTTAGGCCTTAACCTGGACTTTGAACCTGGGCTTTTAGCCTTTGGTTCTAAGCTAACTGTTTGGAGCAGCAGCAGACAAGGCTGGGCTGGAGAAGAAGCAGCAGCAGCAGTGGTGGCTTCAGCAGCAGCAGTGCACAGCAGCAGCAAAAGCAGTAGCAAGTAGTAGCAGCTGGGGGAGAACAAGGCAGCAGAGCACTAGGCAGTGAATGCAGTAACAAGAACAGGAGAAACAAAAGAGAAGAAAGAGCAAATAGTGGCAGTGAAACTGTGATATTTACAAAGCAATGAAGATGGTAGTGAAATAATGAGACAATGGAAATGAAGCAAAGCGAAAGACCAAGGCAGTGAAGTAAATGTGACAGTGAAGCAAAGGTAACATTAGCAGTTAACAGGAAACAAAGCCAAATAAACCAAGGCTGTTAGCCAAGGGTAGGGAGGAGTTTGCAGCTGTGGCTAAGCTAAGGCTTAGAATCCACCTTGTGTCCTAGCTAAACAATGCAATTCTAGATTTAAAAACTTAAGCATCCAACTAGAATGGGAAGAGAATCAACTTGCTCACTGATTTGCCCCTAGCATTGACTGTCTTTTGACAGAACAATCAATCACAGGCATATCAGAGCACCAACTTCTTCCCATTACTCAAGCAAAACAGGCCTTCCTAGCAATTCATCATTCAATAGAACTAAGGTTTCATCTGAGCCTCAGCAGTGACTCAGAACATAATTAACACTACAATGGAACTAAACATGATCATTTAAACTACTAAACAGTGAATGAAAATTGCAAAAGAAGAACCCTAAAATTAACAGTGAAATTAAATTAACATTGAGAATTAAATTAACCCAATTAGGGGTTTCTCGGCTAACCAAGAACAACCTTTAACATCCTACATCACTTCCCTTTTATAGCTTACAACAAAACCCTAAATTTCTACAAACCCTAATTTGAAAATCCCAAATCAGCAGGATTAGGGTTTCGAGAATAACTAAAATTAACTCACCCTCTGATGCAAATAGACTCGACCCATGCTTCTTCTGACCTTCCTGCTCCTCTCTCATGCTTCAATTGACGCCTCTGCTGCTCTAATTGTTCCCTAGTTCGAGTTATTTTACTCACCCCAAAACCTAGGGTTTCAGTGGTTGTGAGATGGGGAAAATAACTAGGCTAGGGAGATGGGTTTGAGGTGGTGTCGGGGTATGGAGATGGTAGTGAGGCAGAGGGTGGCAGTGGACATGGAAGAGAGGCAGGAGCAGAGCTCGACTGCAACTGTCGGGGGAAGAAGAAAGATTTTGGGGAAAAAGATTTGGGGAAGAAGAACTTGTTTGGGTGAAGTCGATGGTTTTGGATGCTAGGGTGTTGAGCGGGTGTAGCGAACTTTGATGATCTGCGACAAGGAGCGATGGATGGGAAGATGGTAGGTGGATCCAACGGCGATACGGAGGTAAGCGTGGAGCGACCGTCGGATGAAGGGATGTAGCAAAACGGACGACCCAAGATGGAGATGGGCGTTGCGATGTAAAGCGGGGGCTTCAGTTTGATGTGCGATGATGGAGCGACCGTAGGATGCTGAAATGCTTCGATCTGACGGCTGAAATCCGAGACGGGCTTGGATAGTGGAAATGTGTTTGAGTAAGGGTTTTGGGCCTTGGGTATGCCAAGCCCATATCTTCTTTAAGGACAATTCTTCTTCTTCAAGCCCACTTCTAGCCTTTTGGTCTTGTGCACAACATTCTTCGCGGCTTCCTTGTGTAATTCCTCCCGGCTTTTCACTACTTTTCTGCTCTTTTCCGCTCTGCTATTCATCCAAACTTTATTTATTACCTAAAATTGCAAAATTAAGTAAGAAAAATATTTATTCTTGAAAACAATGAAAATACAGAATATGGGATAAAATGTAGAATTAATGCACAAAAGATGAGTTAAATGCCAAGAAAAATATATAGAAATATGCACTTTTTAGCACTCATCACCCTTTTGTTAATTCGAATGGAAAATTGTATATACTTCTTGTTGTGGATTATATTTCGAAATGGGTGGAAGCTAAAGCCAACCATACTAATGATTCTCAGTTGTTTGTGAGTTTATGAAGGAATATATTTTCTCTAGACATGGTACACCATGAGTGGTTATCAGCTATGGAGGTTCACACTTCAAGAAATCCTTCCATGCTCTCCTCAAGAAGTACAACATTACACACAAGGTTGGCACACCGTATCACCCACAAACTAGTGGGCAAGCTGAAATTTCAAATCGTGAAATAAAGTCCATCTTGGAGAAAACTGTGAATAGTACAAGAAAATATTGGAGTTTCAGGCTTAATGATGCACTTTGGGCGTATAGAACGGCGTACAAGACACCAATTGGTATGTACCCATATCGGTTGGTTTATGCAAAGCTTGTCATCTCCCGGTTGAACTTGAGCATAAGGCTTTTTGGGCGGTAAAGATGTACAACATGGATTATGAAAAAGCTGGGAAACAGAGGAAGCTACAAATCAATGAGCTAGAGGAGATACGTAATGATTCTTACGAGAGCTCTCGTATATACAAGGAAAAGACGAAGTTATTTTACGCCAAAATGATTTCTCGAAAAAGTTTTGTTGTGGGGCAAAAAGTTCTTTTTATTTAATTCTCGCCTTAAGTTATTTCCCGGAAAGCTTAGGTCCCGCTGGGTGGGACCATTTGTTGTTACTAATGTTTTTACTCATGGTGCAGTTGAAATCTCTAGTCCCAAAACTGGGAAAAGTTTCAAGATAAACGGCCATAGATTGAAGCCATACTACGAGAACTTCACTACTGTGGATATTGATGAGATTGAGCTTCGTGATTTGCTCCCTCTGGAGGAGTAATCTGAATGTGTGTCAAGTCAGGCTGAGGACGTTAAACTAAGCGCTGAATGGGAGACAACCCACTGGTTTTGTATTTCTATCTTTATCTTTTGTTTTTCATATCATATTTGGATTTCATATCTTATTTTACTTTGGATGACTCAATTACATTGAGTACAATGTAAAATTTAAGTGTGGGGGAGTATTTTGCATATAGAGTTTTTAGCCTTTTAGAGTCTATTTATTTCAAAAATTTTGTAAATATTTGCATAAAAACCTCCAACTTGTAGAGATTTTAGCGTCACTAGCATACTTCTAGGTACGTTTACATAGAGAATTCTGACCGACATAATTGAACTTGGAAGTGTTAGGGAACTACGTTCGGATTTCTTACTTGTTAGAGTGTTAAATAATGGATTTAATCATGCCGGCGGAAAATGAGGAGCAGAGGGAAATGCATTTTTAGAGTTGCTGATCAATCATTAGTGGAGACTACCTATTTTCAAATCAACCGAGGCACCAGACCAAAAAAATCTTTGTAGATGACTAAAGAGCTTTCTTTTGAGTGTGTGTCACCGTACGTTAATTCCAGGTAGAATGGTGAGCTACCCAACTTCAAACCATTTTTCAGCACTATTTTTGATCTCTTGAGTGCTAATTTTGTCAATCATGAGGGTGACGTCTATAGATGAAATCCACCTTCTTGTAGTTTGATTTGCAGTTAGCACCATTCTCTCTCTCGCCAACGACAAGTTCATGGAAACACATCATCATCAACAAGGAAGCGACATCAAATTCTACAAGGAAAGTTGAAGACGTTTAAGGTTTACAAGCAACAATACAAGGAAGAAAAAATTTCATATCCAAGTGAAGCAACATATAATGAGCAGATTTTACATACATGTTGAAGACTTACAATACAATGAGCATAATACTATATCCTAGTGGAAGACTTATTTACAAAAGCAAAGAAAACCAAAAGATGAGAGTTATTGAAGTTATGATACGAAGACATTACAAGTTGTGAAAATTCAAGTGGTACGGTACTTCTTTCATGGCCATGTTTATTTTATTCTATTTTTATTGTAGTTGCAATTTTTTTATCAAAAAAAAAATACAATATATATATATATATATATATATATATATATATATATATATATATATATACAAAAATACAAAAAGATTTGCATTTAGGATTTATTTCATCAATAAAGCCATGAGGAAGAAAAATCTATAAAAAAGTTTCAAGCAACAAGGAAATAGAGGAAAACAGTTGCAAATTGTCAAAGTTTTATGAAGTTCAAGGTTTATCATCAACAGTTAAATCCGAAGCCGAAGACAAAGAAGACGAGCCGAAGATGTTTCTATTGGATGTTGTGAGAGTGGTGCTATCATTACTGCCGATCGGATGTGAAGGTGGTAAGTACTCCCATCCTTGCTATAGTGGTTGATTTCCTTTCTTAGAGATCATCAGAAAAAGTCTTTTATTTCCCACGATTTTGTGGAGTCTCCAGAAATAATTCGGAATGTTTCCTTTCCACCATTCAACGTATGTAGGATTTCTCTCTTCATTCCTACCTGCACACATGTGAGACCCATAAAAAAGCCGTCTTATTGAGTGCAATTATCATAAAATCCTTTTAAGTGAGGCAGAAGTTGAGGCGAAATGCTTATTGGTCGCTCTCAAACACGCGTTCTCTCATTATGGTGTGATTATTTCTCACTCAACCTTTAAGAATGAGAATATGTTCTTTGGTATTTCCAACTTCTTATTACTAGCATGCAGAAACTCTATGTCCTCATAGCTCTTTGGATGCTTGGGACGCTGGAACGCTTCGAAGTTGGAGTAGGTTTTGTGGGTATACCTCTCGTAAGCCCTCACGAGACTATAACTCGTCCACTAGGGACACCTAGGGGTTTAAAGGCTTGTTGCACATGCTAAGTGCAATCGGTTCCTCAACGACAGAGAACTGTCTTATTTTAGGTTAGATAGTTTGCTCGAGGACTAGTAAAAGCCAAGTGTGGGGGAGTTTGATAAGTGCATAATTCACATATATTTGGTGTCAATTCCATGCTAGTAATTGCTTGTATTCTTACAAATTATTGTATATTACGTTTGTTTTCTCTTATTTGTGTTTTATTAGGTGAATCATCCAAAAAGAAGTGAATTTGCACTTAATTGTGCAATAAAAGAAGCTAGCTACAAGTGGAGAAGGGGCCAAAGACCAAGAGAAACTCGTTCAAACCCAAGAGTTCTTGGTATCACGTTGAAGAGGACGAAAATACGAAGTTAACGGCGAAAGAACGGAGTCATTCTGAGTTTGTACGAAGAAGTTATTAGCAAAACAATAATTTGGAAGACAAAAAGGACAAGATGATCATTTTATAGATAGATGCTATTTGGACCCCATCAGCCGCTAAGGGGACACCAGTTTGCCACACCTTTTCCACACGCAACAAAAGAAGGAAGTCTGGGAAACGTTATTGGATAATTTGGTTTACTTGGGCATATGCTATTCGGACCCCAAAATTGGATAAGGGGCAACCAAGTCCATTTCATTTCTCACGACCAGGAAAACATACTTCATGGGACATCATTATTTGAATTGTTATTAAGGAGGGGGGTTTGAGGTGCTTGATAAAGACGGATGGATGAATACAAGTTGGACCCGTTAGTGAATTTGATAAACAAACAAAATTTGTTTAGGGGAAATTAGGCTCAGGCCCAACCCATGGATAACCCATAATATGAGGCCCTTAATTAAAAAAAGTTTAAATCTAGGCCCCGAGTTTTTAAAAGACCTTGATACCCTTATGCATATTGTCAAGCCCATAATTAAATAAAATTTAAATCTAGGCCCAAAATTATTAAATCTAGGCCCGAAATTATTAAAATACAGTGCGAAGGTGTAAACAGAAGTTACACATGCATATGGCATGTGTAACCAGAAGTTACACATCCTTATGATATGTGTAATGCAAAGTTACACTTGTATATATATGCAAATAAATAGACATCAAAAAAAAACACAAAAAAAAAAAGTTATTACTTTAATATTCATTTACAATAATTTCTTAGCATGTGTAACTAGAAGTTACACACGCATCTGTTTAGTGTAATTGAGAGTTACATATGTGTCTATCTAGTGTAACTGAGAGTTACACATGCATCTGACTTGTGTATTCAGCGTCAACTCCAGTTCCAGCGAGACCATTACCACGTTTAAGCAATTAGCTTTTATGAAGTTATCTAAAACCTGAAATATAACAACAAGCAATCAGTATTTATACGATTAAAATGAACAGTACATAAACAATGTATATTTCAGTTTCACAAGCATCTGACTAGTGTAGCTAGCGGTTACACATGCATCTGAATTGTGTAACTGAGAGTTACACATGCATATAACATGTGTAACTAGGAGATACACATTCATATGGCTAGTGTAGCTAGCAGTTACACATGCATATGACTAGTGTAACTAGGAGTTACACATACATATTGATATGTGTACCCAAAATCAGTATGTGTAAGTAAAAGTTACACATCTACGTAGAAACTACACTCTAATTTGCATGTGTAACTGGTATCTACACATCTAATTAGCATGTGTAACTAATAGTTACACATGCATCTCACTTGTGTAACTAAGAGTTACACATGTATCTAATCAGTCTAATAATCAGTATTATCCTACCATTCTGTAATCTGGAGATAATGCATCATTATATACATTGTTTGAGGCATGTAATTGAGATCTAAAATGTGGTTTTCAAGAATTATCATCTCATATGAAGGACAAATGATTAAGTCAACAGGGTTGAGCTTTTACCTCTGAGGTGGCAACGACACACTATTTCCAGATATATGAATCCCATGCTTCTTATGAAACAATTCATCACCCTGAAAATTGCAGCACAGTAGTCAGTACCAGACAATACAAGATCCCTAAAATTTTCAAAGTGAAAACCAAAATCAATATCCGAATCTAAAAGCAATTCAGCACAAGAAACATATTCATCAATCTCGCAAATGGAAATCAAAACATGTATGCAACATATAATGCGCATCAGAAACTCTTGGCGGCATATTATCCATCAAAATTTAACAGCAAAAAGTATATAACAAAGGCATATCCTCACCTTAGCTCCAACTACAACACCACCACCACCACCGGCTCCAAAACCTGCACATATACCACCACCGCCACTTATTATCCAGAGGAGATCCTTCATACAAAGAATTTCACTAACACAATAATGCTACTCAAGATGAACACGCTAACTGAAACAGTTGGGTTTCATGGTGCTTAGCAGGTACACATGTAATGGCTTATGTAAACGGCAGTTACACTTGCATATGGCTTGTGTAATCTCCAGTTACACATCCATATGCTTGTGTACTCAGAGCATATAAATTATCTTCATCAGCGCTAGAAACAGGGATATCACATAGAGTTGCTCAATAAATAAGATAAATGACACTTACAACATATGATGTATCTCAGCTTTAGCTTTCTCCTTCTCATTAAGCATTGGAGTCTAATGATCTGGACTTGACTATGCTCCAGAGTCGCTTTTCTGCATTAGAAACTGCTGAAACATTAAACATAATAAAATCATTAAACTGAAATATCCTATGCAACCACATGATATCATTTTTGCTCGTCTAATGCATAATATGTAATAGTTATATTTTCTCATTTCATGTCATACAAGTTTCGCAGAATACGACATAACAAACTTCCAAAAGAATGTACTTGCACGAAGCTATGGGACTGAACAAAGGATAAAACCATCTAGCAAGTGGAAGAAACATAAACTCCATCTTTCAAGTTTTCTTGAGTAATATATGTGGTTTTACAGCATGTGTAACTAGCAGTTACACATCCATATAGCTTGTGTAACTACTAGTTACACATCCATATAACTACTGAAATACAAGCTCAGCAAGACCAGTGACAAAGAAAATAACCCATGTAAACTAGAGACTCTAAAAGCTACTACTTATCCAACCAACATAAGCTCAAACATGAAATTTTATGCTATTTCAATCAACTAATAACGGATAGAAGTTTCATATTAGGTTACATATGCATATCCCATCAAATTAGCATAGTTACACATCTATTTTGCATGTGTAACTAATATATACACATCAATTTAGCTTGTGTAACTAGAAGTTACACATCTAATTAGCATGTGTAACTACTAGTTACACATCCATAGTCTACCAATACTATGCTGGTAAAAAAGCCTTACACTGTGAAGTGGGAAACCTGGTAAAAGTTCATACACAAGAAAACTGTACTACATGTAATCGGCAGTTACACATTCATATATCATGTGTAATTCGCAGTTACATATGTCATAAGCATATGTAATAGGAAGTTACACATGCATATGGCATGTGTAAGCCGCAGTTACACTTCAGTGTTTTTTAAAGCCATCTTACCATTGGGAGAATAGATACTGAGATGAATTGGATCGGTAGAGATAGAGATAGATTTGGAGCGTCATGTCCCTTTATTTGTTTCATCTGCGATCTCCTATCTCAGAGCAGCTACATAAATATAACAGATAAGCATGTTAGATGAAATTTATCAAATTGGGTCAGTTGTACAAATTATACTTAAATTTCAGAGAATCAAATGCTTAACGAGGACACCTTTGTATATCAAACAACAAAATTAGTTACAATGATGACCAAAATTTGCAGAGTAACCAAAACAGACCTAGAACCACGTAAAAAACAGATTAAACATACTTCCAACATTTGCAGAGTAACCAAAACATTTGCAGCATGACATCGGAAAATGAAGTACCTAACAACCAAATAACTAAGACACAACCAGTGAGAAACAACCAAAAAATTTACCTCAAGAGCAAAACATTGGCAGCATGGCATTTGAAATGAAGTACCTATAATCATCTTTATCAGTTGACTTCTACTTCTCAGCACTGCTTTCTTTCATATATGTCAACACATATGAGCCTGGTGATAAGGATGAATCAGAGCTTTCTAATTTCTCAGAAAAGTACAACAATTGAGCAATCAAACTCTTTTGTGATTCAAGAGTGTTTTCTGTTGTTTCATCTATAGCCACTTGGATAAACAAACTAACCAATGAAGCAGTTCTCATTCAATTTATCAATTCTGATATCACCAGTGCCTCCTCATCCTCCTAAAGAACCCCTACCTGCACCACCAACATCACCAGACCAGTTCATATGAGTGGATGAAAAATCAAATCAAATCTATGGGTAACAGAGACAATGATTCTTTGATACTGAATCTCAAAACATTATTTTAGATCGTAGCTACAAATTAAGATTTACGACGAATAGATATGGATTTTTTGTTCAAGTTTTTTCAAAAAATCTAAATCAAAACAACCAGAGTGAGTAGAAAATTGTAGATCTATGCTTCGATTTCAATTAGGATAGGTTAATTAAAAAAAAAATGAAGATATAGGTTCTGAAAACCCTAAAATCCTTAAGAGAAGATGATACTTATACCCAAAATCATGCTCATCTTTCCCATGATTAAGGATCTAAACTCTAATTAAGGATCAGATAATGAAATCGAGATTAATTTTCATTTTTTTTTCAAAATCATTAAAATCAAACCACGAGAAATTTGATTTCAACTCGAAATCGATTAATGAAAGCTTTAAAGGAAGATTAACTTCCCTTTCAATTCGTTTTTCCTGATGTTTCTCTTCGATTTCTTTGGTTAATTATCAGACTAAACAAATCATCTGCATCTTCCGTAAGATCTATCTTTTGATCAGATTCAATCGATCTTTGACATAAATGAAACTACAGAGGCATAAAAGGAGAAGATGCAATCAATCGTTGTTGTTGCAGTCGAAGATTTGATGAAGACGAAGAAGATTTGATGCAGTCGAAAATGAATCTCAGGAACCCTAGAAACCATTGTTCTACAACAGAGAGAGATAAAGATGAAAGAGAAAGAGAATACAGAAATGAAAAGAAGCTTCTGGGATTCCCTTGTATAAATACTAAAGGGCAATGTTGCCATTATTAAAATTCGGAATAATTAATTATGGGCCTGATCTAAAGATAATTTGATTTTTCGGGCCTAATAATATCATTTTATGAAAGTGTGGAGTTGAGGGTGGAGGATCCATTTTGTGGGGCTTCTATATGTTTGAACCCATATAGTAGGGGGTTCTAGTATTTTTCACATTTGTTTATTATTAGTAATGTCATCAGAAAAGAGAATCATTTCTCTCTGTTTTGGAAAGAAGTATGTGGAAGTGGTGGACCTGCGAGATACAAAATCCAATTCAATTTTTATCTTTGAGACATACACGTGGCGAGATAAAAAGTGGAGATGATTGGAGTACGAAGAGATGGTCTTCTCATGTGGCTTACAAGAAGAATAAATAGGGTCGGGTGAATTTTGACAAAGGAACAGCCTGTCTGTGTCTAGTATCTGATGGAAGATCAGATAAAATTGTCAGTAGCTGATGAACAGATAAAATAGTTGTCGAGTTTTGGAGGAAATGATCATTCAGTGTAATGCGGAGCATCGAAGCTGAACAGATTGACGGAATAGATGATAACACATGGATGTTTATCGGTACCGCTGAAACCCTTAGCCAATTGGGAGCTGTGTGCTCCGTATTGAAATGTCTCTCGCTGCACCGAATAAGGTTCATTTATTTTCAAATCAGTAAAATTCCTCCAACCTACTTTCTTATCTTTGTCTGCTACGGATTGTTAGGAAAACTATCGGGGATCCTCTGTAAGTCTGTATAAATAGGGGTCGAATGTAAGCGACCAAGATATTTTTTCCTTTACCATTTTTATGGTAGCGAGAAAGATAGAAAGAGAGAGTTGGTTTATACTCTGAGCTATTATTTTAATTCCTTCTTCTTTATTTATTTGTTAGTAGTTTTTAGTTATGAGCAGCTAAATTTCTAATTGATTTGGGATGATTTCAAAGTCCTGTGAATCATTATTTTCTTTAATCACGTTTATTTCAAGTTTTATTTTATTGTTGATTATCTTTATTATTGTTAATATTTAAGAATACTGAGGGGTTATTTGAAGTGATCAATTAAATTAACAAAACAATATTTCTTCTACTAGTTTAGGGTTGTGTGATGCGTGTAATTGTCACATTAACTCTTTACACAAGTAGAAAATCGCAAGAGCTGACAGAGGGATTTTGTTAAGCAATTGTGTGTAAAGATAACACTAGTAAGCAGGTCGAGCCTATGCGTCTGATGCTGGGATCAACCTGATTCACAGAGTGTAAAGCATTCGACTAAATTACACCTTGAGAGCTTATTCTTGGTGGGTTGGTTGGATAGAATCTGGTAGTCGAGCGCTTCCGTATCCAGTGACAGTAGGAATCTGGGGATATCAGAGCTTATTGCTATTCTACGGTTGGTAACAATATAAATTTTGTAGTTGCTAAAAATCTAACAACCACACCCAAAGAAATCTACACCTAAAATGAAGATCTACTCAACAAAGAAGAGATGGAGTATATCGAAATAAACATGGACACAAGAGTTTTTATGTGGTTTGGCCATTAATGAAGCCTACGTCCACGGTGTTTCACTAAGATTGGTGGTGTTGCAAAATCGGTGTTACATACAAACTCCATTAAAAGGGATCAGAGTTCTTGTTGAGCTCTAGGTTGTGGGAGGGAGAAGAATCCGATCTCTACAAACATCTCTCTCTTTCCCTTATAAAGGGTAGGGATACAAATCAAGTTACAATAGTGCCCTTAGGGCTGACTAGTTTGGATAAGATCTAGTGAGAGGACCTTATTCCCTAAAAACAGTTGTATCAAACTAAGCTACTTCTATCCTAATTTCTCGACACGTGTTCCTAAGATATTTTGCCACTACATTTATGCCCCTTTTCTTGAGGTTTGATCGGAGAGCAATCCTTAGGAAAATCCTTCGGATCATGCATTCGCGTCGTTGTTGTTGTTTTGCCTTTGATACTTCTTCTTCGGGCCTTGACTTAATGATTCTCTGTCAACTGCTTGCTAGTGGATACTTGGGCTTTTTGTTGGTCTTCTAGTTGTTGAAACATGGGCTTGGGGTAGCATGTCTTCGGACCAGGTGAACCTCACTATTTTCTGTCCCGATCGATATGTGCTTCCCGATCTATAAGTGCTTCCCAATCTATACATTTCAATCACGTTCGTTGTTGTAGTACTTTTTTCCTCTTTAATCGGCTCTGGCTAGGTTTTCCAAAAATTTGGAGGCGAACCCAAATTTCATTGAGGTGGATGATCGGCTCGGAGTCGACTGTCTCGTCATTCAAAAGATCTTCGTCCAGGTGGTTCTATAGCGCACAACTCTGGTGGAAACACGCATCTGAAGTAGAGGCATCACAAGCTTCAATCTAATTGGCACAAGTAATGTTTTTTTTGGTAACAATGGTTTCTGATCTTGTTTACAATGACGTCTGGGAGTGACAACCGAATACAGATGGATTATTCACGGCTCGAAGAAACTATCCAACCGTGCCCAACTTTGGTGATGAGCTCTCTTGGTACTGCTGACCATCGCTTCGACTTGTATTTAGGGCTGTTCATGGTCGGTTTTGGTTCGGTTTCTAGCCAAACCAAAACCGAAACCAATATTATTGGTTTCTAAAAATCTAAACCAAACCAATCCATTAACCATTGGTTCGGTTTCCAAATGGTTCCACTTGGTTTCGGTTTGTCCTAGTGGTTTTTGGTTAACCAATAATTATGTCAAACCAAAAAAAAATACACAAATTTACAGATAAAAAAATCGTAGTTGCCGATAGTATTGGTTTACACAAATATACAGACAAAAAAAAATCAAGAATAGTTAAAGCTTACTCTAATTCTAGAGATCAAATGAAGATATATAATATATCTTAATTTAGATATTGACAAATAAAGAAGAAGGAAGACGGGAAGAAAAAAGTCGAGTAGCAGCAGCTGTAGTTGGGGGTGGAGAAGGGAGGCGTCTGAGAGAAGGAGAAAGGGAAAGAGGGAGAGTATCATAATGAAATATTAGATTTAGGGTTTCTATTTATCCTCTAAATTAATGTGTAGAATCTAATACTTTTAAATCGACGGTAGAAATTAAATTTAAAAATTAATCGGTTTCCCAATGGTTTTTGGTTCGGTTTTCAGGTCAAACCAAAACCAAACCAGTAATGTCGGTTTTTCAACATTTTTTACCAAACCAATCCAAATATAAATGGTTTGGTTCGGTTTCTTGCTTATTGGTCTGGTTCGATCGGTTTCCAACGGTTAACCGACACCATGTTCAGCCCTACTTGTATTCTTGTTGAGAATTTCTGATGTTGAGTTGCTATTTTTGGTTTTAAGTGACTTCCTTTTCTGATACGAGTCTTCTGGTGTATTCCTCTGTTGTGGGTCCTTTGTTGGGGTAAGTTGATAATTCGGCTGAATGGGGCCTCAAATGTACTTTGCATTGAGTTGTATAGCTTTACATTGTTGCTGAAGGAACTGAGCAGAAGAATACAAACTGCATCTGAAATATGCATACTTGCCCCTATTCTTGTGCGAAGTTTCAAAGCAATTAAAGGTTGTTTATTGTTGTCGTCGTGTTGTGACATTCTTCGTAGCTCTGCTGCCATCGGGTTGTACTGTGTAGTCTTAGCTAACAGTTGTGAACTTAACTATGACCTCTGCCCCGAGCTATCTGTCTACCTTGCTAATCGCCGCTCACTTCGGGTCGGATTGCTATTCTATCGCCTGAAGTATATATGAAGCATTCCCGAACTGACTAGACTTTGGACAATCTGGTCATGCACTCATCATGTTCGAAGTTGTTGTGTTTCTCCTTGGTGGTCTATGCTCAAAATTTTACTAGTTCAGCGGGCATCAGTTCTTATCGAATTGTAGTAGAAACTCTCTAGACGGACATCGGTTGTTGCTGCTTACGAGGACAAATGACAATTTCTATATCTCAAGTACGATGCAAAGTCAAACCTTTGTTGTTAGCGTAAACATCACAGTGAATCGACCCATGTTACTATTCAGTTAGCTGAAAATGAAAAGGCAATGGGAGGGCTATAGGCTTAGCACCTTAATTCTAGCATTTTTCTGGTCGAACTTGTTTCCATACAACTCTAAGGATGTGACCGATTGTTCCCGTACTCGCGATGTTACTCACTAAGCATGCTCATGGAATGAATTAACAAAACATTTTTGGTCTAAAGTGAAAAGAAGCATGCAAGTTATGGCATATCAACATGGTTGTAGAGTGTTTGGGTTTATCCTAGTCTTTCCAATTATGCAAATAACCATTGAACTACACAGTATAACAATTTCTAAAAATAGATGATACTTAGCTGTTTTTCGAAACCGAATGACTGTCTTGGCGTCCCCAGTTTGCTTCAAAGTATGATGAGGGTGTTCCCGTGTCGCTCCTGCAAAGCACTTTTCTTGCATCGATCTTGTATCTATCTGATTGTTGTCGAAGGGACTACGCAAAGGAATACAATCTGCTTCATCCTAGTACACGTACTTGCCCCTATTCGTTTGCGCAGTCTCAAGACAGCAATCGTGCCCCCTACTTTCCCATGTCCTTAGTTTCCGTGTCTTCCTCTCGCCCGAAAATGTGTATTCAGATCTGTGCACAAGATACTCCAGCTCTGAGATAGTCAGTGGGCTTGTTAAAATCATATTCGGTAGTAATACATAATGGTGTTTGTACAAACAATATCGCATCCATATTTTGTAATAAAGCATGTCATGGTTCAAATTTTAAACAACGATTCTTGTTGAAACCGATAGCCTGATATTATCATATTAGCTATCACATGTTGTTCTAGCTTTCTCGTAACCTTTTCGTTCGATTGGACTCTCCTTCAGACCTTATTAATAAATACCAATCAACCAAATAACAACAATTTAAAGCTTAATAAGAGAAGGTAAGGAAATTTCCATGTTGTGGAATGAAGTCTGTGAAGAAGTTCTCGTAACAATTCCCTGTAGCCATCGTGGTTCGCAAGCCAAATGATGCATAACAACACTATTTGCAAATTTTAAGGACTTAGGTAACTTATGTGTCCCCGGTCGCTGGTATACATCGCGTCCCTCTGTAAGTGATCTTCTTAGTGCTGCTTCCAAAGAATCCATCAATTATCGTCTCCCATTGACAAGATAAGTCCACTGCCAAAGTTGTGATGCCCTTGTCGCTGTAAGCAACATACTCCGAAGCTGCGTCATTGTTTTTACTCCCTCGTCGTAGGGATTGTGACCTTAATACACTCATTTTACACTTCATGCATGACTATTCCTAGTCTTAGGATGCTCGTCTTCCTGCAATACAAATCATCTCGAAGTAGGCATTAGTTAATATTCGAAATCTGTCGAACACACTCAACATGGAGGGTCATCGGGCCCAATGCCATGTCCCGATTGAGGTATCTCATCACTATCTTTTAGATTCAGTGGAAGTGTATTAGGTTTTTCCTAGGTGCTATGTCTCGATGGTCCCGAGTGGTTATCGACCAACCATCTCGGGCAAGTGGTCACGACCACTTACGATGGGGGTAACCTTTCCAATGTAAGTAGGTTACCTGGATGAGAAGAAATCGTATCTTAACAACCTTTGGAACTGGTTTCCAACCACTAGAACCCTTAGGATACCTCGGCACTTGCACACTGCCATTGCCCTGAGTATCGAATAGCTAGTCGACTGTAAGCCACCTCGGCACTTCCACACTGGCATTGCCCCGAGTACGAATGACCATTCGAGTGTAAGCCACCTCGGCACTTCCACATTGGCGTTGCCCCGAGTACGAATGACCATTCAAGTGTAAGTCACCTCGGCACTTCCACACTGGCGTCGCCCCGAGTACGAATGACCATTAGTCGCTCATGTCATATTTCCTACCCCTCGTAGTTTTAAAGAAATAAATGACAAGTTAGATCACCTCGGATCATTCCGTTTGATGACCCGAGTACGAATGACTTGTGTGTTACAGTACACTAACAACCCAAGGCGTCCCCCAGGTTATTATTTACCAAAGTCTGCGTAGTCTAAGTTGGAGTCAGAAGTCTTAGACCGTCTCGGGCCATTCCGTTTGATGGCCTGAGTACGAATGGTATATCGTTGCATCTGTCATATCATCGCCTTACCGTTGTACGTTTCATGTAATATACTATATTCCACGGATATTCACTTTCAGTGTCGCTTGGTTGCCACAACTTGCAAGTTAGATCACCTCAGATCATTCTGTTTGATGACCCGAGTACGAATGACCTGTGTGTTACAGTACACTAACAACCCAACGCGTCCCCCAGGTTATTATTTACCAAAGTCCGCGTAGTCTAAGTTAGAGTCAGAAGTCTTAGACCGTCCCGGGCCATTCCGTTTGATGGCCTGAGTACGAATGGTATATCGCTGCGTTTGTCATATCATCGCCTTACCGTTGTACGTTTCATGTAATATACTATGTTCCACGGATATTCACTTTCAGTCTCGCTTGGTTGCCACAACTTGCAAGTCCTTTCATTTAGTCGGCTGTTGTTGCGAGATAATCAATTCCGTACCGATGGTGCCCGAGATGATTCACTGTCCACCGATCGAAGGTGCGTCCAAGTCATTGCATGTTGGCCCTAACTGAGTCGCTCCCAATTCATCAAAACGGAAAGTGAGTAGTCGCGAGTGGGTTCTGAAGACGGATGCCTTATATACACTGGTTTGTGGTGTTTCTGGTCCGAAGTAGCTGAGTACTGAACGTAGTTGGCATAGCCTTATGGTTCAAGTGATTATCTTCGGAACAACATTTGCTCCTTGTCCGTTCTGCGTCACATGCTAGAGGAATATCTCAGTCACCCATTGCTCCAAGTATCGCCGAATCTCTCACGCTTGTAGACTAATTGGGAAGAGAATTGATTGCTGCTATTTCGGTTCACGACCATTCCAATATCGATGCTCACCATCATGTCGCCGGCGTATCTCTCCCGATTAACCTCAAAGGTCCCTGTGAGTTCCAGTTACAAGTTAGAAACTACGAAGAAAGTCTATCCACAACACAGTATGCTTCAAATAAAGTATACAAAGAAAATTTGTATTATCGTATTAAGTTGTATTAAGTTGTGTTGTACACCATCCAGGGAAGTTAAAGTATACAGAAACACTAGTAAGTGAGATAGAAGATTATGTATGTACTATCAACCGAATATTGTGGCATGTTACACTAGGTAAGGAAAGTTTCTAAGATTTAAAATTCTTAGCCTCTCATTCTTGCTATAAGAAAATCGATCGCGATATTCAGAAATAGAATTCTCAATTTCTGAAGTTCTTTGCTGGACTCGTCATGTGGTTTCAATCAGCCTTCTTAAGAGTTTTCGCAGATGTTACTCAAACTATCAACAACTAAAGATCTAGAGATAAGAGGGAAAGGATTCTCCCCTTTTAATGTGACGTCCACGACTGATTGATATATCTCGGTGAAGCTGGGTTGACTGCTGTGACGAAATTGTTTGAAGCGGTTGTTTCAATTGAGTCTGTTGACCATCATCATTTTGATTAGGTGATGTGCGATCCGATTTGTTCGGGTTATACAGATCACATATTGGCTGAAACTTTTCCCTATTACTTCACACATCCAATAGGCATTCAATTAAGCTCTTGGATTCTTAATTCCTGGCTGCTAGAAATAAAGCAATTCATATCATGATACTAAATAACAAGAATCCATTTTATCTGAATATCCAAGTTGGTGCAGAAAATTTTCATATTTCTCATGTATCATATTTCTCATGTGGGTAGCGGATGTTATTTCGTTCTTCTTAACTTAGCCAGGGTCTGCTAAGGGTTTTTGCAGTAGATATCGTCCAATGTATTAGCTAGTAAAGGTCGGAGAAAAGAGTGCAAGGATACGCCCCCTTCTTTAGGTGTTGCTCGTAAGTTGATGAGTCTTGCAAGCTGGAATCGACAATGTGATCAGTTCGAGTTGGTTGCTATCCCGATGATCATTCACAACGAGGAGTGTTCACTGCAAGGACCCGAAACGGATTGGATATGACCCGATACGAACTGACACGAGTAGGCGCAACAGCTGGTACATTGATTTGTCCCGAGATGACTGATTGTTGTTAATAGTCCGACTGGCATACCCGAATGAATTTCACAGACTCAAGCAAACTGGATCATTCTATCGTGCCTCCATTGTGCAGATTCTCTAGCAATCAGGGTCTCCTTGTTTGGACTTTCGAGGTTCTTATCTGGGCCATCCTTGACTTGTCATATCTGGAGATGCCCTGAACTTCATTGGTGACATTCATGAAAGAACTTCTGCATCACTGCGAGATTTTGTGTGCCGGGATGTGGTAGTTAGGAGAAGTGTTCTCAGTTATCGCCCGAAGAGGATGAATGCCCAATACGTGCTGGTTACAGATGTTTCTGGCTGGAATCCGAGTGGATCGTATGTGGCCCGACTGACCTGGCGTGAATAGGTGCAGCTTGAGATACTACTTCGTCGCTTTCTGAGTTGATTGACCGGAACTATTTGTTCCAAGAGACCTTTGACGCAATGATGTTTAATGAGCAGACTAGTACGGTCAACTCCAAGATGGTAGATCCGAAGTGATTGTTCATATAAGGATTCTTCCAAGATGATCTCACTGAGGGGTCAATATACGATTAGAAAGATCTCATTCCCACCATCATTTTTCAGCGATAACCAATCAATTAAGTGAGTACCCCGAGCAAATTGTAAGCCCGATTGCTTATTTGAAGTCTAATCGACAAAGGTATTACTAACTACATGATTTATTTTCTCCAAGATTAGGCCAAAAAAGTGGGTACTTGATGTACTTGATGTTTTCAAAGTAATTTCAGGCAGGGTTTTACAATTATACACAAAATCTGATTCGGATCATTCACTAGAATTTGAGTGTTATGAGCAAATTCGAACATTATACGCGCTGTATTGAGTAAATTGAGCGTTTGAGAAAGGTGGTACTTAGCTCTTATTTTCGATAGCTGGTGTCATGGCCTGCACTTTTGCAAGTGACAACTGATCCTTACCACCGCTTCAAGGAAGTAATTGACGTTGCTGCGACTCGTAACTATCCATGGGGTTAACATCCGCCAGTGCATAGCTGCCTCGTTCAGTTTCACGATTCTAGTAGGTTCTCCTTATGTAGCTTTGTAGTTGAGTTGTGATGTCCGGTGTTGGTTAAAGATGGAGTCTGAAGTGTTATTGAGATGATCATATCCGAGATGGTGATTCAAGGTGATCTGATACAGGAAGCGTATGTGAGTCCGAGTTAATCGTGTATGCAGTTCTTCTCCCAATGATGGGTAGTGGCCAGAAGCTGATGAGACCCGAACTAAAGGTTGTATGGAGGAGTGCAGAAGGTATATTGATCCGAGACAGATGATCCAAAGTGATTATTCATAATGGTAGCTTCCCGAGCTAATTTCTCCAGAGCTGATTTCAATCCTTTCACCATCTTCTGCAACAAGAAGCCAGGCAAGTGAGCACCCAAGGTAAACTTAAGCCAAATGTACTGTTGGCGATATGATCTGTTTCCTCCAAATCAGGCCAAAACATTACTTAACGTTTTATTAAATAACTTGAGGAAAACAGGCTTTGTCAATTAATGACAAAATCCAGTTTGGACTGGTCGTTAGCCTTTTAATGTTTAACCTATCGTAACAGATGAATTCGAATGTTAAACGCTCTGTAATGAGCTAAGTGTTTGAGGGTGACGGTACTTAGCTTTCAATCCTGACAGTTGAGAGTAGATATCATCTACAAATTACGACACGATCCACATGTCCGAGGTGGCCTGGTCAGAGAGTATTGTTTCGTTTCCATGAGTAAAGTTGCCCCTCCGTTGGAGTCTATGCCGTCGCCTGAGGCTGGTGCTCATGCTGTCAATATCATTCTGCTTCTCGATTGATAATCGGGACTGGGTTTATGCACCTGCGACTTTCAATTCGGATAAGTAGCAGTTTTGTTTAATTAAATGACCCCATTAGATGTCATTGTCGTAGATGGTCTGGTTAAGGTATAATTCTAACAACACAGAATTATTAAGATAAGCGACATGTTCAAGTAAAGTGACAGTACATTGAAGAATTAAGCCTGGTGACAATCTAAGTGGTTAAGGTGACGTATTTAGGCAATCAGATTAATGGGTCACCAAGGATTCAAATGCAATTTCAGGTTCAATCGAGAGATAATGAGATTACTCAAAATGAAAGGCCCAAATTCAAAACGAATAAGCGTGGATTGACAGGGGATGGTCTCTTCGCAAACTATATAGCGAGACATCACCCTTTCCCATGATATCCCTTGTATTTCTCATTGTATCTCATTTTACGATGGATAGATATCATGCCAAGCTTGGAAATTTGTAATTCATAGCTACAGGTTGTGAAAGCAATTCATATTTGCATGGCATACATCATGGATCCTCAAATATCGAAACGAAAACTATTCATGCTTTCTTAGGTGGTTGCATCTGGCCAAGCCAATAGCCCTTGTACCAGACTTATATGAGGAAGATTTTAGATAGCATTCATCAAAATAACTTGCAGAATGAGAACTGAGGAGTTAAGGATGTTCCCTGTTATAGATGAATGTCCCGATGACGTTGAACCAACTCAATTTTCCTGAGCCGAGTCTTCTGCACGAGTTAATCTGAAGTATCGGTCCCGTCTGATATGGTTCACATTTCCCGACATGAGGTGATCTGATCCGAGATAGGCGTTGTAAGTAAAAAGGGGTATGGCCGATATGGGTAACTCCAACCTGTCACTTTGGTATCTGCCCGATGTTGACTGGCATGAGATGATTTTGAACCGAGTAAGTTGACTGATTCGCCCCGATGTGGAATTACACGAGACTGAGTTACCGCCGATGAACCTAGAGGTGACAGAACATCTAAGGTTAGAACAACCAAGGTTTGATCGAACGGTAACGTTAGGTCCCGATGATGATCTCTTTCGAAACTGAGTTCTGAGACCCGATTAATCTGATGATGGTGCCATGAATTTTTATCGCCTAAAAACAGAATTCGATGAACTCTTGTGACCAAACCCAAGATACGTTTTACCGAAGTAGCCGAGCCCGATGCTGATTGCAATTTATGATCTGGAATTCATCCGAGGTGAAGATAGACGAGGTGGTGATAAGCTATGTCCAAAGTTCCTCATTCCATGTAAGTCCAAAACTGTTGTTTCAGCTGGAGTTGGCAGGCGAATCTAGTGTACCGGCAAGGTTCCGATACTTGAACTAATTGATCTGAGCTCGGTCCAACTGTGGCAGTTTTTCCCGTGACGATTTCCTTTGAGATTGAGTTGGTGAATCCCGATTAAGTTGGTGGTGATTTCACAAATTTGATCTTCTTGTAACTCCCGATGGCTAAGGCAAGAGGCGGTACCCACATCATGGTTAAGAGAATCCCTGTACCAACAAATCAATTAAGTGAATAGCCGAGAAGAGCAACTGTATCATTTGATTCAAGACATAAGATATAAAAGCCTCGGCTAAAGCGAATCGGAAAATTCCCCAAATCATCTAAAGACTTCGTTATTCAAAATTTTCACAATAGCTTAAATGGGTTTGTAAAACAAGATATGTTGATGGCGAATCTCCCATCAAAACATAAATCGAGCACAAATTTTGAAATAAAATCCAATTTTTCTCATAAACAAACCCTAGGTTTCACAAAATGCCTTTTGAGAATCTTTTAACTTGAGACATTCAAATCTCAATGTTTAAGAACAAGACAAAAGAGGAGATAAAGAAGAAGATTCGTCATGTTTCGATTTGTTCTTTGTTGACGGTATATCTGTTTCCAACCTGGTTTAATTTCTCTCCATACTCGTCCCTGCTTTCACATACAGAACTTCCGATGTTTCTCTCTAGATGTTTCTGTTGTTTGCTGTCTAAAGATCGCTCTTTCTGGACAAAGTTCCATATTTACCCCTCACACTTCAGTCTCTCTGATAGTCAGTAGATCAATACTCACTTCCCTCAAACTACTTCAAAACCAAAAGTTGCAGAAGAAGACTCTCGGTCCCCTTAGTCGGCGCCAGAATGTAGTTGCTAAAAATCTAACAACCACACCCAAAGAAATCTACACCTAAAATGAAGATCTACTCAACTTAGAAGAGATGGAGTGTATCGAAATAAACATGGACACAAGAGTTTTTACGTGGTTCGGACATTAATGAAGCCTACGTCCAGGGTGTTTCACTAAGATTGGTGGTGTTACAAAATCGGTGTTACATACAAACTCCATTAAAAGGGATCAGAGTTCTTGTTGAGCTCTAGGTTGTGGGAGGGAGAAGAAGCCGATCTCTACAAACATCTCTCTTTCCCTTATAAAGGGTAGGGATACAAATCAAGTTACAATAGTGCCCTTAGGGCTGACTAGTTAGGATAAAATCTAGTGAGAGGACCTTATTCTCCAAAAACAGTTGTATCAAACTAAGTTACTTCTATCCTAATTTCTCGACACGTGTTCCTAAGATATTTTGCCACTACAAATTTAATAAGAGATAAATTTCATTTAATTAAGCTTTAGTTCAGCGACGGTGAATGATTCCCTAATCATCTTTCTCCTTATTAATTTAGACCAATATTTATTATTTTCGTTTTATTAGTTACTTTTATTAAAATCTAAAAAACAAACCCTTTCAGTTACTTTTAACAACTAGAAACTCCCTGCTCTTCGTGGGAACGAACTCCTTGCCATTATATTACCAGTTAATTGTGTGGAAAGAATTAATTAATTTGTTGCGTAAACGACGCGCACCAATAATGCATGATCACGTCCATTATATTGATGAAAAATGTCAGATATGAATTTATTTTTTGCAAGCACAAATCTGGACCACCATTTATATAAGCTAACTTAGCCAGTACCATAACATCACGGGCTCGATATAAATATGTACCATTCTTCTTTTGTTACTACCAAGGAGTTAATATCATGTATCACTATCGTATCGGTCGGGTCTGATACACCTATACAAAAGATTATTTCAGTTTTTATTGGTGATACATCATTAAGACTAGAATTTTAAATATTTATAGATGTTTCAATCTAAAAATATTTTGGTGCCATATGTTGCATTAATTCTCAAAATCAAAAGCTTCAAAGTACAAAATTCGAAAACATTCCACTATTTATCACATATTTATGACTCTTATTTCAGATGACCTTGTTTTTGCTACTAACATGAATTGATGATATGAAACATAAAAGTGTCAACGATAATGAATTATCATGACAAATCTTCAAAAAAAAAGAGAAGGAGCAACAAAGAACCATTGTTGCTTTAAGGATAAAAAAACTCATTGAAAAAATGAAATAGCTGGGGATTTCTTTACTGAATCAGATTGAGTTTTCAAGGGTACAAAAGAAGAAGATTGTTAAGAAAAATGGTTTTGTTTACAGATTTTCAGATCTAAATAATTTATTCTACCAAAGTACCCTTACCGATATTATCAGTGTACCAGTGAACCCAATATATCCGTTTGTACCGGATGATATGAGCGTTTTTATAGTTCAATCCTTGTATCCACGATATTTTAGATATCAAAAAGGTTTTTTCCGATACACGATAAAAACCTATAATATCGGCTGATACAACCGATATTAACTACCTTGGTTATTACGTAATGTGACAATCCTGATACTTATTAAATTGTTTTTTTTTTGTATTGTAACCGAGTTTACATTAACTAACACAAAATTATGTCCGCTACACAACACCCACCAACATCATAAGAACCATTTATCGGTACTTATTCTTGTACCACCACCGCCCATCATCACTCACAAACATCTCGCAACCACCACTATTATTTTTAGAAGATTCATTATTTATTAATGGAGAGATATTTATTAGGATCTTTAAATAATGGGATATATATTTATTATAGGAAATTAATAAAACACTAATTATGAAAAATTAATGGGACATTAATGATATGATAAGAAAATTAAGACCTTTAGATGTTCTAACTTTCGATCTCAAAACCTATAAAAATAAACAATCACAACCGTCGATTTAGCTTTTGAGATAACAAATCAGGACCGCTCTTTGGCTTAGTTTGGTTATGCTGCGGATTTTGTAAAAGCGCTTTTTTCTTATATTGTGATGCGCTGTGCTGTGTAAAAAAAGTAGTTAAATGTTTGGTAAACTAGATACTAAAAGCTAAAGGTGATTAAAAAATGATCAAATTGTGTTTGGTAAAATATAGGTCCACTTATTATAGTTGTAACAAATGACAAAAGCATACATAATCATTCAATATAGTTTTTGAGTAACTATTTTTTATTATTGATATAATTTGGGATAAATTTTTTTTATACTAAAATCAAATATTTATTTAATATTGGTTCTTAATTATTTTTATTTTTAATTGAAATGGTATATAAAATATAATTTGAAAGCGAAAATAATAATCTTGGAAGAATGTGACATAGATTTAAAATAACAACCTTTAAAGAATATGATATGGAGAATAAAAAATTGATTATCAAAGATTTAAGGAAATTTTGGTAATTTCTAGAATACAAAGCACAGTTTGGATAACTTAACCTAGATAAAGAGTGGCTGAGATCTTTATTTGGTGGAAACTTCTGAGGAACCCAAGTCTGGTTCCTCTCTCTTTTAGAAACCCATCATTAAGATGGGATATATTTGTAGCCCAAAATTCACATCCTACGACTAAAATTATTAGTTTTAAATTTGATTTGCAATTATACATTTTAAGATGGACCAAATTACCCTTAATTAGTTAAATACTATTAACAAAAATATATTAAAAAATAAATTATGTTGATAATCGTTTAATTATGGCGTTTTCCGTGGTCAAAAATATTACCATTAATTACGGCAGGTATTCCCCTCAATTAACGTTTTTGTTACCTAAAATATTTTATCTTTTTCAATCAATTTGCTCCCGTTATTTAAGGCTGCAGCTAGACCCGTCTTCCTCTTATTTAAATTTTAGTGTCTGGAAACGACTTTTCTTTTGTATCGATTCATTTTTTGCCGAGACATCCGAAGAGAGCAGAGAGTTATATACTCCCTCCGTACCACATATATAGGCGGAGGGACCAAGTCTCTTAGATTAAGAATTTTTTTTGATTTCATAAATTTTTATGTTTTTTCATGTTTTATTCTTAATTATATTATATTCAACTGTGATGATTCCCAAGCAAATAAATAGGGTTAATATACCTGAAAAACGTTTTGAAATTTGGACTCCACCTATACAGTGTTACAAGGAAAAATGAAAATTCGGCCTATATATTAGTCACCGAGGGAGTAGTAATTGCAACCCCAAACTCAACTTACTTTTTTTTTCTTTTTCATCAGGGAAAAAGAGTACCAGCAACATTTAAACAGGTTCAAGCGATTTTCAAGTACTTCAACCTGTTTAATGCTTTGAAGTAATAGTTGGTGGAGATCAGAAGTAGCGGAAAATTACCCTTCTCTGATCTTTCTCTGGGTCTGAAATGGCTAGGTAGTCACTGTTTTATTGTTTGGATTTTATTTTATTGACCGATCTCTATGGATTTTGTTAATCAAAGTGGAAGAACTGCTTACGTAATGCCCTGAAAATCTGTTCATCTTCAATTAGTTTTATCAAAATTCATTCTTTAGTTTCAGTTAATTTTGTTTCAGTTAGTTTTATATCCCTTATAATTTCAATTTTGTTAAGCCATATATAATTTTTACTCCAAAAAGTACCCTAAGTTTTATCGATGTCAGTTGAGTTTTTCATATATATTTAGATTGGTTATCCTATTCATGTTATCTTATTTACTGAACCAGGATCAACTTCTGTTAATAATGTGAGTTTAGTTCTATCATATCTTCCAAAGCTCATTTTTAAGAGGGTTGATGCCACTCCTTACTATTTGGATTACTGATTTTTGTTTTTACAAGTTTTGCTTTCTTTAGTTTAGGCCTTAGGGTGAACTTATAGCATTGCTTCGGGTATATAAGATTCAATATTAAATGTACATACCAAGTTGTTCACTGATTCTGTTCACAGATGGCTATCTCAAGATAAACAATTGAATTATCTCCCAATGGACCCAATTTATTTGATGATCTCCTTTGTTTATGCTTGCAATAATGAAGTGTTCGCCAGAATACATATTTTTTCTTTCATTACTAGATTTCACAACTAATTACCATAAGCTGTTCATACAAACACTATCCATGCTTCAAACAAGTTCACCAGAAGTCATCTCAGTTCAGCCTAACTATCAAACTATTCTCCTACCAGTACAACTTCATGTTTGTTGCGCAAGTTCATAAATTAAAAGCGAATTATGATGCAAGTACGTACGACATACTAATCAAGTGTGAATTATATTATCTCTCTTAGATTCGACAAGCTCGCTTGGAGCCTACCAGGTAGGTTTTTGTGGTTAGTATAGTAAGCATAAATAAATGGCAACAGGGCCTACAAGGAACTACAACCCCTCTTTTGCAGTGGGCTGCTCATCGGCTTGACAAGCATATATATGCGTTTAGCTGCTTCATCCTTTTTCCGGTTGTAATTATTTGGAGCATACATGTATTGTGCTCCAGTTAGCATAATCTAAAGGAGAAACACAAGCTTTTTCAATTTAGTTAGGAAGTGGTTAGTGCTACATTTTGTATACTAGTTTTGCACCCGTGCTACGCACGGGTAAGTATCTCGGGGAAGAGATTACGTGATCGTGATGCACTTTTCAAGGAAACAATTTTGTACTAGTGTGCAAATCAAGTTAAAGAGTTGTGTGATAAACCAGATAAACCAAGAAGAATGCAGTGAAAATTGAAGATACCTATTATGAAATTTTCCGGTACCACTGATATGCCATTCAACATTCACAACTAATTTTCATATACCCTACTTAAAGTTATGTGGATAGTATTTTTAAGACAGAATATTTGATCAATTTGATATTCTCTGTAGTCTTGCTTTCCTTTAAGTCAGCCAACATTGTGCACATAGGTAAAAAAAATACTGTACTTCTCTATTTTGTCTGACATTAATGTTAAAGTTATTAATGCTAAAGATATTTTAAGGTCTCAGACTCTGTAAATATTGAACCTTTAGCCTTCTGCACTATTTTGGGTAGTAATGCAAGTAGATCAATGAACGACTTTTTGTGTTTGTTTCTTAGGCAGGCTTTGGGGCGAAAAGTTCCAGTTCCAAGAATTCATATGAATCACAGAAGAAGGGAGCCAGAGATGCAAGTATTAAGCAAGAGATGATTTCATCTCGGTGATCTCACTTCCTTATTTTTCAAAAGTGCAAGTGCAACAGTTAAAGCCAGATTCTTTTCATGGGTATAGTTCTCTGGCTCTATGTTTCTGTCTAGTTATGGTTGTACAGTATAATTAACAAGAGTTGAACAAATCAGGCATGCCTTAAAAGAATAAATGCAAAAACTAAACAGAAATAAAATAAGCCTTAAATAGAGTAAAGAAGTAAGGTTTTCATAGACCCTACTGAAAGAAAATGGCGATAAATATCTCAAGAGTGGAAGTGGAATTGTGGAAGTATTATCTTAGGTCCTCCTAGCAATGGTAAATGTTAGTACAACTTCTGGAATGCAGTCACCATGTGGCTATGGATTGTCAACCATGAAGTTACACCTAGTACAAAGAAACCCTTTAGAGGCCTATAAATGGACATAAAGAAAGAAAATCAGTATACGAAAAAATAATAATAAAAGCTTAGCGTATTAGTAGAAAGAAATTTCTCGATTGGCCTATCAACATATCATTTAAGCTTTGGAAGCTGAAGAATGGCATCATCATGTTTATCGACATTATAAGCAAGTACGTTCGTTTCCATTCTTCTTCCGAAGGAACCCCATTTTGGATGGGCTGAATTATGAGCTGGAAATGGTACGAAGTGCATGGAAATCTCTCTTTTGAGAAACTAAAGCCCAAACTGATTAACAATTATTGGGTTGGAAGATTACAGAAGGTATCACGAATGATGATTAATTGTGCACTTTTTCTTTGTTCTTCGGTATTCGCTCATATTTACTCATGAGAAGTTCTATCGCACCTACTGTTATCCACAATCAAAAGAAAAAATAGATCACATTCTTAAAGACAAATGAACACATTATCAAATAGACATAATAGGGAAAACAACATAATAGTGAAAACAACCCACAGAACTTTTGATCTTCTATAGACTATATTTTTAGCATCATAAGAGCATCCACAGTCATGGAGTCGACCAAATGCCAAATAGCATACCAAAAGCTAAAAAAAATTGGCATTTTACACTGAGCAACCACAGTCGTGGAAGACTATTTTTAGTCAGGCGGAAGTATAACAAACGCCCCAGTTCAGGCGCACTTTTAATGACCGTCCCAGTTCAGGCGCGCTTTTAATGACCGTCTCATTCAGGCGCATTTTTAATGTCCGCCTCATTCAGGCGCACTTTTAATGACCGTCTGATATCAGGCGCATTTTTGATGTGCGTCTGATTCAGGCGCACTTTTGATGTCCGTCTAATTCAGGCACACTTTTAATGATCGCCTGATTTCAGGCGCACTTTCAATGACCGCCTGATTCAGGCGCACTTTTAATGACCGCCTGATTAGTGAATTTACATAAATATTAGCCACTAATCTTCTTCTAATAACGTATTAGCCCACTAATCTTCTTCTAATAACGTATTAGCCCACTAAACGAGTGAATATACCAACGTCCCATTGGGGCGTACATTAAAGCAACGTCCCATTGGGACGTAAAATATACCAACGTCCCATTGGGGCGTACAATATAACTACGTCTGTGTTGGGGCGTATGTATTACATGCGTTTGGTTAGGCGGAGTTTATAGATGCGCCTGATTCATACGTTAATTATACTTCCGTCTGATTTCATACGGTCACTAAAATCTCGTCTGCTTTCATACGCTATTAATACTTCCGTCCCACTATATTTCGTTTAGTCTGGGTTAACGACCACATTTGGTCTCAAACCCTAATTTTGGCGATCAAATTTGGGTTTGGTCCCTTCCGTTGCGGCATATTCTGAGACCAAATTTGAGTTTAGTCCCCAAATTTGGCCGTGACTGTGGTTGCTCTAAGTATCACTGCGTGACAACATTGAAAGTTAATTTGAGTGGAAATTGCTGGCCTCACATTGAAAGTTAGACCAAAAGGTCGAATTCTAGAGCTCCTGGGCCACGACCAATAAGAATCAAGGATTGACGTAGCAAATTATAATGGATAGGTAAATGAGCGCCGAATCATGCTCTTCCTGGGCCACGACCAATAAGAATCAAGGATTGACGTAGCAAAATAGAATGGATAGGTAAATGAGCGCAGAATCATGCTCTTGGCCCCCGACCAATAAGAATCAAGGATTGACGTAGCACAGTAGAATGGGTGGGTAAATGAGCGTCGAATCATGCTCTTCATGGGCCACGACCAATAAGAATTAAGGATTGACGTAGAAAAATAGAATGAATAGGTAAATGAGCGCCGAATCATGCTCTTGGCCCCCGACCAATAAGAATCAAGGATTGACGTAGCACAGTAGAACGGGTGGGTAAATGAGCGTCGAATCATGCTCTTCATGGGCCAATGGATAGGTAAATGAGCGCCGAATCATGCTCTTGGCCCCCGACCAATAAGAATCGAGGGATTGACGTAGCAAAATAGAATGAGTAGGTAAATGAGCGCCGAATCACTTTCAATATACATAACCTATTTTTTACATAAAAACCTATACGCTTACATGGATTAATTACCTTTGGGACAACCAATTTGAACCCGTGCAACGGACGGGCGCACATCTATTTACCATTGTATTCGGCGATTTTCCTTTCACGCTACATATAAGGTGATGATTACTCCCACGGATTGTGAGTGCCATTAACAGATACCTAACTGCATAAGGTGATGATTACTCCATAAACCACGGACGGGCGCACATCTATTTACCATGGATTAATTACCTTTCGGACAACCAATTTGAACCCGTGCAACGGACGGGCGCACATCTATTTACCATTGTTTTCGGCGATTTTCCTTTCACGCTACATATAAGGTGATGATTACTCCCACGGATTGTGAGTGCCATTAACAGATACCTAACTGCATAAGGTGATGATTACTCCATAAACCATAAACCATAAACAGATACCTAAATTGTAATTTACTTGGAGCTGTTGACCATTCAGGCTAATGAATCTGGGAAGCGTTACATAAATATAGTGCTCGATGTGATTAGTTTTTTTTAGTTGATCTGTATAACAGTTACACTCTCAATTTACCCATTGCAGAACAAAAAATATGTGTGATGCAGGGAAAGACACCTGTTGGCAGTCACATGGGAGAGGATCAAAAGAGCAACGAAGAAATGCTAACATTTTTCGACATAAGTTAAAACGAAGATGAGGGAGAGGAGACTGATGACAAAACGCCACCGCTGGTTGAAGATAGTGATGGCGAAATTCCGATATTTATCGACCATAGCAATGGTAAAAACGAAGGTGATGAGAGTGATGACGATTTAACTATTTTATAATTTTTATGATAGCAACTTTTAATTTGTTACTGTTGCATTTTTTCCTTGCATTAGAACTCGATAGAAACATTAATTAGATTCCAAACTGATAATCTCTCCAAACCAAGTTGAATCTGTAAAAAAAAGTAATAATTTTCTTTTTTTTTATTACGAAAATCTAATCATATCTTGATGAAACTGATAGAAGAGAAAATATTTGTCAATTGGTAACTGAAGATGATTAGTACAATTTCAGAACTGGAAAAAAATTACAAAATTTAAGCAAAATCCCCGAATATAAAAACATTGAATTACTTAATTTATGCATTTATATCATAGTAACAAATTCGGTATGACAGATTTAAACCCGTACAACGCACGGGCTCAACACTAGTTTGTGAAATAAAGGAGAGAAGCAGCGCCAATCGACTACACATATATCTGCAAAACAAACAACAACGACATATCAGATGAATCCATAAATGAAATAAGAAATAAAATTAAAACAAAAAAACACAGAAGCGCGACAATAAAAATGAGGCCCGGCTTTACTCGAGCGTTTTTATACAGGGAGAGAATACTATTTTAGGAATCAATATTTACCAAGAAAATCTACAAAGATTTTTTTCCTTCTCTGAAAAGATAATTTTGTTTATCTTTAGACTAATCTTAGGAAAAATTAAGAATTTTTCTGTTAGAGTTTTAATATTCATGGAAAGTATTTATTTACTTTCCGATATAAAATGAATAATACTGGAAAAAAAATTGCTCGAGTGCTTTATATAGAAAAAATCCACAGTAGAATTTCATTAAAAAATAATTTCGGTTTAGGGAAAAAACTCTCTAATTTAAGAAACAACACTCTAAAAAGTTACAACACTTTAGTAATTCTGGATAGGTATATTATTCTCGTATTGCCATAATTAGTGGTTGCTAATATTTTTATATAAAAAAGATATTGTATATCAAGACATAACAAAATTAGAAATTGGCTTTATTTAATTCATTTTTTATTATGGTATAAACAAAATTAAGAAAAGTAGTATGAAAATGAGGTTTATTATTTTGTTATGGATTGAATTTTTGTATTAACCCGTTTAATATTTTAATTATTGGTTAAATTTTTTGTTTCAGATTCTAACAATTTGTTTTGTTTTTTCTTTATTTTGGACAGGATCAATAAATTTATTTGGAAGAAAGACACAACGTTGAATTCGAAGGTTAGTACGCATAACCAACTTGATCAGTTTTATTTTTTCTAACTCTCATCAGAAGTGTAATCTTATTCTTTAGTTTTAATTGATAGAATGGAGTTGTAATTAGGACAAAAATGACTCTGAAAACTGGACATTTGACATTTTTTTATATTTTGTTATTCATTAATTATGCGATTGATTCTGTGATTGATGCTTGATTGATGGTTTTTATTTTTACGATATAATATTTCTGGCATGTTTTGATATTTTCAAGATCTTGCTATTTCAGGCAAGAAGTTTTTTTTAAGATTTACTATCGTATTATTGGGAAAAAAATATTTAAAATAAAAAAAACTGGTGGGCCAGAATCAACCAGAGGCCAAAATCAATCAAAAGCGAGAATTAACTCCGGTGAATGAGGACGCTTTAAAAACTCTGTTATTATATAGAGAATATAATTTGAGGACGAAATACTCCAGAATGAAAGTTAGGCCAAAAACTTGAATTATAGAGCTCCTGGCCCCTTACCGATAGAAATCGATGGATTTGAAATATTTTCGGTGTTTTTTTTTTCCCTCTTCTTCACACCCTTCTTTTCAAACCCTAACTTCTGAGTGTCACTTCCACCGCACCCTCTACATCCTCTTCCTCGCTCTATGTTCTTTTTGCCATATCATTATTTTGTGCTCCTTTTAATCCCGCAGGTGATGGAGAATCGAAAGTGCATCTGCATCATAGAGGTTCCAGTTTTCCAACCTTACTCTTTTGAGTTATTTTTGTCTGTTTTGTTTGATTTTCAAAGTAATCTTCGTGACCTTTATATCGTGTTCTTATAAACTGAACCGTGAAATATATTCATGAATAGAAACTGGATTTGCTCCTTTTCTAATGATTAAATGGTTGTCTTTTGCAGCTGAAGCTCTACCCATTCGAATCAGGTGAGATTTTTTAATAATACCTTACCAGCTATATTATCTGTGTGAGATAGACTCTTTTCTTAGAGTTAACTAGAATTATGCATTGTTAACTAGATACACTATCTTTTACATGTTACATATAACTTATGATTTGTTGCTTTGTTTGTTAATGCTTATCTTATCTTCTCTTTGCAAATACGTGAAACAGTTCTTTGGTGGCGCTGAAACAACTATTAAGGTACTTCTTCCTCTGCAGGAATAGGAAATCGAGGGTTTCAAATGACTTTTAATGCTTTTCAGCACTCAAGCCAGGTGGGAGATACCTTATGTCTCATATAACATCCTAATCATCTTTTTCGTTATTCCATATGCTATGTTTAAACCCTGAATACTTCGTCATTCCTCTCCTCTCCCAATTTTCTTCCCCCCTATTTAATTAATTGAGAAAGATAAAATGACAAATACTTCATGAGAAAGAAGCATGGGTGAGTCGGAATTTCAACATCCAGTTCTGTCAATATAAGTTTGTGATAATATGGTGTTTTAAAAGTGGAGGCGGGATTGATTTCAGAAGACATCACCATCTCAGTTCGCGTAGCAGAATTAGATGCAGATGAAATGGAAAATATTTGCTGAGTTGATTTTGAGGGATTCACAGACATCTATTCCCTAAGCTACACTATGTGAAAATCCTCTATAAAATTAGGTACACTTTTTCTTTTATCCTAATATTGTTTCTTTAGATTCTGTTATCAGAATCAAAATGTTACTTAATTTTTTTGAAAATTTGAAGTTATATTTAATATTGAGTCGAAGTTTTATCATTTCCATGTGAGTTAGCTATCCGTTTGATTTGTTAATTTCTAAATTATCCCATCCTCAGAATGGGATTAGATAGATTTGTTTAATATTGAGAGCTTAGGTTCCATGGTGGTATTCACGAACAGCGAAACTTATATGTTAATTCAGATAGATTTGTTGGTATCATTATTGTAGAAACTAATGTTTATTTACAGTTGGTAACTAATTCTATTGAGTTCTGACAAGTAAAATTCATTTCCAAGTTACTGGTATTCAGTATTATGGCAAATAGGATAATTCATGACCAAGAATTGAGAAGATTAATGAAAATTTTACTTTTTGTATACTGGGTTTTGTTGTATTCATCTTTTCTTTTTCTATTGTGCAACTTCTTTCGCAAGATATCTTGGCTCAAGGATGTTGTCGTGCTGCTAATGTTGGACTAATAGTGGAAAAGATGCCAGAACTACAAGAATGTATTGATGCGGATTAAATGGCGTCGAATGCTCTCAATTCTCACTATGGCTACAACGAGTTACTGATAAGTGTTTTGATCCGTGAATAATGTAAGTGTCCTCTTCTATATATATGGAGTTCAGATCATGATAAAATCAACACTTTGTTAATCAAATAGAGTATCATGGTGGAGGACTAAAGAAGTATTATGGTCAGATATTAATCATCTTTTACGGTAAGTTCATAAATTTCCTTCCCTTAATTAGTTTTGATGTACATTGCACGTATAACTGGGATTGATTTCAAGTGTGGTGGTAAGCCAGCTGAATTATCAGCTGATTGCTTTGCCTATCTTACTAACATTCCCAAACGTGAATATAAATTTTCTATCTATGATGTTGAACGTCCCTTGACAGCAGAAAATACCCTTAATTGCTGTCATCCATTGGTAAATTCAAAACCAATTTTGATTTTACTATTATCTTTGGTTTCACACTTCTGTAACTCAAACTGCACAGGGCTTCCTGTTACTACCTCAAGGAGAGACTTCACATTAGAGAAAAGCGGTTGAATTACCGGCAAGTAGACTCTTTCAGCACTTTAAGTTTCCTTTCTTATGGAGGATGGTATCTCTGACAAAGTATAGTTAGTACCGCTTACACGAAAAATGACTATGGCCGGGATTTTGTTATATATATCTTCAAGTTGTCGTCTACATTTATCTTTAGGTTGGGGAACCATGCAAGCAAGGAGATAAATACAACCCAAAAGCCGGTATCCATCTTGACCCATTAATCATGATCATCATATCGTACTCATAGTGACACAAATAATAACTTTGGAATCGATGCAGTTTTTCCACACAGTCACACTGGTGGTCCAAATTTGGCTGCTGATGAGCTGAGAGAGTTTTTTTTTTTTTTTTTTGCAGGGATAGGCCTTATGTCAGGTAAATGTATGCTTCTCAATCATTTCTGGAGTACTATGCCGCTTTATGTGTCCGCATTATGGACTAAAAATATGGTATGCTTGATTTTTCATAACAAATTAATAATTATAATTCATCTAGATATTACTATTTGTATGATTCCCCCACGGTGTTGTGGCACCAAGGGTTCCCAATGCATCTTTCTTCATTAGTTATATCAGGTGAAATTACAAATTTAAACACTAACCGAATTGGAATAACTAACTTTTTTTTTTGTTTTTTTTCTTTTGATTATTTCAGCGGCGATGGTGGTGGAGGTGGTTATGGTGACAGTGGGGACGTCAGCAAAGATGGAGGCTCTGGGTCGGAAAGACATCAACAACAATGAAAACAGTTTGCAGTGTGTACTGAAAGGATCTGTATACACTTTGCTGCCAAGCTCATGTACTAATAAGCAACCGTGTAAACATTAATTGATATAGAAGGTGAGGAAATTATCCATGTAGTCACAAAATGAATATCAAGTAACTGTTTCTCAGTAGTTATTTCATTATTTGAGCACTTAATGAGAAAGAGGTGGTGAATTATGTAGCATTCCTGATGCCAATACTAAATAGTAACGTACTGTAAACTATGCCAGTTGTCAACTTCAAAATACTTAAGATTGGCAAAAGATAGTAACGTACTGTAAACTATGCCAGTTGTCAACTTCAAAATACTTAAGATTGGCAAAAGATTTATCTGGAAAATATTTTGAACTTGCAGTGCGAGTTCAAAAATTGAACTAGCGCCTTCTCCACCATTCCATTAGATAAGGAAGATATGATGTCAGCTAACTATGGACCAACTACAGTTTCTTATCATACTTTCAGGGGGGAGGAATCCGTATCTTCATCTCTCACTCTGGAAATTTCGACCATTTAGCATTTTTTCCTCTAAGCTAAAACTAAGTTTTCCATTAGACAATTTCTGACTGGCTGAACATTAACCTCCAACCATGCAAATGTGGTATTGATTTTCGGTTGGTGCAGGATGGATTGTTGCTGGAATGAATGTTAATAATCGATCGGGGTAGCAACTGAGTGAACTATCGTAATCGGCTTTGAATATTGATACTTCAGCAGATGCGTGGATTCCAGGGAAAGATTGAATACTGATAACATAAGCAATACAACCCAAAAAGGCTTAACAATCAAACTAGATTTTTCACGAGGAAGTTAACAAATTTAGACACTGATCAGAAAATTCATATGCTGCTGACCAAGACAAACAACAACTTTGAATGTTTATTTAGAAGCCCAAGTGGAATAAACAGAAGTAGATGCAGAAATGATCAATACTTAACTATCTCCAACTACATCTGATGTTTCTGATCAAAAAAACAAAACAAAAACATGTGATGTTTGTGCAACTGCGCATTGCAAAACAGTTGCAGCAACAACAGCAACCAACAATATCATGCTACTAATAGCTTGTGTAGTTTCAATTGATAATTATTGATTAAATTTATCTTTTTTCTTCTGTGTTCATGAACGGTTCCTAATTTTTTTGCAGGTGAAATGGAGATGGAAATGGCAAGATACAGGCCCCTCTAAAAGTACTGCAGATAACCGTGGTTAAGTCCACAGTTAGTTGACATCATATCTACCCTATCCAACGGCCAGGAAGGTGCTAGTTCAATTTTGAACTCGCGCTGCTGCGAGTTCAAAATATTTTCCCTTTTATCTTGGTTTCCATCTGATGTGCTAATATTCTGCCATCTCTACATTTTCATCTAATATAATAATCCAGTTATCTTGAACTAAATTTTTTTCTCAGTCGTTTAAGTTGCAGCTACAACTATCCGAGTTACTAATACTCTGCGAAATCCATGCAAGCAGATACTACATTTTGACACAATAAGAGACACCCGTCTCTACATTTTCAGCATAAATAAAATACAGAGAAGATGATCGAGCTACATTAACTTATCCCCGTGCAACGCACGAGCAAGACACTGGTTAGGATAAGAATATCTTGAAGGGGCACATGTTTACAGTACTACGTGCTACATTTGTCTTTTGCTGTGATATCTTATTTGCTCTCTTTGCAGTGCTAAAATATTTACTTTTAACCTTCTAAAATTGATCAAGTGCTTCGTGCATTGTTTCACAGGTGCCCGGTGTGTCATCGACGTGCAACATTCTGGCAAAATCAAACTAACCAGGTCTGTTACAGTTCCAAAATTTTTCCATTCGATTAACGAGTATATTTGTAATGGTGTTCCGCTCTTTCTAGGAATTTCAAGCAAAACTCAAAAGGGTACTGTTCCAATCTCACACCAAATGAAAAGAAATCCAGCAACATGGCCAATCAAAAAAAGGTTGCAACAAAGAGCAGGAATTTTTGCCTTAACAGAGTTAAAATTTGGTAGAAATTTTCGTATTTTCCTTGGTCAAAACTGTGAGAAAGCTAATGTCGTTTGACAAGCTTCTCTGGTTTTGATTTCATTGAATTGATTTTGAGAATTACAGACATACTATCTCTCTCTCTCAGGTGTTTTTAAACATTTCAAATTGCTACTTGCTCAACGGGTGACTAACGTACACTTTAACTGTCACCTGGTAGTTACCACAAACACACACAATTTATGACTCTATGATTTTACACACACTCACTTCACACAAGTTGAAGATCATTTCATGACACCCCCCGCAAGAACAAGGTCTATGCAGAGGTAGAGACACTGAGCTTGTACCTTAATGTGGAAAACCTACTGGTAGATAAGCCTTTGGTGAAGATATCTGCTATTTGATCAAGAGTTGAGAGAAAACGAACATCCAGAGCTTTTGCAGCAACTAACTCCCTAACATAGTGAAATGCAATCTCTATATGCTTCATTCTGTGATGAAATATTGGATTAGCTGTTAAGTAAGTGGCTCCCATATTATCACACCACAGAACAGGTACCTTTGGAGAAGAAAACTGTAGCTCATGAAGTAAGGACTGCACCCAAACTAGTTCTGAAGTAGCATCTTCTAGAGCACGATACTCTGCTTCTGTACTAGACCTTGCAACTGTCTTCTGCTTTCTAGAGCACTAGGAGATGAGATTAGGACCCAGAAAAGTGCCATGCCACCAATTGATCTTCTATCAGTTATATCACCAGCCCATTCTGCATCTGAGTAGGCTTGAAGCTGTAGAGATATAGACCTTTTAAATTGTAAACCATGAGAGACAGCGCCCTTTAAATACCTTAGTATCCTCTTCACAGCTGACCAGTCTGCATCAGTTGGGTTTTACAACTGGAATGGATATTCCATGTGTAGACTTCATCATATGTTTCTCTTGATTATACTATTTTGTTGTTGTAAGGAAATATTCTTGCCAACAGAGAGAATGACAACAACAACAACAACTAAACCACCATCAGTACCATAAATCAAGCAATTCAAGTAAAATTGACGAAAAAATTGGTAACAATTAGAAGGGATGTGCCTGTATCAGATTTTGCGAAAAGATACGAGAGAATTAGAAGAGTGCTATTTATTACACGGATGCTATGAATGAAAATGTATTAAAGGAATTTCGGTCTAACAAGCATGGAGGCAACCACCCCTTGCTAGAATTTTGAGCGATGCAAGCATCGATCCCTTTTAACGTACTCCCTCCGTTCCTAAATAATAGGCTGGTTTCTATAAATAGATGTTTCAAAAAAATAGGCTGGTTTCCTAATTGGGAAAGTCAAATGTTACTTTAGTTTTCTGGGACCACTTTTCTCTTAACTTCTTTTGATGACAAGTGTCATGTTGACCATTTCACTTTACTTCTTTTGCTGACAAGTGTCATGGGGACCATTTCACTTCACTTCTTTTATTGACAAGTGTCATGAGGACCACTTTCAATGATTAGTTCTCTTAATTTCCTTAATTTTCTCTAAAAACAAAACAAGCCTTGTAGATGGTGGATTTTCGACAAGGGCTAAAATCACAAACTCATAATTATACGAAGCTCTGATCCAGCAATCAGACGTGAGTATCGAGACACGAGTCTCTCATCAAATTCTCAACGGAGAGTACTTTCTCTCAGAGTACATGTAGATATGTAGTCTCACGACTGGACAACGACATATCTCATGAATACTGAATACTTTCAGTGATTATCTATGTGGGCTTACAAAACTGCACCAAGGAGCTCGATCGGTACTTCACCATATTCCCTCGTCTATGGAGCTGACACCGTACTTCCAGTAGAATCAAAATTCCCTCAGCCAGGATTGCAGCATCCAGTGGCGTACAATGGGATGAGGCTGAGATCTCCAAATCAAGAATCCCTGAATTGGATATGCTTGAATCAAGGAGAGCCAAGGTGGAAAAATATGTGGAAGCTTACAAACAGAGGATCTCCAGAGCCTACAACAAAATGGTAAGACCTCGAACATTTCAAGTAGGAGATTTGGTATTAAAGACGGCAAAGCACATTCAACAAGACATGTCTGCTCCTAAGTGCTCTCCTAAATGGGAAGGGCCATATGTTATTATCAAAGCAGTGTCTAGCGGATACTACAAAAATTTTAGCAATCAATGGAGGAAAGGAAGGAAACATCATCAATGGAAAATGGCTCAAAGCTTATTATGCCTGATCCATGAAACACACTACCTCTTCATCATTTCAAGCATTTTCAAAATGTAATTTCATTCCTCCAAAGAGCATGCGAATGCTCCTTTGTTCATTAAACATTTCATAAATGAGCAAAATTCGTTCATACGATGATCAACTGTTTCACCTAACTAGAAACTCAGATTTATTCAAAAAGCAACAACCACAAATGCTCACTCAGAGAAAACCATCCAGCAACGGATAATCCCTGTAAGAAGCCTCGTCAAGCTTCTTCTGAAAAATCTTAGTCTTTGCCTTCAAGTCTTCGACCGCTTTCTCAAACCTTGCTGACTCCAGAGCCAGTATCCTCTCCTCATCCAGTAAAGCGGCATTCATGGAAATTGCATCGGCATCCCCTGCCGTCTTATGAACCTTGATTATCTCAAGACGACGACGGAGCCAGCTTACATTGAGTCGCAATATATCACAATTCAAGATCATTTCATCCCATTTGTGCATTTCATGGTTTTTGACGTCTCGCAAATGCATCTGGTTCATTTCCTCGATGATCGGCAATAGCCCCGCTACCGTGGTTAAAAGAGTTGGAAGAAAACCTTTCCACACTTCTGTGGTAGCAATGTGACCATACCTATTCCAAATCTTAGTGTACAGAGGCGTATGGCATTTGGGAATCACGAATCCACCGACCACTTCATTGTCTGGGAAGGTATTAATCATTGGAGCTTCGAATAAGAGTCCAGCGGTTGGGTATTCACGAACATGGACACTGTCTCCAGTCTCCACGGATCCTGCAGAATCTTCACATGCCTGGTTGCTTCTTTCCTCAACCTCAACCACGGTCACAAACTTTCCACTCTTTCTTCGTCTAGCATCGACGACGACACGAACATCCGCCTATGATGAAACGAAGGAGTGTTAATCCCGGGACTCAGTACAATCTCAAGAGTCATATGTTTACTTACAGACGATCCAGCTTCAGCACGAGCCAATCCATATCGGGCAGGAGCTATAACAGTCCGCTTAGGCCTTGCATTATGAGGAGTAGCATTCTTCTTACAGTCCTACGACAAATCATTCTCTTGTGATCAACAATCTCGATCGAACAGGGACAAGAAAGGAGAAGAAGAAGAAGAAGTGTACAACTTACTGAGATATACGTTGCTATTTCACGCTTCGATTGAAGATCATCTTGAGAAGAAATGCTATTGCTCGACATGACGACAAGGAGGTAGGATCAAAACTTCTCTGCACGATGAAACTGACTCAGGAATGGAAGAAATATTTGCGTGGATTATATATTTGGAGTCTTGAAGATATATATATATCAGGCGATAGTCATCACTCGCGAATAGTCAACTCAGTTACGAGTTTCACTGAAACCCTAGGCTTCAAAGATCGATACTGAAGACGCGGAGGAAAATAACCACTGGGGACTGAACATCACGGGTCAAAGGATAGGCCACGCGGCCTTGTACACGTCATGAATTCTCAGCCGTGTGTTATGTTACTTCTCATGAAAATCGACAAGTCATGATGAATTTGGATGTATGGACATTGGTCCATGTCATGGATTAGAAGAAATCGACGTTAACAAAATGTTCATCATTCAGAAGAAAAGTCTAATTTAAGTAAAGTCATTTAAACAGTCAAAAGAAAGATATCCACTATGAAGACTAAAAGGGAATGCTCTAACGTCTAAAGAAGATGGAAGTAAAACTACTCGTCGGACTCATCCGAATTGTCAGATTCATCGTCACTATCCTTCTCGGAATCATCTTCTTCAGAGTCACTGTCAATCATTGGTGAAGTCCGGTGGACGGAAGATAAATCATCATCATCTGAATCCGAGTCATCTTCTGCTGCAGCTTCAGCTTCAATTTTCTTCATCATCCTCTGATGCTCTCTTTCATATCGATCAGGATGTAACGCTCGGATGGTTCCCATGTGATCTTCTTCAGAAGCATCAGCATCAGAATCAGAAGGCACTCCATCCAAGAATCGACGCTTCTCCTCAACCCTCTGTCTCTTCCGGGTGCGATCTTTCTCACGTTGACGGGCATCCTCCTTTTTGTCTTCAGCTCTTTTCTTGAGTTCAAAAAGAGACTCTTCGCTCACCCAAGGGAACATTAGGCTTCCCCTTCATGGGTAACCCTAGCCTTTGATTTCGCTACAGGAGCGTGAATCCTCATCAGAAGAGCCAGAGGAAGAAGAGGAATACCAGTAATCGTAATTGCTGTTATTGTTGGTCGACATTTTCTGGAACCGGAAGATCAAAGATTACTACTATGTAAACAAACCAACATCAGCAAAAAAGGTAACTCTGAACTCTTACCTCTTACAATTCTACTAATGGTAGTAGTATGCGTAAGAGTTAACACCTCAAAATCGTTCGTCTCTTCGAAAACTGCAAAAACGAACGAAACTTTATTTAATTTCCGAAACTGATTTTTCATGAAATCACGGACACAATTTTCATAATGTGAGCATTCACACAACTGACCTATGAAGTTTATAGAAATAAAATATTTAATCATAAATATATCGTCTATCTTCGAAGGTTCCTCAAAACACACGCTTTGATTTTTCGAAAAAAGCAGCAATTAATGCAACTTGCATACATGAACTCTCAAGGATTTTATTTAATGAAAACAAAATCATGAAAATAAAATATATCATCATATTTTGCACAATATATGTCACGGCTGCATATATGTAAAAAAAAAAAACTATTTTTTCCTTCGTATTGTCGTTATTTGTCTTTAAAACGAAGGTTTATTTAAAATATTGTGAAAGATCACATCTCATACATATGATAAAGTTTTGTATTTACATAAAAGCTCATAAGCAAAATTTTATCACTGGACACAAGTTCATCATATGAATTTCCCTTCGAGTCGTCGTAATTTGCCTTTAAAACGAAGGATTATTTCGATTTCGTGAAAATTTACTCCTTTTATGATAAAACCGTGGTACACATGAAATCTCATACACTAAGTTTTATCACTGGACCTAGGTTCATATACTAAAAAAAAATCTCTCCTAAATCGGAGATTATAGTTAGTTTTCAAAACTAACGATCGAACGAACATACGTTTTCAAAAACGAGGGTTTTTTCATAAAACTCACACTAATATACACACATGTATATAAATTCACCATGATCAAAACATGAACAACTCATGAAGGTCATAACGTCAACAAACATCAAAAAAAAAAAAAAAAAACGCACCTGGTCGGTTTGGCCGGAAATCGGCCGACGGCAACGACAGCGGCAGATGGTGGTCCGGAAGTGGCGGGAATTTTCTCCTGCTGGTGTGAAGGTGCAGAGATGATGGATAGCTGGTCGTGAAAAAAAAAAGAAGGGATTAATTCCTTTTATATCAATTTTATTTCCAAAACCTAATTTTCTAAGGATTTCCTTCTTGGGCCCGGCCCGCGAATCCTAACCGACCATGGACTCGTCGTCCAAACCAGCTGTTCAACACCAATTTATGCTCATCAAACGTCGCTCCAATCATGACATTGAAGCCTTCATCAAGTCGTGGTTTCCTCATGCTCTCTAAATCCGGTAACGTCTCAACTTACGACTAAGTTCAATTACTGGTATTATTATTTATGGCCGGAAAATCACCATTTAATGCTGACTGAGGAACACAACTTTCCTCAGTAAGCAGGGGAATTAATGTAGATGGTGGATTTTCGACAAGGGCTAAAATCGTAAACCTATAATTATACGAAGCTCTGATCCAGCAATCAGACGTGAGTATCGAGACATGGGGCTCTCATCGAATTCTCAACGGAGAGTACTTTCTCTCAGAGTACATGTAGATATGTAGTCTCACGACTGGACAACGACATATCTCATGAATACTGAATACTTTCAGTGATTATTTCTATATAGTATCACGAGATGGACGGCTCCTAGACAGCTTGCTCTGCTAGTATAGAGCGATAACGTCTTCAGAAACAAACAACGAGTTTACCCTGACTATATAAAGGATATGACTTACCGACAAGCTCATATCGGGATAATTAATTCTCCTAGACAGCTTGCTCTGCTAGTATAGAGCCACAAAGTTAATTATTCCTAATTACAATTGCTCCAATTCCATGGTCGAATCCACGACTGATCCCATGGAATGGCAATAACAATTGCTCCTATTCCATGGTCGAATCTGCGACTGGTCCCACGGAATGGCAATAAAAATTGTTCTGATTCTATGATCGAATCCACAGCTTGATCTCATAGAATAGCAATAACTATATTATCTCATTACTTCGATTTCATGATCGAATCCACAACTGGTCTCATAAATGGTAATAGATAAATCTTAATTACTCCGATTCTATGGTCGAATCTACGATCCCATGGAATGGTAATGCTCACTTTATTATTCTGAATACGTAGTCGAATCCTCAGCTGATCCTATGAATTAATAATAAACATCTTATTACTCAGCTTTGTGAATTATTCCCCACTGAATTCCATAATTAGTAATAAATAATCAACAACCGGGCATCTGAGCTACCTCTAAGTAAGTCCCAATTCAAATAGTGAAAGTGTATTCAACGACGATACACTAACAGTCACTGCACGAACGAGTATTTCAAAATACAACGAAACGATGAACCTATGCAAAATAAGGAAGAAAATAATAAATAATTAAAAATATTGATCAAGGTGTTGGGAACACGGACACACGACCGACTGGTCGTGCCGTGGCCAGTTCCACGCCAGTTTTATATTTTTAATACATTTTTATTATTTTCCATGATTTGATGAAAATTCTCTCATCTGATCAAATCTCCTTCGTCTCGAGAAGCTCCTCGGTTTCATGGCACTTCCATAAATCCATAACAAATAATATAAAACTAAGGAAAGGAGTGTGGGGTGTGACCATTGGCCAACCGGCCATGCCTTGGTCCCAGCCGGCCCCACACCGCACGGTTCCTTATTATTATTTTTTTTATTATTATTATTTCTCTAATTTCATGAAAAAACTCCTTGATTTCGTGGTATTTTTTGCACAAATCATCATATAATAATAAAATAAAATAAAATAATGAAAACTTGTGGGACCATGCCCCTAGCCGGCCGACCATGCCCTAGCCGGTCCCACACGCCCTTTGCTTTATTATTTTATTATTATTTATCCTACTTTTCCTTGAATGCACCAAATTCCTTGATTTTATGGTATTTCTCTCAAATTAGGAAAAATTCCCTCAAATCATCAAAAATACCTAAAAATATTAAAAAAATTTATGAAAAAACTCGTGGGACCGGTCCATAGACGGCCGGCCATGCCTCCATGGTCCCACACGCCCATGTTTTTATTATTTTAATATTTTACTTCCATGAACTCATGAAAACTCCTTCAATTCATGGAAACTCCCTAAATTCATCAAATTTCTCAAAATTCATGAATTTTTCATAAAATCATCAAAATATTATAAAATTAAGGAAAAGGCACCACGGGACCGTGGTCACGACCGGCCGACCATGCCTTGACCATGGCGGTCCCGCGCCTCCTCATTTCTTATTCTATAATTATTTTTCATCATCTCATGATGTTTTCCTCAGTTTCGTCGAAACCCTAATTTTGGCATATTTTCTCGAATGAATGCTCAATTGCACGCCAGAAAATATCAAAATTCTCAGGACTGAGACGTGGACGCCTTGGGGACACGAGCACGCTATCTTGACCGACCAAGATTGGCTCTTTGGCTCACGGAAGCCGGTCCCATCAATTTTCACAGTTTTGACCTAATTTGCACAATTGCTCGTATTAGGTCCAAAACTCTTCCAAACACTTTGGATTTTCATGAATTGATCGTCAAGAGGTCATGTGACAAACCAGGGCCGGTTTCATGACTCCATGGTCGGTCCCTCGCCTCGTCATAATTAATTAGGTTTTCTCACCTAAGGCTCAGACGAGCATTTTGAATAAATGATTAAGCCATCATTTAATCATTCTTCCACAAACAAATCGTCAACTCTTCAGGAGTTCTTCGTATTTGCTCACGTGAGTATATGGACACTACATGGTTGATCCACAGTCCCATGTAGTCGCTCCCTCCTTCGTCCCATGGTAAACTTCCGACGAACCATGAATTGATCATCAATTGATCAAATTAGGGTTTCTGAATCCAAGGATCATCATTCCAGATTCCAACCTTAATAAATTTACGACGGACTCATGGTCATTAATTTTATTAATTAATTATGATCGGTTCAACGACCAGTATTCTAATTAATATTTTTGGTACGCTGCCAATAATCCATCAGATGAGCAACACATGCTCAGACGATCAAATATTCAACAATTCATCACATGAGCAACACTTGCTCAGATGATAAATATTTGCTCAAACCAAGGAATATTGGTTCAACAGTCAATATTCAACGATCCATAGAATGAGCAATACTTGCTCACTTCATCGTAAGAATTATACCTTTGTCTCATGACATGTTCAATTCATGAGTTTCAGAACATCATGTTCGACACTCAGCAACTACATGGACTCATCTTCCCATCAAACAACGAAGTCATCAATTGACTAACAAACCACGAGACGTCAATCGTGTCACTTGGGGGGATATCACTTAGGGTTTTGGTCTGGCGGTCTACAACACGTGTGTTCAAACACACGATGGAATGTGAGCAAGTCGTGCAATCAGTTGAAGGAATTCACGAGGTAGTGGGTGGAAAATCGACCAAGTTTCCACATGTTGAGCAACTGGTTTCAAACACGATCTCAACTTTCCCACTCCTTGATTCCATCAACTGTCACACTTCATGGGATCATGGTGTCTAAAATTCCAGCAATATAAATAAGTCTCTGAATCATGATTGAAGCATCATCAGTATCATCAATCTCACGTCTCATCGACAACAAGAGATCATCAATTCATCAATTGAGCAACTACTCTCAATTGAGCAATTTCAGTCATTCAGAGCTTATCATATTCAGAATTCACACACCCACAATCTTTGATTACCATTGATTCCACACATTTACCAGCTTCCCTCCTACAGATCAACCCATCCTCTCTTGTGACCAAATTTACTCTGGAACGGTCATTGTCTTGATTTAGGCCGGAGTACTACAGATTAATCTTTCGAATCTAAAGCACCCCTTTGCAGCGGTGCATCTGTGTGAGGTTTAATATTTCGCTCGGTTCGAGGAGTCTCTTCCGTACGGTCGTCTCCTCAATTCCTTAAAAACCAGCAAATCGTTTGTCTCCATCTACAAGCCTATTAATTAGGAACAAAGGGAGTATTATATCTACTCTCTGAAGTAACACTATGTTGATGCTTCTATATCAAATTATATTTTAACAATAACATAAAAATATAAACATAATTTGAAAATTTTGGCAATACCAATATGACATTTCTTTCTGATATAAGCGGGTTGAGCTGAAAGAAATCAAAATACAGACCCTACAATTGAAAGCTTAATACAACAAATTATTAAGGAACCAATGGATTCGTGGTAATGGTAGCTCACAACCTTCCACAGCCGAAACTGGAGACGATACAGATTCTCAGGCGGCGAAACCAATGAAAGAAGTCCACTGATGAGGATACCGCTTACCGATTCCTAAAGGCTAAAGATATTTGTGTCTTAACATTTGGTGTTTTTTGTTTTTCACGCAGTTTACCATATGTGGTTTGTTTGGAGGCTTTTGCTCTTTTTTTGTTACGGTGGTTTAGGTGTCGGTTGTTCGGTTTGCCCATGTTTTCACATGGCATGAATAAAACCAGTAATGTTGTGTTCAGTGTGTTTCCTCATTCCAGAGTGAAGGTAATACATGTTTATGAAACCACTGTCGAGATTAATCTTTGGCTAATTTGTCTAACTACTAGCTCAATATTTTTGATATGTACTTCCATTTATGCCGCCGAAACGACCTACTTAGCATTGGATCCTTGTAATGGAGACTAAGTGGAAACTTAGTCACATCTTAGTCCCACATTGCTTACTACCTCCTTATGATCCTAATATATAAGGTGTGGAGCCACTCCACTCATTGCCAATTGGTTTTGAGTTGGAAGCCCACACACTTCTATCATGGTATCCGAGATAGGCCCTATATGCGACATAAGACCCGTGTAAGACCCGAAAAACCTACAAGGCAGGCAGCCAAACGGGAAACCATGCAGGGATCCACGTTGTAGAGGCCTCAAGAGCCCTACACGTGGAGGGGGCATAATGGAGACTAAGTGGAGACTAAGGAAAGTCTTAATCACATCTTAGTCCCACATTGCTGACTACCCCCTTATGATCCTAATATATAAGGTGTGGAGCCACTCCACTCATTGCTAAGGGTGCACAAGAACCGAGCCGGACCGACGGACCGAACCGGAACCGGTGGAACCGTACCTGGTTTTGGACCGAACCGAGGTATAAGGTACAGGTACCGGTCCCAAAAATAGGAACCGAGGTCTGGGAGGTACAAGTACACGGTCCAATACAAGTACCGTGCCGTACCGGACCGAAAGTCCCGAATTATATAAACCGTTAGATTTTGGGGATAAGGATCAGTATTAGCCGTTAGATTAAAGGGGATATATAAACTAAGGGTTAGCCGGTTAGGGTTTCAGTTTCCTACTTCCCTTTATTTCTTCTTCTGTTCTTCGCCTCTGGCGATTCTGAAAGTTTTGACAGATGAAATTAAATTATGAGATCGTGAGGGTTGAAATTAAATTATGATTCGGAAGTTTGATTTGAGAAATTGAAGGGTTAGGGTTCATGTGTTCTTCCCCAACTTGAGATAGGGGTTTGAGAAGAATTGTTAACGATATCGAGTATCTGTTGCACGCAGAATCAATGGGTTGTTGTTTAAATTGATGTTCAGAAGCTGTTGATGTTAGGTTGAAGAGTTAGGGTTTCACAAGAGGAACTCAAATGAGATTTAGAAGTAGAATTTAAGGTTCTACATGGATTATTAGAGACTGGGTTTGGTCGAATTGAAGAGTTTGAATGCATGTTGTAAACTTGAATTGGAAATTCTGCTTTTCAGAGGATTCTAACGCTTGGGTAAGATTCCTTTTTCGATTAAGTTTAGTATTTTCGTTTCAATTGGTAGATTATTGATTATCTTGAGTGTATATGAATGTATGTGAATCTGTGAGTTATAGTTAAGATAGTTGTTTGGTATAACTGGCTCTAGTTATCAGAGTTGGAGATGATTGAATTGGTTAAGTGTTTGAGAAGTTGAATTGTATTAGGTTTAGTGATTTATTGGATTGCTGGAGGTAATGAAATTGTTGAGCTGAGTTGTAGTTCGGGAAGAAGAGGAGTTGAGTATGCAGCTGAACTTTAGTTCCAGGGATGGTGGTGCAGATTATGTGAATGGAGCTGTAATTTCTTAGAGTTGCAGTGAGGTTTAGATTAATGGAATAAACTAGTGTTGGGATGATGTTTTAGTGATGCAGAAATGGAGATAGTGGGATAAAATAGTTAAGCTGAAGCTACAGGTGGAGTTGGAAGTTGATGAAGGTGATGGCTTGGGAATCTTTGTAGTGAAATGGTGATGAACTGATGAAGTGTTACATGTTTGAGTAATGGAGTTTTAGGTGGTGCAGGTTTGATTAAATCCAGAGTTTTAATGACAATGATGTTGCTGCTGGAAAAGTACCGACCGGTACCGGTCCCGTACCGAAACCGTACATGTACCGAATGGTACCGGAACCGAGGTACACGGTACCGGTACCGGTCCAAAATCAGGGAACCGACCTCTGGGAGGTACAGGTACTCGGCCTCGGCGAGAACCGAGCCGAACCGTACCGTGTGCACCCTTACTCATTGCCAATTGATTTTGAGTTGGAAACCCACACACTTCTATCACCTTGGACATTGAAATGAAATGGGGGCATCCTAAGATTTCAAAATGCAACTCGCGTTTGTATACATTTTGTTTAGGATCCAACCATAGATCTTTGACAGCAATATTTGTCTCTCTGAACTCAAGTTTAGAATACCTAGATATGCCACTTCTTATCCAAGAACCTGCAAGGCTGCAACCACCATTACTCATTTAATAAGTTTAAACGTATTTCTAGGACCCTTCCCCTAACATCCTCCACCAAAAAAAAATCAACAAATCTGTAGGTGTATATGCCAAATCATTACGAATAAATTTACTGCCTTCCTAATAAAAAAATATCTGCAGCAGTATTACTTTCCTTGAAAAAATATCTACAGCACTATTATTTTCCTTTTATTTAAGTAAAATCCAAACTTTTGATGTATAGGTCAAACAAAAAAAAAAATCCCCTACACGGCAACGCCAATACCAATATAGGTCCAAAACGAAAGTGTTTGGACAAAACGAACATCCTAGACCGTGCCATTACGGCACGGGTGAAGGCCCTTCACGCACAGCGTGTCCATTGGTAAGGATTTGCCATCTTTTTAAGAATAAGTCTGCACCTCCTCTTGATGTTGAGAAACCTAAGAGGAAAATCAAAAAGAGAGATTGGCTTAGCAAGAATGAACGAGAAAATATGCTGAAAAAGGATCAGTATATTGAAACATTGACACACTTTTGTGTTCAATCAAAGACAGAATTACATGTTCTTGCAGAATCCTTCACGAAAACATCTCAACTGCAAGAAATTCTGGTCAAGCAACAAGGTTACCTACTTGAAGAAATTCACAAGCTGAAGACTGAAAGTAATAATCTGCCTTCCTCTAGCACTGATATGAAGAACTAAGTTGGTCATAAAATAAGATTAGATTCTTATTTCCAAGAAAAATAGTCATCAGTTTTTGATTTATTTCGATTATTGTATAAGGTCTATTTTTGAATAAAACTATCAATTATTTATGAACAAAATTATTATTTTATAATTTTTCTTGTGATAGTTTCCGATTACATAGCCTGTGCTTGAATGCCCATATTATTGCTATGTGTTTATGGGATGTCCGATTTCGGTTTTCATAACCTTAATATTAGATCTCATATGATGTGATCCCTTATGGTTTGTGTGACTTTTTGATTTAGCGGGATTAAGTTCTAACCCATGTTGGTTGGCTTTATCAAAGGATCATAAGGTGTTCCGATTGAAACTCATATGTAAAAAGTCACAATGTGTTGAATCAATTTGTGTTTACATAAGTTGTGTTTAGCATAAGCGTATGTGTTTCGGATTTTCAACTTTTGCTTTTGGCACGCATTAGTTAAAACCGATTCAACCTTTCTCTGGTAAAGGTTGCTCTTTGTTGTTACTCTTTTATTCTTGCGAGAGGATGACAACATACTGGGGGTGAGTTCTAAACTGAACTTGCGCTTAATGATATATTTTTCTGGGGAGAACAGGATGCGAAATCTGAGGTAGAAAATTTGTTAGTTAATCGTTTTCCTGTTTAAGAAAAGCCTGCTTATATTGCATATATTTTTCTCTTGCTTAACAAAATTTCGGTATAATTGATATATATTCCATTATGTGTGTAAGGATGTGTGTGTGTGTGATTCAATTGTTTCCGGTTAAGAAAACCTGTGTCAATTTATTTGGCTTATTGTTTGATATCTTCTTTATTGTTTGGTATCAAGTGTTTTTGCTTAACGAAATTTCGGTGCAATTGCGGTGCTATAATGTCTATGTTTGTTTCAATTGCCTCCGGTTAAGAGAAATAATTGTGCAAGTCAATTTATTTGGTTTGTATGTATTGTTTATGGCTTAACGAAATGCAGGATAATTTGTTTAATCCAATTCGATTTCAGATAAGAGAAACTAAGTTAATTCTGATTTTAGTTAGACTTATCAAATTGAAGGATTCGGTTATTCAAGTCTAATCGAATGCCTTGACAAGAAATACTAGTTAACTAACCTAGTACTTGTCTTGTCTAAAGTGAAAACTCTAAGTTATTGTCTGAATAATTAGAACCTTATGAGAAAAATAAAGTTAATTCTGATCTTTATTTTGGTCTTATCGAAATAATCAATTGTATGTTTACAATCGGTTTAACAAGAGAACTAAGTCTCATAGTGTTAAACTATTAGGGAAAATTTCTTCGGGAAATTGTTTCCTTAATAACATATTAAAACCAAATTACTTGCAGTTTCGGTTTTGATATTGGTTATCTAAAGTGGTATGTGAAACCTTCGTGCTTAACTCTTACAGGTTGTATACAAGTCTTTTAGATTTGTAAGATCCTTTCGGTTTGACCTTTACATGCTCGAACCTTTGTCATTTTGTGATAAAAGGGGGAGAAATATATGGAGTAAACAAGTCATTTGTAATCACTAAGGAAAGGACAATTGTACTTAAACGTTATATCTAACGAAAGAGTAAAACATTGACTAAGGGGGAGCAACATATCATATTGCTGATGTAGTTATTTTGACTACAAAAGGGGAATAACAAAGATGTTCAGATTGAAAATCAACCTATCTTACCTTTAGGGGTAGTATAAGATTTGTTATTTAAATGTCAAAAACTGCATTTATTAATTAGGTTATTGTGCTGTTGAAACTTGGAAACAAGCGTATGTTTAATGAATTCTCGAATTTGTTTATCCATATGTATTAGGAGTTTTGCCACTAAAATTGACAAAGGGGGAGATTGTTAAAGCATAGCTTGGTTGAACCCACCAAGCATTGATATGTCAAGTTTGGTTGTCATATTTTAGTGAATCAAAACTCATCTAAGAGTCGCTTGATTATGTACTAGAGACAACTTCGTATAGGTTAGACTAGAAAGTCTAGGATTATGAGACATACAAGTGTTACTCGAAGACCTGAAGAATGTCTAGAAGTAACGAGCTACAACGACGACATCATCCTTCCTCTTGAGGTTAGTAATATTGACTTGAACTGTTTCATTCCTAATGTATCTTTCAACTCGTACTATATTGAAAAAATAACTGCGAAGCTATGAATGATTATACTCTAGTAGTGAGACATGATCATAGTGTTAAGGATTAGGATACGAAGTATAACGCTCTTTTGTACTTCGTATATATGACATCGACATAATCGTATAAATGCTATTATGATTATGTGCATGGGTAAAGGTGAAGATTTCGTCCTAGGAAAAAATGTTTACATTTGTTTAAAGGAAGTACATTCATGAACTTGTTTTATGAATCGAAAGGGAAATTGCTAGGCTTATTGGTATTGTTATTCATTGCATATCTTTGGATTACCAATATGTTTGAGTTAGTAGAACCGATCATAACTTGTTATGTATCTTGGTATAACTAATCACAGTGCCTGACTTATGATTTGGTATGACTGGTTTTTATTAATTAGTGTAACTGATCCTAAATAATCACCTGAGATGGTGTGATCGACATTTGTAATTGGTGTGACTGATCCTAGTAATTGGTGTGACCGATCACAAAAAAGTTGTGTAATCGATCCTTGTAATTGGTATAACAGGTCCTAGTAATTGGTGTAACCGATCCTAGTGACTTGTGTAACCGATCACAAGCAATACCATGAGTATATGGTAACCGGTCCTGGTAATTGACGTAACCGATCCTGGTAACTGACGTAACCGGTCCTGGTAACTTGTGTGTTCGATCAAAAGTAATCCATATTGAGGTAGAACCGATCCCAGTGATTGGTAGAGCCGATTGAACCCATAATTGTGATTTCATATTTGATCAATCACATAGTTGTCTTGCAATACAGATGAACCAATTCTAAACTTGTTTGGAAGTGTGGATAATCGATTCCGAGATTGTAAATATGAAAGAGCATTTACAAAGAAAAGATGTCAACATACGTTGAACACGAAAAATAAATCTTATCTTTTATTGTTCAATGTTACTCCTTAATTACTCAAGGAGATCCCGGTCCGAAATGAATTAAGAATCTTTTAATTAAGATTGTTAGTTTTGTATGCTTTAATTACCAGCAATTAAATGCATATCTCTTGAGAATAAAAATTAGTAATGTGCATTTACTAATTGGAGATTTTCTATTAAGATATTTCGGAAAATATTGGACAAAGCATTTCCAGGAATTATGAAAACCGATTTGGGCAGTTATTACATATCTTGAGAATATTCGGTTTTGGAAATTCCGTGGTGTCCAAACATCCTTGGTCCATAAATACCTAAGTTTTCATTTCTAGAAAACTATCCTAAGAGCAGGCAAACTTCATCTTCTTGTTGTTTCTGGTGGAGCCGTCTATCCGGAGAGGAAAGTACCCTAATTAGGCGAAATTTCTTACGACCGCTCGTTTAAAGACTTCCGTGGGATCAAGAAGCTCTACAAGTACCGTTGGTGGGTAACTATATAATTGCAATTTATTAGTTTTCAATTGATTTGATTGATTAATGGTTGTTGAACTTTTATTGCACCTAGTTTGTTTATTCTTGAGAATCTTGTCTTCTGATATAAGATTCACTCAAACTAGATCGAAGTGTTGACGGGATCTTTAGAACTGTTTTTATATCTAAAGACATCTTGTGATAATCCATTGTTAACAGACTCCATTCTATGCGTAATTGATCACAAGAGATTCAAGTAGTGTTGTGCAGGTTTAATTGAACATTAAAGAAGATTTGAAGACGAAGAAGATTTCTGATTGGTTTCTCATATCTTTGTGTAGCACAAACCTTGATCGGCTGGGATCCAACTAGAATCAGATTTGTTCGATTGATTAGTTGTGTGAGATCGGGATCACTTTATAGTTCCTTGTTGGATTTTATATTGATTGATTGCAAATCTAAACTCTGCTATTTCGGTAGTTGTTAGATAGATTGATCTGACTAGTCAAAGGAGTTTATTAGTTTAAACGGAAGAACCTTTGCATATGACTTGAGATATATTTACTGGAAAGAATCAATAGAGTTGTTACCAAAAAGATTTGTTGTTCCTTTACTGTTTGGAATACGATCCAAATGAATTGTTCCAGTGCGTGCACTTATTGAATGTCGGAAGCGCAGGGATACTGAAGAAACTAAGTGAACTAGGTTTAGTTGCTTGGTCTCAACTATACGAAGTTTTGGTTTAGATTTTGTATAGCAGCTTAATTATGAGAGTATTCAATTCTGGACTAGGTCCCGGGGTTGTCTTTCACTTTTCTATTTCCACAATTATAATTGTTTATTATAATTAAAAGTAAAATACACAAACGTTAACTCCGTATTACTTGATAGTGATCCTATAGAGTTTGGTTAAGTACGAACCTATTATCAAGTAATCATAGTTTGATTGTTTTATTGTCTCGATCTCGTATCCATAAACGATCACACAAAGTGTGAATACCAATTTGTCGTATTGTCTTGACTTTGTCCATACACAATCACTTTCGGTAAGAGGACTTATATTTGAGTACTCTCGTCTTTTCAAGATCTTATCATTTATTGTTCAAAGATATTCCTTGGTACTCAAGGTGATCCTGTAACTGAAATAAATTAAGAATCTTTTAATTAAGATTTTTGGTTTTATGTGCTTTAATTACCAGCAATTAATGCATATCTCTAGAGATAAAAATTAGTAATGTGCACTTACTTTTTTTTTTTGAAGGAAAAAAGAGGAAGAACCTCTTTAGATTATATTAATTGGAAGCCATGAACAGGGTAATTCAAGTACATTGAATAGATACAATAAAAAAGTACAAAAGCAAAACAACATAGGAATTGTATTACAACAAAAGTACATAATTGTTGATCACAGAAGTAATCAATGTAATCGGAGGGATGGTGTTTTGATTCTGCATCCACCATTTGGAAAATTCTTCTTCTTCATTAAGAGAAAATCCTTTGTAAAAAGGATAATTTGCACTAAACATCATTATCATAACCAATTCCAGTAGCCATTGATCTTGTTTGATTGAATCTTGATCATCGTTTGTCTTCGAAGATATACTAGAATATATCATCGAGTTCCAATTGAAATGCCCGAAGGCTATAGTAAATCACACTAATGGCGAATACTGCGTGACATAGAACAATCATGAGATATCAACAGTAAAACTAAAAAATAAAAAACCCCTAAAACCTAAAACCACAAATAATATGATTTTTTTATTGAAAACATTAAAAACTAATTACACAATCCCAAATCTACTCGGAAAATCTGATATCTCAGATAAATCCGAGCAAATCTAGGTTTGGAGATGGAGAAGATGGAAGAGAAAAAGTTTCAGAAAATTATTTGGAAAATATGGTTTTGAAGAGAAAAGAGAGGTTTTTCAATTAGTAATGTGCATTTACTAATTGGAGATTTTCTATGAGAGATTTTGGAAAATATTGGACTACATTTATTTGAATTAGGAAAGGGCATTCATTGCATATCTTAAAAATATTTTCGGTTTTGGAAATTCCTTGGTGTCCAAACAAACTTGGTCTATAAATACCTAAGTTTGCATTTCTAGCAAACTATGCTAAGAGCCAGGAAAATTCATTTCTTGTTGTTTCTGGTGGAGCCGTCTATTCGGAGAGGATAGTATCCTAATTAGGTGAAATCTCATATGATCGCTCGTTTAAAGACTTCCGTGGGATCAAGAATCTCTACGAGTATCGTTGGTGGGAAAGTAGATAATTGCAGTGTTATTAGTTTTCAATTATTAATTTATTGACTAATGGTTGATGAAACTTTGACTACAGCTAGTTTGTTTATTCTGGAGAATTTTCTCTTCTGATACAAGATTCACCCAGACTAGAACAAAGTATCGACGAGATCTTTAGAGTTGTTATTAGATCTAAAGACATCTTGTGATAATCCATTTTTAACGGACTCCGTTATGTGTGTGATTGATCACAAGAGGATTCAAGTGTTGTTGTGCAGGTATTTGAAGGAAATAGAAGATTTGAAGACGAAGAAGAATTCTTATTAGTTTTCGTATCTTGTGGATTTAGTGCACAAACCTTGATAGGCTGGGATCCAACTAGAATCAGTTTATCCTTGATAGATCTGATTGATTAGTTGTGTGAGATCGGTATTCTTTATAGTTGGATTGTGAATCTAAACTTGACTATTTCGGTAGTTATTTGATATATTGATTTAACCAGACAAATGAGTTTATTAGATTAAACATAAGATCCTTTGGCAATAACTTACATATCTTATAGCAAGATTTATTAGAGTGGTTACCAAATAGATTCTTCCTTTGTTATTTGGAATACGATCCAAAAGACTAGCTATTCACGTGAGTGACTCTAAAAGTCGAAGGCACATGGATACTGAGGGAACTAAGTAGCTAAGGGTAGTCTTCTTGGTCTCAACTATACGAAGTTGGTATTTAATTTTGTATAACTGCTTAATTCTGAGAGTATTCAAAACTTAAAGATGAGCCAACTAAATAGGGAAGGGACGTTGGTCGACATCAGTTGAATAATGAATTTGGTTCGTCCTTACAGGTTTGAAGGAACGAGCAAATTCCCGAAGCATTTGCGTTATAGTCACTACTATTAGTGAAATTGTAAACATGTAAAGTTGGATTGTTACCGTTTTTGTCGCGTGTTTGTTTTGACGTATCCGTGACTTCATATCTTTTCCCCCAGATAATGGTGATTCCCAGTCACAACCACTCTTCTGACTCTTCTGTGGAACATTCCAGAAATACCAGGCCAAAGATGAAAACTTCTACAGATGTTCATGCCAAAGTAAATTAATCTTTCAAAAATGTTGAAAATCTGATACGCGGTATGTCTCTTGATCATCTGAGGGTTGTTCGTGGTGAAATCAATACTTTCTTGGCTTTAGTGGATGCAGAAGAGAATCAAAGAAGTGATGAGTTGTCGAAGAGAAAAGCTGAAGATGAAAAGCTTGCAGCTTACCAGCAAAAACGGCGGCGACTTCAGTAGGCAAGGCTAGCGGCTGAGGATGAAGTTCGACCTCGTGCCGATGGCGTAACTTCTGATTCAAACGTGGAGGAAGTTAAATCCGTCTGGAAGCCTATTGAACGTAAAGTTAAGCCATATCCACATGGTATGAGAGATGAGCGGTTGGCCAAGGCCGAATGTGAAGAAGATGAATATTTAGATGCAATGTATGATGATCCTGAAGACTAATTGGAAGAAGATCCAAATAAAGATTCTGAAAATAACTCTGAGGAAGAGATTGAAGAATATTCCATGGAGGATGATGGTCGCGAAGACGACGAATCTGATGATTCTGATGAATCTGATGATTAGTCTCGCATGCAATCTTCCAGGATAGTTGAACATTTTATTTTTTTCGTAGATGTCATTTTGATCATTTGAGCAACTTTGGTGCATAAATATTGCATTAGGTTTTTTTTTTTGAATGATAATCCTTTATTATACATTCTGCATACTTCTCTTACTCCCTTGATTGAATGGAGTAGACCAATGCCCATGTGCATCTAGGAAAACGTGTGATATGCACGAACGATCAATCCCAAGTTAGGGTATTGATCGTTGACCGCATCCAGTCATGGTTATGAACTGTCAGTCCCCGGTATCATCGCTTTTCCTCTGCGTCACCTATATCAATCTCATTTGAAATTTAGGGCTTCAGTAGAAATCACAAGTGATTTGACCATTTGTAGAGGATAAGTATCCATCGTATCTTGTGTATTGACCTTCAAGACTTAGGAATTTCACTTACACCAATATATCTTCTTCCATTCTTAAATCTAGTCGTACAGAAGAGATTTTTGAACATAATCACACTTCTTATCATCATGTCTGACAGTAGTACATCTTGTCAGTATGGATCTCCAATGAGGCGTGAAATTGAAGCACCCATATTGGTATGAAATATGTTTTCCTTTTTCTTTTGTATGTAATCATCAGTTGGTTAATATTGAAAATATTTGTTGTAGACGAATCAGGGAGATCGATTTTCTTTTTCTTCTCCCTATAACTTGAGACCCAAACGGACTGTTAAGGTCCCTACTCGTTTCAATCCTGCTCGTATGGATGCTGGAACATATGTGAGTTTATTGTCGATCATAGATTTATTTGAATAATTCTCCAAACCTTTATTGAACTTAGATGTCTCGTTGTTGTAGGTTGATGTTCACGTTGTTGATACTAGGAAGAGAATAAATGGAAAGTCAACAATTGTAGCTGATGTTGATGATTGTGATGACAATAATTCAATCAACTCCGTAGATGCTGATCTTGGAGTTCCTGTTCACGAGTACCCGACAGCTGGACTCCCATTTGACATCCCTATGGAGAATTCTTGTTCGGATAATCAACTTGTCGGTGGCTTCATCGTTCCCAAGTGTTATGCATCTCTCTATACCAAGATCTGGAGAAAGTACGGGCATATTTCCACTACTGAAGTGTGGAAGAATTTTTTGCGGACTCTTCTAACCACAGTCCCTGAACTGTTTCCCATCATTAATGAAATGAATAAAAAAACTTGCGAGACGTCAAGAACAAAGAGTTTTACCGATGAGATGATATGATCTCGAATTGTGAGACTTTGAAGTTCAACGTAGGGAGGCTCCGTCGCCGGCTCGAGGTTATCAAGATTGATAGAGCGGTTGTTGCTTCTAACATGATTTCTGTTTCAACTGCTATCATGGAGGAAGAGAAGGCACTCGCGCTAGAGTCAATAAGGGTTGACAAGGCGATTCAAGAATTGAAGGTGAAAATCGAAAATTTCCAAAAGAGGATCAAAATGATATTCGACAAAAATTATCCATTGCTAGATGGTTTGCTCTGAATGAGCGTTTGAGGTTGTTTCCTATAGGTTTGAGATTTATTTTTGAATGAGGTAGAATGATTGATCATCATGTTAATGAAGCAATTTCAATGTTTAGATTAATGAAATCCTTTTTTGAGTTTTGAGCAAATGAGCATTTTGCACGCTCTTTGAAGGAATAGAAATTATATTTCGAAAATAAAGTAATTGTTTACTGCATGTTCAGGCATAATATGCTTTGAGCCACTTGCTGTTGATTATATTCCGTTCCACTCCTCCATTAACAACCAAGATTTTGTAATATCCACTGGACACTACTTTGATGATTAGGTACGACCCTTCCCATTTTGGAGAGAACTTGGGAGCAGACATGTCTTGTTGAATATGCTTTGATGTTTTTAGCATCAATTCTCCTACTTGGAATGTTCGAGGTCTTACCATTTTGTTGTATGCTCTGGAGATCCTTTATTTGTAAGCCTCAACATATTTCTCCACTTCAGCTCTCCTTGAATCGAGCATGTCCAGTTCAACAATTCTTGAATTGGACACTTCGGCTTCATCCCATTGTACTCCACTGACCGTTGCAATACTTGCTGAATGAATCTTGATTTCGTCTGGGAGAATGGCATCAACAACATAGACAAGAGAATATGGTGAAGTTCCGATCGAGCTTCTTGGTACGGTTCGATAGGCCCATAAAGCCATAGGAAGTTGTTCATGCCACGTTCGAAGATTATCATGAACCGTTAGACTGATAATTCGGATCAAAGTATTGTTGGTACTCTCTGCTTGTCCGTTTCCTTGTGGATAATACGGTGTAGAGAAAATCTGTTTGATACCATATTCCTCGAGCAATTCTTTCACATATTTGTTGGCAAAAGGAGTTCCATTATCTGTGATAAGATGTTTGGGAACGCCGAATCTGCATAGGATGTATTCCTTGATGAAGGTTGTAATTGTGATTCCAGTGGTGCCTCGAAGATGGATAGCTTCAACCCATTTGGTGAAATACTCAGTAGCTGTGATGATGTATTCATGCTGCTCCGAAGACGCTGGATTGATTTTTCCAATGATGTCCAGTCCCCAGCTGTAGAAAGGCCATGGACTGCTCACAAAATGCAATGAGAGACAAGGAGTGTGAATGAGATTACCATGGACTTGGAATTGATGACATTTCTGAAAGTAGGCAGTTGCGTCGTCTTCCATGGTCGACCAATAATATTTCTTATGGTTCTGGAGAAATAGCTTCCTCTTTCCTTGATGCTCTCCTTCATGCATTTCTTTCAAGATTGTTGGGATTTCATGCTCGACTAAGCATCTCAGCAAGTTCCCACCAAAGCTTTTACGATATAAAATCCCTTCTAGATAGACAAATCGCTTAGACCTCTAGACGAGTGTGGTTACTTATTTCTTCTCTGATGGCGAATCATTGTCACGAAGGTATTTGATGTAAGGTTCTCTCCAGTCCCCAGTATGGTGAATCGTCAGAGCTTCTAAATGATGAGGCGGTGTTTGACAATAGGGGTAAGATCCTTGCAACATTCCCGACTGGGCCTCCATGGAGGGCCAAGAGTACCCGATCCTTTGGATCCTCATGTAAAGTGTAACCACCAATGTTTGTCCGAATATTTCCTCATGTATGCGTTTGAGTTGCTCGCTCGCCTCTTCATCTCCGAGGCATCATGATAGAGATCCCTCAGGGTTGCAATAATATAATGCTCCATGCAGCATAAAAAAGTTCTTTAATTCCTTGAGGATAATTTTCCCTTATATAAGAGAACTGCTCATTCATGAATGATAGGTGCCCGCCAGTCGTTTGCTTGAGAGTCTTCAACTTGGGCGAGTCAAGTGGATGACACAGAGAGTCTCTACAAAGTGATGTCCTTCTCTGATCCTTCAAATTGTAACTTGGAGGAAAGAGTTTCTGAACAATCTGCATATCTGTTGCTAGTACGACCACGATCGTTGCATCGGAAAAATGAGCTAACAGTCGTTGTGCTTCGGCTTTGAATAGAGCAAGTGTTACTTCTTTGAGAGAGTATACACCATTCATCTTGTTTACTAATAACTTTGAGTCTCCTCTTATCTCCAGATGCATTTCTCCTGCTTGCTTGGCCAAGAACAACCCTAGCAAGAAAGCCTCGTATTCTGTTGAATTGTTGGTGCAGTGGAAATCCATCTTGAATGAATCTGAGAAGACTTTACTGGACGTGGATACTAACACCATGCCTTCTCCGCCATTATCATCTCTAGAGGTGACTGATCCATCAAAATATAACAACCGTGTTTCTTCTTTAATGACTGAAATTTCTGGAAACTCACCCTGCACATCTTCATGCAGCATTGTGATGTCTTCCCCTGGAAAGGCAGCGAGTAAGTCTGCAACTGCTTGGACCTTGATTGCTTTGGGCGAGACACAGGCTATGTTGAACTCTGACATCTGAAGTAACCATTTTGCAGGTCTCCGTATCAAGGCTGGTTTTGATAATAGGAATTTACAAGATCATCTTTAGCAACGAGCGCGACTCTGTTTGACAACAAATAATGTCTGAATTTATCGATCGCATGAACCGATGATAAGCATGCTCTTTCAGCTTTAGGGTATCGGAGTTCAACATCTCTCATTGTACGGCTAAAGTAGTAGAACGGACGTTCAACACCTTCTTCACCCTCTTGAGCAAGGAGAGCTCCAACAGCAACATCGCTGGAAGCTGTGTATAGTATTAACGGTCATCCTTGCACCATGGTTTTCATGACAACAGGTGATAATAGTATTTGCTGGATCCTTTTAAAAGTATCTTGCTGGACGGTCGTCCATACAAAATTTGCTCCCTTCTTCAGCAGAGGAGTGAATGAAGCAATAAGTTAAGCTAATCCTGGAATGAAACGTCGGATGTAATTTACCTTGCCCATAAATCTCTGAAGCTTTTTCACAGTGCGTGTAGGAGGCATGGTGGTAATAGCTTTTATCTTGTCTAGGTCGAATTTGATTCCTTCTGTAGTGACTTGGAAACCTAGAAACTTCCAGAAGAAACACCAAATGCACATTTCATGGGATTCATCTTCAATTTATATTCTCTGCATCTTTCGAAGACTTATCTCAAAACATCTAGGTGGGATATTCGAGTTCTTAATTTGACAACTGATAGGATTTGGGAAAACCCTATATATATAGCCGCAATCACACGATGTTTAACTAGTAGACAGAGGCAAGTATGGGTCGAATCCACAGGGAGCGGTGGAAATACCGTTACCAATAATTTTGATTGACTATTCAGAAATGTTGTTTTTGGATTTTTTTGAAAAAATTAAGGAATTAAAAGAATGAAAATAAAAAGAATTAATTATATGTAATGAGAAAGACGACAACTAAGGAATCTGGTTAAAACCAATCTAATTATGCAAAACTCATATTCGATTTCTAAACCGTATACTCCATAAAATTGCTTCGCCATTTTATTTTCCTCCGCTTCTAAGTTGATTGTTCTAGAAATTTATTTACCAATCACAAAGCATATGTAGCAATCAATTTAAAAATATAAATAAACAATGAAACTATCCAATCAATATAAAGTTTCAAAGAATTAAATATCTATAAGCATACCCCGTCAAAGACCTAATTAAGCACGGCGTATCAATCGGAAATCATATTTAATCAATTCAACTATATATGCAATAATTTACCAAGCAAATACTAAACATTTAAATCATTATTCGAAATATTATATGAAAAACTAACATTTGAGTCTGCGCAATCAAATTAGTTTCCACCGAAAACCCTAACTATAAAATCTAGCAATACATGATTATAGGTTTCTTAAAACATATAAAAATGATAATCAAGAAAGAAAAGATTAAACTAATGACGTCGTCTTCTTCCCTATCCATGCTTCAATGACCTTCATGGCGGCTTCTTCCGTCGGCTGTAAAATCCAAAAGGATCCCCCTTTCTTTTTGTTGTATCTCGAAAATATATAGGTACTGCGAAGTCTTGTAACTGGACTGTAAAAGTCCAAAAGACCAAATCTCACACAAATACCCAGTTCCATATCCGAACTCTCTCCAATATGGCTTCCTAAAACAACCCCCATTTTCACTTCCCTTTTACTGGCTGTCTAGCCACCTCCAACGATTTCGACTATCTAGCCAACATTCGCTGACCATTCCCATCTGTCATGTCCGTTGTCAGATCATGCCAAGGACCCCTTCTTAATCTCTGGAAAGTCGAAAACAATCACAGTAGCCATAGCATCAGCATCTCCGCCAGTTCATCTTAGCACCTTCACTGAGCCAACATCCCCACATACACAATACCTATACGCAGACCAAGTGAACGTCTATTCATCACCAAATTCCGGGTACTGCCTGTTTGTCCGTCCAACTTCAGCTCCTTCTCAGAATTTCATTACCACTAGCTTCCATCAGTTCCATCCATACCTACATATCCATCTCCAATTCTCAGGCATCTCGCATTCGAAAAGAAACTATAATCTCTCGAGCACAATCACAGCAACCATGGCAGCAACACAGCATCACCATCTTCACTGATTTCCGACCATCTGAGACCACTTAAGTCTGATTACAGGGAAAGTTTAACCCGTAACACACTTTCTAGGTCCCCTGCCAAAGATTCCCAATCGAACCATATTATTCCAAGGCCCAATCCAATGATCATCGCCTGACTTCCAAGTTTAGACCCATTACAACCATCTCCCCCTGGACATCTCCATATTCTTCTGCATCTTCATCTTCGCATCGTCTCCATTAACCGATGGCAGTCCCGTACAATACAACAAACACCTCCACTTGGCTGCTGCAATTTGAACTAACCACAACCCACTTCCTTGGTTTTATCTCAACTTCTCATATCCAGAAACTCCAACGACTCGAGCTCATAACTATCTTAACCATTCGCCTCCAACATCAGCTTGAGAACATAAAACCCACCACTAACGGAAGCTGTTTATACATCACCACTGGTAATTGTTATCAGTTGTTGTAAAATATCTCCCTTATTTCAGCCACTAATCAACCTCGGATCATTCTGTTGAGTGCTAGCTTTCATCTTCATGTACGTCCTTGCTGTTGAAAACAATACCAGTCACTATCCTCCATTAAACTTGCATCACCAGTTCACCACTGGTTGCTGCTTCTCATTACTTCATCACCTAAAACCAACCAGAGTTGCTAACCACGACATCATGGCAGCAGCCAGCAGAATCTCAACTTCCACCCTTTGGAGAAAACGAAAAGTGTACGACTTTTTTCTTCTAATAAGAAATGGGTATTCTTGTCTTTTGATCTTATTAAGAAATAGGATGTGGTGTAGATGTGGCCACGTCTGCATCTTCTTTCTTCTAAAACCTCTTGCCTACATAACAACATATATAGTCCCACTAGTGACTTGGTGCTATGAACTGCAGTGTCAGTGCTTTTCGTCGCAAACACCTCTATTGCTTCCAATTCAGCTATTTATTTTTCGCGTGATCGGATTCACTCGTACTGTCTATAAAATCACTAAAATAGTGTTATTAGTTAAAATATCGAGTCCTAACTAATATAAATATGAATATAAAATGTAATACTTACGTGCTTATTAACACCTCCACACTTATATTATGCTAGTACTCGAACAAAACATAGAAAATATCTACTCAACAGCTGGATCCGAAGAGTAACATCCGTTCAACAACGGATAGATCAGAAATATATCCGCTCTACAGCTAGATATGGAGATGTTTGCTAAACAGCGAGACGGATCCACTAAACAGTGGTATAAAGATGTCTGCTAAACATCTAGTCGAAACCACTAAACATTGGTATAAAGATGTCTGCTAAACAGCTAGACGAAATATCAGGAGAGAAAGACGCACCCAACAACCGATCATATAGTGGATTTTTTTTTAAAACTTGCTCAACAGCTGGTCATATAATATGTAAACAATTTTTTTTTTACAGACCCGCTCAACAACTGGTCATATAATATGTAAACAATTTTTTTAGTACCCATTTTCGTATTTATTTCGGCATTTTATGTTTTTGTAGGTGTTTTTGGAGAAATGAGCTTTTGTTGCGAAATCGGCTCGAAAAGTTTTTAAACCCCCGGAAGACATCTGCTATTCACACCCCCAATTTGGATAGGGGGCACACAACTGATAAGAGGCACTCCACTGTTATTTGCACCCCAGATGTGTTATTTACACACATGGATATGGACACCCCTACTCTGGTTAGGGGGAAACCCATCTTCACATGCATTTTGGCGGGAGTTTCAAGTTCAAAAGTGATTTCATCTGCGTAGTTTTGGGAAGAGATTCTGATGAGTTCTTCTCGGATTTGTTTGTGGGTTCAGTTTAATTTGGGCCTGTTTGGATTAGATAAGGACCGTAGGAGACCTGGAATCGAAGAAAATAAGTTAACTAGGGATTCACGAGAAAACAGGGGAGAGGAATATAACCGGGTTTTTGGATCGATTTTGAGGAGAGTTTTTGTTCGCTGGATTGGATTGGGATAGGCCTGTTAAGGTCAAGAAGGCTCAGCAATGATCTTAAAATCGCAAAAAGAGGAAGTTTCCTTATGGTTATCGGTGGAACAGGGAAAGATACATAGTCGGAATTTTGTGATATTCTTGGAAGTGCTGTGAAAGATAAGGAAAGTATTTGATCCTAGGATCCGGTTATAACTTGGAGAAGGGTTTTGACAACTGAGAAGCCGCGGAAAGGAGGAAAGAAAGAGAAGTATTCCCGTAACTTTCTGAGGTGGAAAAACAAAATTATTTTCGGGATTTAGTTGTCCCTCCGTGTATAAAAAGGTTGGTACGAGTCCAAAGGATGGGAAGTTGGAGGACCGAACGGAGGGTTTGGAGGAGCTGCAGAGCAAAAATCCGTAGTTGCAGGTGTGTTAATCATCAACATGAACGAGGAAGAAGAAGGCCAGAACCGTTGCCTAATCTTTCAAAATCAGTATCTTTGTAACAGTTATTCCTATTACAAAAATACTGAAACAATTATTCCTGTAATAGTTGCCGAATCTTTCTAACTCAGTATCTTTGTTGCCTAATCTGCAACAATTATTCCTGTAATAGTTTCCTAATCTTTCAAACTCAAGTATCTTTGTTGCCTAATCTGCAACAATTATTCCTGTAATAGTTGCCTAATCTTTCAAACTCAGTATCTTTGTTGCCTAATCTGCAACAATTATTCCTGTTAGCCTTTTCTCTGCAACACTGAACTCTGTAACAGTGGATTCTGTAACAATTATATCTGTTACAAATTCGCTTCTTCAATAAAAATACCTATTTGAGCCATGATTAAATATTTTGAGCGTGTTTCTACCATGACGAGCTAAATCCCAACACTGTGATGACGGAGGAAGCCAATTTTCATACATGGGTAATTATATTTAATTCTTATATGACTTTTGCACTAATTAAAATTGAATTATGATTTTGATTAATTAGTTGTCATCTCATTTGATGGGTCATGTTTGCTTAGATGTTTTGATGTCCCATGTTTAGGATTTACAACTAATGTTTTGAGAATCTTCCTTGGCAAAAATAAGAGTCCATGCCTTTATTGAGCTATAATTGTTAAAAGAATTAATATGTGAACCTTATGTTATGAGTTTGGTGGAATACTAAGTCCCAGTTTCTCCCGACTTCGCTATCATCTTTTTGTATATATTTATCAGAATTAATATTTAAGTCTAGAATCGAGTGTACACAAGTCTGAGTTGAACGAACTTTATTTAGCACTTTCTACAATCACATCAATTTTTGGCGCCGCCTACGCGGACTTGTATCTAGATTTGTTTTAGGTTTATTTTTTTTATTTTTTTTTATTTTTTGTTTTTCTTTACGCGTTTTGGTATTTCTTGTTTGCTTTCAGATTTGGAGCTGAGCTAAAGAAAAATAGAGAAAGTGCTGAAAAGAAAAGTGAAGCCAAAGAAGGAAGGAAAAGAGGAATCCAAAAGGAGTGAAGATTTTGTATATAGTTATTTTATTTTATTTTTAGAAACTGTAAATAGGGTTTTATTTTTCTATAACCTTTTATTTTTGGACTTTTTGAACTCTTGTTTTGGACTTTGGACATTATTTTTAAACCCTAAGGAAGGGTTAAAATTAAATAAAAATTGTTTGCAGGGAAGGACGATAGTTACGATACTGTCTCGGCCCCTCGGGTTCGTACAATGACATAAGAGTCGGTGGCCTGAGTCGACTTCAACGGTTCATCGCCCGTCTGGTACGGGAGGTAAGACTCTATCCACCCACGAATCCCCTGTCAGTGGGTTTTATTTTGTGTGACAACTCACACCCACGCATAAAAGAAATGTCGAACTGGTATTACAATAGCCAACACAACGAATATCCGACTGATTATCTAAATGGAGATTACTTTGACCATAGTGTGAATAATGGTTGGGAACATCAAACTTTTGAAATTTATGGCTCATACCATGGTGATCCTAATCACTATCCACACATGCACCGATCATACGAGAAAGAAAATAAGGAGTATTATAGTTCTAGTTCCTCGTCTTTGGACAATATAATGAAAATGTTGAAAACTAGTCCCTATTATGATCCTTATGAACCCGTTCTTCCTCTAGAAGAGTCTCTTAAACAATTAACTGAGAATACAAATAGGTTTGTGTTAGAAATGAATAAACAAAATGCACCCATGAGTGAACCTTCTAAACACGATACCATAAGGAAGTCATGTGAGTCGAGTCACGATACCATAAGGAAGTCATGTGAGTTGATTCAAAAGCTTTTGTTAGAGGCCCAAAACAGTACTGCTCGAAATAATCTTAGTGTTTCCAATAATACCCATGAAAATGAGGATAATTATTTGCATAATCAAGATAACAAGGTTAGAATTGGTAACACTACTTTTTTAGATGAGGTTCAACCATTTTCATATTATTATAATGATGATTATGATGAGGATAATGTTGATGAAGAATTTTAAATAAGTAGGCATAATGATCAGGAATTTGCTACTCCAATTGAGCTTTATAATGATAATGTTATTTCTAGTTCAAATCCAAATAACTTTAATGATTATTCTCCTATTCAAAAGGACGAGGATT